>NW_027186304.1:43176074-43194341 GCF_028583685.1 Petaurus breviceps papuanus | reverse complement strand
TTTTTTTTGTATTTGGACCCCTGGTGCCTAGAAAATTGTGTAGTACATGTTAGGTGCTTAAAAATAGTTGTTGATTAATTAATGAAAGTGGTAATTGCAGGAATAACATTCCCCTCCCCAACACAATACACACACACATACACAAAAATCTATTTGGAGAACAAAACTCTTTGATGGGTTCTGAACACAGCATGGCACGCTGAGCAGGCCTTTACTAACTATACCTGCTTCTAAGAATTAAGCAGCGTTTTGATGATGTATGTTCATGTGTCACCATATTGTTTTGAAGGATGAGAGAGTATGTCTTTCAAGTTGTTGTTGTTTGTCTTTCCTTCTTGAAGAGCACCATGATATGAGGGAAGTGATGACATGGACATGCAAATGAATTGGATTTAACTGATGGAAGTCTGTGCAAAGTCACAAGCCTCACTTTTTCCTCCAGAGCCCTCTGGAGCCAGTGGCAAGATATAGATCAAGATGGCTAGAGATGGCCTCCATGCAGTGGAGTCACTTAAGTTAACTTAAGTGGCCTTTTCAAGCTAAGGTATTTAACAGGTATCAGCTTGACTGAGGGAATACCCATTCAGTGATTAAGACTAGGTGTTAAGTTGAAGACTAAGGTTCATAATAAGTTACCCATTTGTGTAAATTTTAAAATGATGTTCTTAACATGAAAAGAATCCAGGGATTGTGTTCCTGGAGGGTTAACAAAGATATCTATTTTTTTTTAAATGTAGACTTTAGTTTATTTAAATAATCACATCTGTGAACCAAACCATATCTATATATGGCTTCATATAAAGCAGCTGGTTCCAGAAGCCAGACTGGTGAAGGCTGAATACATTGTAGAAGAGAGATAATTGGTCTCAAAGGTAAAGTTTTCCAAATGCACTGCCAGTCAATGTTCAGGCAAGGAGTATCTCTGGAGAAAGATTGATCTTGACATGCCAGTCTTCTTTATGTAGTGTCCTTTGATGGAGCCTACAGATGACAGCTATGAGGGGAGGAAGGGAGGAAGATCCCATATCACTACCAGGAGTTTTTGTCCTGTGTCTAACTTCAAGTTGAGCAAGACTTAGACTGTGTTTTAGTTGATTGTCTTCAGAACAAGCATCAGTTAGGTTGGGCAGAGAAGAAATATGTATACAGCACTTTTGGTTAAGAAAGTACTTCCCTCCTAATTGCTCTTTGGTGGATAGTGCCAAGGTTATGCACATTTTGCAGTTGTGAAGCTCTGAGGGTCAGAGAAGTAAATTTCTTACTCTGAATCCAGGGGTATTCTTGATCCAGCAAGTGAATGTTAAATTTTCAGTGTGAGCATTTACACCTCAGAAATCAGCAAACACTACAAGTTAGGGATTGATTTATTGTTTTGCTGATTATTAAGATTTATAAGATAGAGAAAATGCTAATAATTCAGATTAAACTTACAGTATGTAATGCATATATTCCTCCCCTGCCACCCTTTGCTGGAGAGCCAGTTGTTAAATGTTTATTAGCACTTCCTTGCCTGGGTCACATAGCTAATAATTGTCAGAGTGTAAGCTTAAGCAAGGTGAGATTTTTGTTGTTTCCTTTTTGGAGTTCAGTTTCCCAGGCTCAGGCTAAATTGTAAACATCTAAAGGATTAATCTCCTTTGAACCCTGATAATTCACAACTGTAGTGAGTCAAGTATTTTTCTGTGCCTTATGGCTCTCAGCCAATCAGGAGCTGAGTCTTTGTTATATATTCTGGGAGGTTAGCATTTTGCTTTAGGGGTTTGCTCATGAGAAGGATCTTTTGATTTCCTAGTTGAGATTCCGAGTAGATGTATGTTCAGAACCTCCCTGACTGCTCAGATGTCTGTGCTCCTTCGATCCAATGATAAAGGTAAAGTGTATAGCAGTATTGCTCTGTTCAGACAGCTGCAGCCCTGTCTGTTGGTTTTTGTGCAAATTTCTCTGCTTGTATTTTCTATACTCACTTCTGTCTCTGTAATTAAAGGAAGATCCCTTTAAAGCTGTCTTTCTTTTAGAACAGCAGATCAAAGAACCTGTGCTACCAAGCCATCCTGGGTGTGCTAGGGTGCTTGCTGTTACACACAATTGGGACTTGAACTATTACACAGATCTGGGACTCAACTCAACATGTGGTTCCTTTGTACTAATTCTTTGAATGTGGGTTAATAGCTCTAAAATGGATAAAGAATAGTCCCAAGAAATTATTATAAAGATTTTCAGGCTCTAGATAAGCAAAAAGGATTAATATTCTAAGACTTAAGTAAATTATAAACTCCATGATGACAGGGGCCTTGTGTCTGTCCTCAGCTTTGTATCTCCTCAAGTATATATCTCAGTACACTGCACACAGTTGTTATAAATGTTTGCTGAATTGAATTATATTGAATTAAATTATATTAATGGTGTTAGTTGAAAGAAAATCTTTTAGACTGGTATGAAACTGACAAGACACAAAGGTAATTGAATAAAAACTTAACACCCATACCCAGATCTGTCTTTTCAAATGATGCCACTGACTCATAATTCATCATTAGGTCATAGGATTCCCAGTAAGATTGATAGGTTTCCCACATTCTTTCCACCCTCCTTTGTAACCTATTACAGTCAGGTAAGGCTTAAGGTTCATTACTATGGCATAGCAGCAAACACCCTAGCATACCCAGGACGGCTGCTAGCATAGGTTCTTAGATGAGCTTTTACAAAGGAAAGCAACTCAAAATGGGTTAACAATCTTGCTTTAATCAAACATATGTCACTTACCTAGTTCAGGGGGAAAAGGTCAGTATCCTGAACTTCAGAGAATATGAACAGAAGTTATAAGCAGACAAACAATACAGAGAAACAGATCAGCAGACAGGCTTCCAGCTGTCTGACCATTACATGCATACCTAATCAGTTACCAGAGAGGGAAGCACCAACATCTGGATTTTCAAAGCTGGGGGTACTCAACAGCTGCCCAGAGTCTCACCTGGTCAAATCACACGACTCTTCCCAAAGTGAGCCCCAAAGCCAAACCCCACATCAGGATATATATAGCCTTCTCCTGGCTCAGAAAATGTCACAACCCTCTTGACCCACTGTTCAATCACAAAGTAACAAGGTGTGGGCATTCTTGAAAAACAAGCCTCCTGCCACAGGCTCCACGTGACCACATTCAGCCTATTATGGGGCAGAGTATACTTTCAAATAAGGGAAGGTTCTCAGAGTCACTTAAGCCTATCAAAGGGCCAACGGGCAGGGAAGATCTTCAGATTCCCATTCCCATAACATATGGAAAAAACGGAAGTTATCTGGCTTTTGCAGGTCCTGAATGTATAACCTTAGGCTAATTTGCACTTGCTACAAACATTATGGTGATGGTTATTCTAGAAAGAGATTTGGCATTCTAGAAAGAGATTTGTCAAACAGGAACAACATATTGAACCGGGAATTTTATTGAACCAGGAATTGAACCAGGTATAGACAATTTTTGAATATAGGCCTTACCCCCTTAATGGAATTTAATTTCTTTTCGGAACAAATATATAAATATGTGTATATTTTAGCCTGTGTGTATATGGATTTCCTAGACATCTCCATCCACTTATTCCATTTAACTCAGACAATATCCTCATTCTTTCTCTGCCTGAGAACTGGCCTCCGTCCCTGGAACCACTCTGGGATTTAACCAGTATTATCTTGCTAGGATATGAGCCTCCACTGGACTTCTAGGACATCTTTATATATGCTATCACTTGTGTATCTCCATCCTTCACCTCCCCATCCCCCCACCAACTTTCCAGCTCACCTTTATATGTTGTCTTTTTCTATTAGAATATAAGTTCCTTGAGGGCAGGGACTGTCCTTGATTTTTTTTTTTCATTTCTAGCAGTTAGTACAATGCCTGAGATGTAGCAAATGCTTAACAAATATTCTATCTGTACATGATATTTGTGTGTATGTCTATAAACTGCATATAAACACTATCTATACCTATATTCTGCATCCATATCCATTTATATCTATATCTATCTATGTAGTGTGCATATATTATAATTTGTATCAGAGGTAGTATAGTTCAGGAGATAGAAGGCTAGCCTTGGAGACCAAAAGACCTGGGTTTAAATCCTTTTTTTGACAAATACTAAATATGTGAGTGTTCTCTAAGACTGTAAATTACAGAGCAGTTACTTAATCGGCTTCAGTAGAAGCACTTTCCACATGAACAATTCCCTTCAACGATAAAAATCAAAAGTCCAGACCAAAACCAACTAAACAAACAATATCAAGTCACCAGCCTCCTTTCTAATGATGGTAACCACCAAAGTAAACAGAGAAAGGGATGTTTGAATTCACAAAATGATGGGGCGACTCTTAAATCCTTTTCCAGAAAACTGTTGTCTGCACAACTGGGATCATCTGAACAGGTTTCTCTATTTCTAAGAACTTCTGGGAAATGTGTTTTTAAAAATCTGTTTGGGGACTTTGGGTAATAAAAGCCTTGCTTAAAATATCCCAGAGGAGACAGGATAACTACAGTTGGACTCAGCTCTGGCCTACAGTTTCATTGTGTCTTTCCATTCTAGGGGTGTTCCTTTTTGTACAGACTATGCGCTGCCTCCGTCTCTACCCCCAGTACTCTTTGTATGACATCATGATAAATGGAAATACATCTGTGGTAAGTGCAAATATTCCAGCCCACATCATTGTTCTTGAAGAATGTCTTGTTCTGCTGAGAAGTCATGGTTTATTAAAAATACAAAATATTTTCCAGTGGAGGGAAATTCCACTGTTTTTGTCAAACCAACCTGCTTTCCTCATGAATTAACTGAGGGTGAATGAACATAGAGTGGTAGAAAATGGACACAACAGAGTTATTAGATTTGTTGTGGCAAAAGACCAAAAGGAAATATAAATACTCAGCCTCATTGTTTTCAATTCAATACTGGACCAGCTTCCTATATCAATTCACTTTCCCTTTTGTTTGTTCTGTTACCACAAATCATCTGAATTGCCCTTCCTTTGTTGAAAAGAAGAATCATTTCTGAATCCAGAAGGTTTCCCCTTTCCTGACAAGTTTTTATTAATTTTTAAAAATGTTTTCGGGTGGGCCAGGAATTGCCTAGAAATTCTCAGCCCCTGTCTGCAGCATCTGTGGCATAAAAATGGTTCAGATTCTTGTATGGGTTGTATATTTTTTCATCTGGAGATTTATTTGCAGGAGACAGAGAATGGATGCTGTCATGCTACACCCTTGAAGCTAAAGCTTGAGTTTTAGAGGAAACCCAGAGGAGTCACGTGGATTTATTTTCCCCAGATGCTTCTTCAATACTATACTTCATATGGTCTGACTTCAAAGCCTTTGCCATCATGCAGTGAAGGGCTCCATGAAATCTGGATCTAGAATTGCTTCTCTCTCTCTCTCTCTCTCTCTCTCTCTCTCTCTCTCTCTCTCTCTCCTCACCTCCCTTTTATTTTCAGTGACCCCCCCTTCTTTGTCCCTTCTTTTCTTTTGCCTCTATTAGAATATGAGGTTCTCCAGAACAGGGATTGTCTTACTTTTTTCTCTGTATTTATAACACTTAGTACAATGCTTGCACATAGTAAGTGCTTAATAAATGCTTTTTCCATTCATTAATTCTCTCCCCTCTTTCCCCTTCCTTCCTTCTTCTCTTTCTCTCTTTCTCTCTCTCTTTCTCTTTTTTCTTCCTCCCTTCCCTTCCTCCTTCGCATTCTTCTACCTCTCCATTTCCTTCTCCCTCTATCTTCATTCTCTTTCCTCTCTCTCCCATAACTGCCCTGAAATCTACGTTTGCTGAGAAGATGAGTCATGCATTGACTCTTTAGTTGTTTTGAGGAGATGCCAAGTATCCCCAAGAAAACTGGATAATGAAGTAAAAAATCCATATGATTCCATATCTCTGAATATTTGCCCTGTGTATCTATCTCCCTCACTGACAATTCTCTAAGCTTAAGCTTCTAACATTCAATTAGTGTTCATTTTCTGGCCTATTTCCATGCTGAAGTTTTGTGGAAGTCTCAGTCACTTTCCCTGGGGTGGATAAATCTATGCAGTGCCTCTTATTTCTTTGGCAAGCTGGGTTTCCAAATGGGTCCCTTATAGTTGACAGATAGGAAGTCTAGTCTGTGTATGAGTAGGTTAGTCCAACCAAGAAGTTTCTGTGTTACATTTCTAAGCCACATTTGCTTTCAGTAGGGTATACAGGCCTCTTGAAATCATGCAAAAAAGTGCCAACGTATTTTTATTGACAAGCTTAAGCCATGTGAGTTTTGAGTGAAGCATGAAAAGATCCATATTTTAGATTCTGGCTTTCACAGAGAACTGACCTCCTTGGTGATCTGGCCCCTTCTTTTAGTCTTCTCCTAAAATGAATAGAGAAGCCACAGAATTAGTACCCAGGGGGCTTGGCTTTGCTTCAGAGCATGAGAGAGAATACCTAGGACTGCCAAATTCCTAATGATCACAGATGTCTTGCTGAGCGCCCATTTAAACTGAAAAACTCGCAAGCTTGGTTGAACCATTTTAAAGTTCACTGCAGCTTTAGTGCTAATCCTCTTAATATATTAGACCAAGTGGCCTCACATACCATAATGTCAGCAGCATAAAAGGCCACTTTTGATTTTTATTTACATGCCTCTGCATGGAAGAGAACAAGCTAATTTATTCTCTTCTCGGATTCTCTCCTGGGCCTCTCAGTTCTCCACTAAGGTAGTTCAGCATTTGGAGAACCAGATTGCTTAGGGGAATGGACTCTCAGACTTTCTGCAGAAATGCTTTCCTCAAGTTTTGTCTTACAGTGCATCAGACAGATTAATAAGTCAATGCCCTACTCCCTTGCCCCCCTCCCCCAACAGGGTTACATCCTGACTGTAAACAAGGTATTTCCAACATGAATGTTTAATGAGGAGGAAGCTAGCATATAGCATCATGTTTACTTTGCTTTCTAATAAGTGGATGCCATAGAAATGGCTTTACTGTTGTGACTTTTGCCCCCAACCCATTTTCCCCCCAGTTTTTTCAAGAATTTTCCTAGCTTTTTCTCCCTTCTGACATTTAATAATTTGTAGCATGAAGCATCTAAGCCTCGGAAAAGATGAGCTAAGTAACCTCATTTATTTTGTTTTGCTTTTTTCCCCCTTTCAAATAAAGTAAGAAATAAATAATCAGGAGAATGAGTAAAATGGGTTTGAGTTCCAATTCTGTTACTTCATAACTAAGTTATCCAGGATCAGTTTCCTCTCTGTGAAAAGCAAGATAATTCTCCCATGAAATATCCCGACATGGTTGCTGTGAAGATCAGAGAGGCTATTTTATGTATAGAGCTTTGTAACTCTAAAGTATTATTATAATCAAGTTCTCTAATTTTTACAAGGCTATCAAATTTTAGGGAATCAAGAATACTTTTCAGCAAGTAGCTGTTATTTAGTGTCCCAATTCTCTTCAAACCTTATTTTCCTGTCCTGATTCTTTGTCTTCCTAGCTCTGAATCAGCATGATTCTATAGAGGGGTACAGTGAAGGGGGAGGTCTAGCCTGAGAGATGGAAACCTGAGCTCTAGTCTCTTTGTTTTTCAGGTTTTTTTTTTCTTCAGTTGTATCCAACTCTCTGTGATCCCATTTGGGGATTTTTGCCATTTCTTTCTCCAGCTCATTTTACAGATGAGGAAACTGAGGCAAACAGGAGTAAGTTATTTGTCCAGGGTCACACAAGTAGTAAGTGTCTGAGACTAAATTTGAACTCAGAAAGATGAGTCCTCCTGATTCCAAGTCGTGTTCTAATCACTGAGCCACCTAGCTACCCCTGTTCTAATTCCTATTTCACAACTAAATTACTCTGTGACCTTGGATGTGAGTTCACCATGCTCAATGTCCTTATTTATAAAATGAAGGAGTTTGGAAAGACAGAGTCTAAAGTCCTTTCCATCTCTAAAATTTCATATGTCTGTGATTCTATCTACCTGGCCACCCCATTGTTCTTTCTCTTGAATATGTTATAGAATTATTACTGAATAAGTCATGGTAATTGAATGCCAAGAAGATGAAATCTAAGAAAAATTGTAGAAGAATGAAGTATGACCCAATTCTCATTTATAGGATGGTAGTATGTTCCAATGAGTCACTGATGTTTTGGGCTTGGAAAGATGCCAAAGGGTTTTATGGCACATGGCAGAATTTTAAAATGTTTCTGCTCATTTCAGGGCGGTGAAAAACCAGCAAAAACATGAAAAACAACTAAGTAAATATTAAACAACTTTTAGAATCTGGTCAAATAAATTAAAAGGTTAACACTGATGACATACTTGAAGGATTTCCTGATCTCAAGTACATCCTAAAAAAGAAGAATTATGGCAGAGAAATTTGGTAGTTATGTTGGAAGTCTTAGTAATAAAGATGAAAACTAATATATTGAAATTGTATAATTGTATAATACTTTTACTTTAAAGTTCTCCAAGTATTTATAATTTAGATTGCCTCATTTATTTTTTTTAGTTAAGGCAATTTCACAGGAGTCAACCTTTATAAAGCACTTCTCCAAGGCTTTTGAAGTCATAATTCATATTTCTATTTTACATATTAAAAAAAAAACCTGAGGTAAGAACTCGTGGAATTGAAGGACAATCTAACCAACTTCAAAAGACAATTTTCCCTATAACCTACCAAATTCCTGGTGCTATGGCTTGCCTGTACATTTATTAGGTCAATTCTTAGAAAAAATAGATGTTTATCATCTTTAGCATAATAATTCATATATGCTTGAAGTCTGGTGCTAACTTTTTCTTTCCCTTTCCATTTCCCAGTCCAAAGTATCCTTGTTCTTTCCTCATAGATGTAATTAATGAGAACTTTAATCATAGATTTATCAAGTATCTGAACTAGAGGTTATCTTAGAGATGACATAGTCTCATCAATTTATTTTAATGATGAGGAAACTGATTCTCAGAGAAGTAAAATTACCTGCTCAAAGTCTTATGCTGCCTAGACTAGCTGATGCCCCTGTGGATAGAGGATTGGCCCTGGAGTCAGGAAGACATGAGTTCAAATCCAGTCTTAGATACTTACTAGTTGTATAACCCTGGGAAAGTCAATTAACCTCTATATGTTTCAGTTTCCTCAACCAGAAAATAAAGATAATAAAAGAATCTACCACCCAAGGTTGTTGTAAGGATCAAATAAGATAATATTTGTAAAGCAGGGAGCATAGTGCCTGGCATATAGTAGGTGCTTAATAAATGCTTGTTTCCTTCCTGCCTTGTTTTAATATGTCCTTGCTCTTAATTCTAGAATTAGATTTGAACCTAGAAATATACCCAATATTTGAACGAGAATCTAGTCATTGCTGAGAACAGCAGGAGGGCCATGTTTCTTCATGTGATGTTCCTGTTGTGGAGGTTAATTAAATCTTCTAGATCCTTCTAATCTAGAACATGACATCACTCAATGACACTCCAATTGTAGCTTACTATGGAAATATCAGGTATTTTTAGCTTTGTTTTCAGATAGTTTTCTTCTTTCTAAGATACTATTTCTTTTGTTTGTTTTCAACTTTTTTGTTTTCTCCCTTCCTGTCCCTTCTCAATGTCATTGTTTAAGTGTTAGATAATTCCTTTCAATTCAATTCAACATTTAATTTAATTTATTTTTTCTTTTTGGAGGGAGAAGGTAGGGCAACTGGGGTTAAGTGACTTGCCCAAGGTCACACAGCTAGTAGGTGTGTTAAGTGTCTGAGGACGAATTTTAACTCAGGTTCTCCTGACTCCAGGGCGGGTGCTCTATTCACGGTGCCACCTAGCCACCCTCAATTGAACATTTATCAGGCATCAGTGTTATTCATTGATTTTTTACTTGTAGCTCTTTATGGCATGCTAATGTGCCCTCTAGGAGCTGTCCACTCCAGGAGTCCTTTAATAGAAGGAGATGACTTCTACTTGTACCCCAATTTGGAGGAGATTCTTTTTCAAAAATCTCCATAGCCTTAGAACAGTCAGGCCTCTGACATTTGAATGGAAACTTACTTCTCCAAAGTGCCATCCTTTCCATTTTTAAGTATGGGAAAACTGTCCAAAGTTTCATTACCCAGGTCATGTATAGAAATCTAGAAGTCTCCCATAACTCTTATTACCCCCAGTCAATCCTGACCACTCTTTCCCTCATCCCCAACAGGCCTCATGTGATACTTTGGTCCTATTCTATAAATTTATATGAACATAGGTCATTTTCTCCTAATAGTAAATAAATATTTTATTTCATAAGGGTGGCCATGTCTTGAACTAGATAACTTTTAAGGTCCCTTTTGGCTCTAAAACTCTGATCCTATAACATAACCATTGTGTCTCACTGAGCTCAGAGTAGTGTAATGCCCTGCACAGAGGACATACTTAGTGAATGTTTGTTGAATAGAATTAAACCTTTACAAGTACCTTTGTAACATTATCAGATATTCTCATAAGAGGATACTGAGTCATTGACAGCAGTTTTCAGTGTAGGATCTAAGGAGACTAGTTTGCCCTAGGTTATATGTTTGGTCAAGACCAGATCTAAAACTAGGCTCATAATCATGTGTTCTACCTGTTAGTATTTTAAAATTCCTAGATCTTCAGAAGAAAAAAAGACAGTTTTAAGAACTGACCATGCTTCATCCCCATGTAAAAGAAGGCATTATCTCTAACCAAGGCACTTTAAACTTGACTTGGCATAGAGTTACAATTTTTGTAATAATCAAAAAGGGTATGTTGTGGAACAAAAGGTGAGTGATTCAAAAGTATGCATTTATGCAATTTAGTAAACAGCACAGATGCAGAGAGAGAGGAAAAAGAGTTGATAAAGGAAGAAGTGACATTGAATGATGCCTAATGCCGTCTTTTACATTTCAGAATCTAGCAGGATCTTTTTCATAATTCATGTACTAATATTTGTGGGTTAAAGGTTGAGGAGAAGCAGTAATATCAGATGAGTTGTATGACAATTTTGCCCCAAATATTACCAAACCAGTAGGACAAACGAGAATAATTAAGAATGGCATAATGAGACCATAGGCTGCCTATTTTGCCCCACTCACCTTAGCCCCATCATGAAGATGGACTAAAAAGCACCACAGTCATGCAGTGGAGGAATGTATAATATTTAACAATTTCTATAGGGAAAAGAATGTGATCAATGAAAATTGTCCCTTTGGGAGTTGCTGTGGCTCTATTGCCAAAGTAACAAATTTGGATCAGTATGAGTAGAGATTAAATACAGAAGAAGATGCCATAGAAATTCAATCAGCCTGAACAATGAAGGAGATAAATACATTAGAGATAAAAATATATTCAGAGAAATGGAATAATTTCCCATCCTGGGGCAGAAAGGGTCATAGACATTCCCGCCTTCTCCTTTAAGTGCAGATATAGCAAGACTGGAGGACAGAAAATTGCCAGAGAAATGAACATAGCATAAGACTTAGAGATAGTATTGGGTATTTGGGGGTGGCTTCTGGGCTTTGGGGTATTAGGGGTCCTGAGATTTATCCCAATAGTCTTTGGGTATATGTGAGATTCCTTGTGGTCTTTGAATAGTTGTGTGTGTATGCACATACATATACATACATATATGTATAACATGTACATAGCTACATAAATACATGTATGTGTAGGTATATATACATATATATTAATTCATTTACTTATCTGTTTGTTTGCTTATTTATTTTTACTTCACCGGAGAGGGAACATTGGCTGGGAGATGATAGCAGGCCTGGATGGGATCTAGGAGAGATAAATCAGGCAACTGGTTCTTAAGGTAATAGTTCTCCCCTAGGTGCAGTATTGCTGGAAAAGGCCCAGAGGATGCCTAAGAGCTAAAGTATCACAAAATAATTAAATTAGACTAGTCTGAGTCTCACCTGTAGTTACTCTTCCTAATATAGGCTTTTCCCCTGATTGCCTAATTCTACTTTCATATAGAAGCAGATAGCTCTCTCACTAGGGAAACTCAGATATGACATTGTTACATGAACCCACACTTAGGGTAGTTTCCACAAAAAGACACACTGTCTTATGTAGAAGATGGCCCACAATATACAAATATTACAAGTTGTAATGGTAACGTAATTTGAATTTCAAGATCTCTTTGTGTTGACAAAGGTAGCAGGTACTTAGCACTTAGTAAGTGATCAAGATTCTGTTGGGGAAACAGAAGGTATGAAATCCTGACCTAACAGGAAGGGGTTGGCTGAAACAGGAAGCTAATGCTGTGTGTATATAAGGAAAAGCCCCAGAGAGGCACAGTCAGAATTTCCTGAGACAAGCATCTGGTGACAGAGCAACAGAAGAGAGAATCAAGAACTGAGTCAGAATTTCCTGAGAACTTGTGGTGGTGGAGCTTGTTTTGAACAGGAGCCCAGGAGCCCTGGAGAAGACTGGGGAAGCAGAAGATTGAGGAGGCATGACCAGGATGCTGAAACTTTGTCTGTTTGTGGCTTGATTGAGTTTTGAATTCCAGGGAGCAGAAATTGTGAAGGAATTGAAATGGACTGGACCCAGTGAACTTCATTGTGGAGCAGGACCTGCCCAGAGAGCTGGACAAGGAACTGGGAGCTGTCTGCCATTGAACCCAGGTGACAGTCTGGTGAATCCAGGTAGAATCTGGGACCATGGAAGGGATCCAGGGAAGCTGAGAACCGGCCCCAACTCAAGATGAAAAGACCTCTCTGTGGGTACTGAGTAATGATGACATTGTAGTTTACTGGTGACCTAGTGGTGGAGGGTCTGTATTTTCTATTGTACTTCGTGATTCATGGTACTTAGTAATTGATTGCTGAATAAGTGACTGATTGAGTTAACTTAAGTGTGCCCCATGAGTGGAAGACTTTGACTATTGTACTTTGAGATGATTGTTCTTTGTTCTAAATACTGTGACCACTTTGGTGAAAACTATGTGGCCGTTTTAATGATAAGCTGTTGTGAATACTATATTGTGATTTTCCGTGATAAATTGTAATATTATGAATGGTGTACCTTGATTTTTTGTGGATGTTTTGCTTTGATTTGTTATGGAATAGTGTTCACTATACTGTGTAATCTGAACCTTAAAAGCTGTTCACAGTAGCAGTCCTCTGGAAAGCTGCTAATGAATGGCATTACACCAGTGAGGAGATTTTTGGTTCCTTTGGGTGCTGTTCCTTTCAGATGTGGAGTCCACCAATTTTTCTCAATGATAACTTGCTTTTAATGTGCAAAAATAAGCATCCAGGGCAGATCACCAAGTTTAGGCTCTTGATGCTGGGTGGTGGGGTGTGGGCAGGGAAAGTGCATATTGGAGGAAGTACCAGCTGCAGGACTTCTTTTAGCTGCTTGCTGATAATAATAGTCCATATTTATATAGTGCTTTAAGGTTTACAGAATACTTTATAAATAATATCTCATTTTATCCTCACAATAAGCCTGGGACATAGGTACTATTATTATTATGCTCATTTTACAGAGGAGGAAACTGAGGCAGAGGTTAAGTGACTCATCCAAGATTTCATAGTTAATAAGTGTCTGAAGTCAGATTTGAAATGAGGTCTTCCTGACCCGCCTACCCAGGCCTGGCTCAGGTCTAGCACTCTATTCACTCTACTACTAACTGCCTGATGCCTACAGCTTCCCTTCCCCCCAGTCATGCTTCTAAATTTGTACTTTGTCTACCCCATTATATTTCTATATCTCTCTCCCAAATGTGACCTTGAATAGCTATCAGCACATTGGAATGTGTCAGCAGTGTATTGTTGACAATGGCTGCTTAAGATTTGCACAAGGCTTAAGGGAAAGAGGACCTTCAGGTTTCCTTCCAGGTTGTCTCTCCCAATTCACGAGGATAGGAAAGGAAGGAGGGAATCAGCTATTTGGTCTAGCAGTAAAGATTTTAGATATTGCTGCAATTTCCCCTGGAATGTACATTTTGAGAACCTGAGCAGACTCATGAGGTAGGGAAAGGTGAGGAAATTTAGTACAACTGAAGAGATACCCACTAAGAGGGTTAGGGTTGCTCTGGAGACCCCAAAATACCAGCATGCTGGGTCCTGCTGAATGAATTCGACTAGTCTTCTCTCAGCCAAAGAAAAGTAAAGTTTATTAAAAGTTCGCTTGTATTAGACACAGAGCCATTCTATGGTGCTCTCACAAACATGAAGACAGGATGGGGTCTTATATGCAGAAGGTTGTGGGAGGAATCTAGGGGTGGTCCAGGGGAGGAGTTTGGGGAGGGTCTTCAGGAGGAGTTAATGAGGTCAATGAGTGATTAAGGTGGGAATTTGCTGGAGGCCACCTGGAGACCACAAAAAAATGGAGGGATAGGCTAGTAACTAGGCTAGAGTTAGTAGTTAGTAGTTAATAACTAGGCTAGAGGTCTGGGCCTAGCCACAAGGTAAGGCTTATGGCCTCATGCAAATGCCTCATCAAATGACACAATTTAATCAGAGTCCAAGGGAGGTTCCCAGAGCCTGTATCTCAAGGACCCAAGGAAAGCTCGAGGGGGCTCCCAGAGCCATACCTCATCAGAACTATATCAGATTATCATACATTTTTATATAAAACCCCATCTTTTCCATTAGTTCTTACCCAAGTGAGTGCATTATTATTATCAAACTGAGATATGGGGAAAACCCTAAACCCAGAATAGAGGACAGTATTGACTACCTTGTTTGTTAAATGCTAATCTAAATGATTATTGTTGTTACTCACCGGTAAGGGTATGACAGATGTTCTGCCCAAAAGAATATAAATTTTGATCACTGAAACCTAGCAAGATATCTTGGGGTTTATGGACTAGGTTTCTTTTTTTGTAGACCATATCTTCAACCCCAACCAAGCCTTACTTGGTCATTGTTTGGATTCTGATGGCTCAGAATGAGTGTAAATAGCAATTGTTTCTGTTTTAGCCAGAAACCCTGAGTGTCTTCCCCTTCCAGATTGATTTTGTTTTTGACTAAGTAAAAGAGGCCATTCTTTGCCTCATTTTTACCTAACCTTAATCACCAAATGGACATTGCCTCAGGCAAACTGAGACCTGGAAAATAAATACCTTAACCAAAAAAGGTCAAGGCCTCCCACTGCATCCAGGGCCATCTCCAGTTGTCCTGATCTATATCTTGCCACTGGACCCAGATGACTGAAGGAGAGAGTCAGGCTGGTGACTTTGCCCAGCCCTCCCTCCCTTAAATCCAATTCTCTTGAAAGGTATGACATCTCCTTACTGATGTTATGGTCCTCCTAAAGAACGAAGGACAAACAAGCTGTGAGTAGTAGTAGCCACTCCACTGGGTACTCAACTGGCTAGTTCTAGTTGGGCAGCACAGTTCCTTCCTTGCTTCCCTCCCTCCCTTCTCTTCCTCCTCTCCTTCCCTCCCTCCTCTCTCTTCCTCCTCTCCCTCTATCCACATAGGGATCCAAATGATACATGGAGGGTGTATATACCTTGCCTAGGTGAAAGTATAAGATGGGGATGAAGAAGCATAGAGAACAAGCATGTCAGAAACCAGAAAATGCATCTGCCTCCCTGACAAGCTAGGAAGGATATAAAATTCACTTGGGCAACAAAGAGTTAAGCATCAAAGTAAAGCTCTGCTTTATACAAACAAACTACTCTGAAAAGCAGAGATACTCCCTTGAAGTAAAAAGAATCAATAAACTTATGAAGGTTATGGGAAACCTCGAGGTCAATGACCTCAAGTTTGATAGTGAAGCAATGGAACTATAAAGCTCTATGGGCACATGTTTCTGAACAAAGTTAATGTGGAGGAATTTAAGTACCTGGGGAGCACTGCATTGTAAATATTGAAAAATGAAATGTGGAAAAAAGGCTGGATCTTTATTATATCTATAAATAACATAAACATAATGGATTATAAAGTTTAAAATGACCCATATTTTAGGCTAATAATCGATTTAACTGACTTTTAAGTGATTTGATTACTTTACTGACTAGTTTGCCATTTGATATAAACTGCCTGATATAGTAATTAAACAACCTTAATTGTTTTGGAAATAGAAGACTATCTATTGGTGTTGTTTATGTTTCTTGACTATTAGAGGCGGTCCACCTGACACCAGAAATCAATTGGTCAAATTGATCAGACAGCTGCTTAAATCAGTGGAAAAATTCATTCAAAACAATTATTTGACATCATGTAGATCCTAAGCCCTCAAGCCCTCAGGTTAAATTTGTCATATTTTGTCATTAGCATGGATAGAGGGCTGGCTATAGAATCAGGAAGGCTTGGGTTCAAGTAACACTTTATACATATACAAGGGTTGTACCAGGGCAAATCACATGACTTTTCAGTGTTCCACGAACCTTTCTAAGATTATAAGGAAAAGATGAGTTTCTGGAGTTGTTTGGAGTTGTCCATGCCAATAAAAGTGAGATTCTGGACATTTTTAAATTTTGTTTTGTTAAAGGTCTGGAATGGAAATGGAAGAAATGATGAAAAAATGCAAACAACAGTTTATATCTCCTATTGATATTGTGTTTATTTATAAAGAGATTTAAAGGCTTCACTGTATGACTTCCCATAGAATTTCTTGTGAACTAATCTTTAATATAATTTACATTTTAGAGAATTAAAACCCAAGAATTTTAAGAAGTTATACAACTCACTCAACATCAGACAACTTATAATTAATAGAGCGTGTGTTCTTTGAGTCCCTCTTCAGTGCTCCATCCATTAGCCTGTGTTTACCTTCACATGGGGGTTCAGGAGTCATTGGTTGGTGATGCTAATGAGCATGGTAATGATCCTCATCTGGTCTGAACAAATGGTAAGTCGCCAAAGGGAACCAAACGAGGAATCAGGAAGGGCTTATTCAATCAGATTCGAGATTGATGGTGGTCATTGTTGGAGAGGGGTGAGAGAAGGTCAAGAGGTAAATAAAGAAGACAGTAGGCAACTTTCAATTGAAAGTCCAATTTAACAGTGATTTTGAAGAAGCTGAGTTGTAAAGGAAAGTGTTTTAAAACTAGTCCTTAACATCAAATGTAAAGAGAAGAAAGTAATAACAACTCTAACATAAAGCTGTTGATAAAAACGCAGGTGGGGCATATACTAGTTCGAAATGAGCATGGGGCATCACAATCAGCAAATAGAGAAACTCTTCACCTTGAGGTCATAAGGGAATGAGTTAATGAACTCACCAGCAATTCTTCTTCCAACCACCACATAAGAAAACAATGAGGAGGCATGGAGGAATAAAGTGCCCACAGCAAGTGAACTGTGTTGCGTTGAACTGATTGCAGCATGCAGTCTCAGCTCACACATTATGACAGGACTGAAGACTTAAAAAGATGCCCTTTCCATCTACTCTTTGCCAACGAAGACACAGCAGGGCAGCTTTGGCTTATGGACTACCCGTTTAATCCAAACTGCCTTCATTCTCCACCCCAGTTGGCTTTTCTTGTCATGAAGGATTTCCCTTTGATTTCAGACATGAAACCACTCAGGATTGCAACTGAAATTGCTTTAATGACAGCAGAGCCTGAATGGAATAGCCCTCAGATGGTCTTCTACTCTTTCTACTTAAAGATATATCATGCAGCTAGACGGGTAACCTTGGAAAAGTCCCACTACTTCCCTGTTCCTCACTCAGTTTTCTTTTCGATAAAACAGATTATTTGTCAGGTCCCTTCAGTAAACCACTCAATCAACACATATTTACTAAAAGCCTGCTCTGTCTGGGTCAAGCACTATGCTAGGCACAGGGGATTCAAAGACAAAGAAACGTTTCATGTCCTCAAAGAGCTTTCATGCCATAGTGTGAGCTCTTTGAAGTTAGGTGCCTTGCATAGAGTAAGCTTTTAAATTATTGTTGATCAGTTATCAGGGGAGATAATGTGCATTTAAGTTGGCCCATAAAAAATACATAAATATATGATTTTTTTAGAAGACACTAGCAGCAATATCTCTCTGCTCTAATATTTTACAAATTCATTTTCTGATCTGTTATTGTATGTTCGGTGAGGGGTGGTTAGAGAGGTCCTGTTATTATATCAGTATATAGAACTCCTAGTACATCAAAAACGACCTCTAACAAGATAAATCAGTAATTTGTAGGTGACTGATTGTAGGCCATGCAGGTGTCAAGTGACTTGTCCAAGGTCTCACAATATTTGTCAAAGGCTGAGCTTAAACCAAAGTCCCCTTTATCCCAAAGCTAGCTTTCTATTAGCTATGCTGTATTACCTCTAAATCAGTCTATCTATCCATCTATCTATCTATCTATCTATCTATCTATCTATCTATCTATCTATCTA
>NW_027186304.1:43170602-43176064 GCF_028583685.1 Petaurus breviceps papuanus | reverse complement strand
CTATCTATCTATCTATCTATCTATCTATCTATCTATCTATCTATCTAGGATGTATCAATCATAAAAGTTAATAATTCTACACAGATTTAAAAGCTAGAAATCACTCCGTACTCCCATGTTTCAGTGAAACTGGGCTGTGCTACATGTAGGAGCTCCTTCCATTAGTACAAACTATACCCCTTGCAAACTTTTCCATCCTAAGTCATTCTTTACCATATCTTTCTGTGTAGTGGATCTAACCAATGGTCTGAAAGACTTACTTTAGTTCTTATAGTATTTTTGTGGAAAACAATGTAATACCTAATCAGTCCAACTACTATGAACCACCCCCCTTCACTCCATTTCTGGCTTACTTTTTGGGGGTTATATATGTTTTTTATGTATTTTACAATAATACTTGCATATATGTCACTATCATAGTGGCAGCTAGATGATGCAATGGAGAGAGTGTTGGGCCTGGAATCAGGATGACTCATCTTTGTGAATTCAAATCTAGCCACAGACATTTGCTGGGTAAGTCACATAACCCTATTTACGCCAGTTTACCCCTCTGTAGAATGAGCTGAAGAAGGAAACTGCAAACTGCTCTAGTATCTTTGTCAAGAACCCCCCGCCCCACCCGCCCCCACACCTCCATACCGCAAACAGTCAGACATGCAGACGTGGCTGAAAATGTCGTGATTATACAGACTTTCTTTCTATTAACTTTTGAGTCACCTAATATGTTTTTTTCTCTGAGAGGCAGCATGATGAAATGGACAGAGTGTTAGATTTGGTTTCAGGAAGAAATGGATTCAAATCTCACCTCCAGTACTCACTATATGACTAGGAAAAAGTTGCTTAAACTTTCTAAGCTTCAGTTTCCTCATCTGTAAAATGAGGGTAATACTACCTGTAGTATCCACTTCACACAACTGTGAGAATTAAATGATAGTAGTGATGATGGTGACGGTGACGATAACTAACATTTCTGTAGTGTTTTAAGGTTTGCAAAGTGCTTCACAAGTATTATCTCATTTTATCTTCACAACAACCCTGGAGGTAGGTGCTATTATTATTTCCATTTTATGGATGAGGAAATGGAGGCAGACAAAGGTTATGTGGCTTGCTCAGTGCCACATAGCTAGTAAATGACAGAACCTGAATTTGAACTCGGATCTTCCTGACACCAGACCCAGGTGTCTCAGGCTATTTTTTGAGTCGTAGTGTTTGGGCATCACTGCCATATATACCACATTACCTGAAGAGTACTGCTGCTTGAAAACTGGGCTTTTGTGTCACCCAGCAGCTTGCTATTATTACAAGTGCTTTGTGATTTCCCAAATGTGATCTAGGACAATGTCTACCTCCTGTTCAATTTAATATAAACATCTAAGTTGAATAATTTATAGGAAAGAATTTTATAAACTGTCAAATGCTATCCAAACAGGAGTTATTTGTGATCTCATTTGGTCCTCACAGTGATCCTGCTCATTAAGGCAGGCCCAGTTTTGCTTATTATTCCATCTTGCCGAAAAGGAAACAGACTTAAAATATTAGTGCCATTACCTGAGCTCAGGTCTTCTAATGTCAAATTGAATATCTTTTCCACTAGAACACATCTATCTCTCAAGGTGGCATTGCCTTGATCTAAAAATGAAAGAAGAGTACTTCAATTAAGGAGTGGCAGTCTTGATGTTGCTCTGATTACATCGTTCAGTTGTGTCTGGCTCTTTGTGACCTGGTGGACCACAGCATCCCAGTGCTGTCCATGCAGTTTTCTTGGCAAAGATGTTGGAGTGGTTTGCCATTTCCTTCTACAGTGAACTGAGGACACATTTGAACTCAGGTCTTCCTGACTCCAGGCCCGATACTATATCCACTGAGCCACCTACCTGCCTTGTAGGCAAACAGAAATTAAGTGACTTGCCCAGGATCACACAGCTAGGATGATTCTGAGGCTGGATTTGAACTCAGATCTTCCTGACTCCAGGCCCATCTCTCTATCTACTTAGACATCTAACTGCCTCCTTGATTACGTTACTTAAGCCCAAATACATTCTATGACTCCCCTTTGCCTACCAAATAAAGAATATACTCTTTATCTCATATTTTAAGGCCTTCCAAAATCTGAACCCAGGCTAGATTTCCATCCTTATATCATGTATTCCATGTTCCAACCAAACTGAGCTACTATATTTCCACCTTAGAATTTCGCTCAATTGAATCTAATCCAATCAACATTTATTAGCTGCTTACTATGTACCAGGCACCTTGCTTAGCTCAAGGGATACAGTGTAATTCCATGCACAGCAGCTTTCCAGAAGAACTGCTACTGTGAACAGCTTTTAATGTTCTGATTACACAGTATAGTGAACACTCTATTCCATAACAAATCAAAGCAAAACTTTCACAGAGAATCAAGGACAGACTTATATTCACAAACAGCTCATCATTAAAGTGGCCACATAGTTTTCACCAAAGTGGTCACAATATTTAGAATAAAGAACAATCATCTCAAAGAACAATAGTCAAAGTCTTCCACAGTCACAGGGCAAAATCTTAAGTTAATTCAAGCAGTATCACAATAGAGTCTCAAAGTACTATAGTCAGTCTTCCACTTATAGCGAACTCTTAAGCTAACTCAATCAGTCACTTATTCAAAGTCTTAACAAATAACCATCATCTCAAAGTACAATAATCAAAGTCTTCCACTCACAGGGTGACTTGATTAACTCAATCAGTTACTCAGCAATCAATTACTAAGTACCATGAATCACTAATTACAATAGAAAATACAGACCCTCCACCCCTAGGTCACTAGGAAACTACAATTTCTTCTTTACTCAGTACCCAGGGAGAGGTCTTTTCATCTTGACTTGGGGCTGGTTCTCAGCTTCCCTGGATCCCTTCCATGGTCCCAGATTCTACCTGGATTCACCAGACTGTCACCTGGGTTCAATGGCAGACAGCTCCCAGTTCTTTGTCCAGCTCTCTGGGTAGGTCCTGCTCCACACAAGTTCACAGGTCTGGTCCAGGTCAGATCCTTCACAATTTCTGCTCCAGGGAATTCAAGGCTCAACCAAGCCACAAACAAAGTCTCAGCATCCCAGTCATGCTTCCTGTCTTCTGCTTCCTCAGTCTTCTCCTGGACTCCTGGTTCCTGGGCTCCTCTGTCACCTGGGCTCCTGGTTTCTGGGCTCCTGTTCAGAAGAAGCTCCACCACCACAAGTTCTCAGGAAATTCTGGCTCAGTTCTCCATTCTCTCTTCTGTAGCTGTTCTGCCACCAGATGCTGGTCCCAAGAAATTCTGACTGTGCCTCTCTGGGGCTTTTCATATATACACACAAGCATTAGCTTCCTGTTTCAGCCAACCCCTTCCTGTTATATCAGCAACAGGAGACAGAAGTTCATACCTTCTGTTCCCGCATCAGAGACTTGATCAATTACTAAATGCTAAGTACTTGCTACCTTTGCCAACACAAAGGGATCTTCAAATTCAAATTACATTAACATTACATACAGTTAGTAAAAAGAAAAACAGTCCCTTCCCTTGAGGAGCTTACAGTCTAGAGGGGAAGATAGTACACAAAAGGAGGCAAGAAAAATGGGGGTCGGAGGATGAGACACCAGAGCTGTCAATATGGTCCAGGGGCATCTTGTTTTGTGTAGCTGAAACCTGGTAAAGAAGCAGATGCAAAGTGGAGTCATCTGAGTCCAGTTTCTGTCCTTCATAAAGGAAGGCATTGGAAGGAATTTGGTACTCCACTTCATTCAGAGGGTAAAAGAGACTGAAGGAGGTGGTCTCAGTCACACCTTTAGCAGGATGATGATGAGATTAGAGGTTAACCTAGGAAGGGCATCTTGTTCCACAGAGTTGAAAAAACCAGGAAGAGCAGCAGATACAGAATGGAGTGATCTCTTTGTCCTTTACTCCTATCTCCTCCTTATCCTGGAGTATACACCTTCCCCCCCCCCAACTCTCATTCCCATCTCCACCTATAAAAATTGTTCCTTTTGATCCACATGTACACAAATATTAATAGCGGTTCTCTTTGTGGTGACCAAGAACTGGAAATTGAGGGAATGCCCATCAATTTGGGAATGGCTTTATAAGTTGTGGTATACAAATGGAATGGAATTCTATTGTGCTATAAGAAATGACAAACAGACAGACTTCTGAAAAACCTGGAAAGACTTATATGAACTGATGCTGAGTGAAATGAGCAGAGCCAGGATAACATTGTACACAGTAACAGCCACAGTGTGTGATGACTGACTTTGAGAGACTTAGCCCTTCTCAGCAGTGGAAGGACCTAAAACAATTCCAAAGGACTCATGATGGAAAATGCCATCCACATTCAGAGAAAAAACAATGGAAATCTGAATGCAGAGTGAAGCAGACTATTTTCTTTTTAATTTAATTTTGTTTTTTTTTTCTTTCTCATGGTCCCTCCTATTCATTCTGGTTCTTCTATAAAGCATGACTAATGTGAAAGTATGTTTAATGGGAATGTATGTGTAGAGCCTACATCAGATTGCATGCTGCCTTGGGGAGGGAGCAGAAAGGGGAGGGGGAAAAATTTAAAACTTATGGAAGTGGATGTGAAAACTAAAAATAGATAAATTAACTTTAAAAAATTGTTCCTTTACTTGGTTGCCATCTTGTCCAGGAAGGATCTTGCTAATGGAAAGTGATTTCCCTCCCTTCTTTTCAGAAAGCACTATGTCTGATTTTTGTGCTTAAACAGGGAATTCTCATGAACTCAAGTGTTTCTCACTTCCTAATTCCAGGTCGTTGTCAATGCATTATTTTCTGAAATGGAGGAGATATTAGTGATCATTCTGTTTAAACCCCTCATGTCACAGATTAGGTAACTGAAGCCCAGAGAATTTGACTGGTCAAGTCATATAAAATGGTAACATTATGTCTTTTTTCATGGTGATTTATGTTAATTTCTTATCCCCTTTTAAAAACTAAAAGCTGTACCTAGTAAGGTGACTTCAATCTAATAAGCAAGCAACAAGCTTACTTACAATTAAGCGCCTACTCTGTGCCAGACACTTGGCTAAGCACTCAAAGAAAGGACCAATTCTTGCTTGAAAGATGTTTCTAATATCTTCACAAGTACACACACATATATATATATGTATATATATATGTAAATATATACAGATAAATATACAGAAAATAATTTGAGTTTGGGAAGCAGGACATGCAGTTGGGAGGGAGAATCATAAGTAGTTTGATGTATATAATATTGGGTTGAACTGGCTTAACTGAAAGATAACGGTGGAAACTAGAAGAATGGTACAGATTACTTCTGATCTGAAATGTTTACCCCTATGTTCAGACTTAATTTAATTTTGGGTCATTATAGGTTGCAACATCCTGACCTCAGATCATCCATAGTCAGTATTCATAGAGAGCTTGCTTATGGGTAAGGCTAGAGACCCAGTTTAATTTAGGGGTACTGAAATAG
>NW_027186304.1:43125878-43170592 GCF_028583685.1 Petaurus breviceps papuanus | reverse complement strand
TGATTGAGGTCATCTGCCTGACAAAGGTAGTGTTTTGATGGAACTCTTTGTTCCATTTTTGTATATTTCAGCATCATTTGTGTCTAGCAAAATTCTTTTTCCACACTAACTTTCCTGAAATTTTTTTAGCCATCCTCTACTCATCCAAAATCAACAAAATTTCACAAAGAAAATCTAAGTATAAGCAACATCTCTATGGTTGTATTTTCTCCAACTTATTCATACTAAAATACTTCTAAAAATCCTTCAAAGCTTAGATGACTGATAACACTGGAAAACTCATATATTATTTCTATTGGTCCCACTTGGGCCACATTTACATATTAAGTAAAAGGATTTTTATTCCTGAAATTCAATTCTTAAATATGCCACAGTGCTATCATATCATGTTACAGTATGCATGTGGGAGTATATGGGGTATCAAGGAGGACTAGCTCTCTGACATAAGGGCTTTCCTGAGCCCTTTGCAGCACTATTTATCCACCTTGGATGTCCACCTGGCACTCAACTCTCACCTGTGGCTCCAAGAAGCTATAGCATGCCCAGTAATCAAATCCTGGTAAACCATTTCAGCAGATAAGCTAAACAAGGTTGAGGGTAAGCAACGGACCTCAAACTTGTCGGTGAGTTAGGGGAGCGTCTACCCTAAGAATATGGAGTCTTCCTCTGGCAGAATGGGTAAGTGAGAAAAAAATTGTTCCAATGGCCATGAAGGCTACTTAAGCAGGCCCTTGTGGAGCTCTTAGAGATTGGTTGGTCATTGAAGATCCCAAGGTCATTCACTGCATTCTGTGTTATCACCAGTCATCTTGACTTTCATTTTGTCACTGCACTTCAAGGACTCAGGAGAAGGGAGTGAGGCTGATGACTTTGTTCACTCTGCCTCACTTAAATCCAATTCAATCACAAGTAAAGACAACATGTCATGATGTCATTGGTCCTCTTTGAAAATGAAGGACACACAGTAACAACAGTATTCCTGTGATGTAACACAGCTTCCTTTAAGCAACTGAATGGAATCTGTTTCTCCTTGCCAATACTCCAATTTTGGAAAGGCTGGGACAGTAGTAGAAACCACCAAATAATGCGAAGAAAGATTAAAATCAATAAGGAATAAAGTAGGAGAACCCAGGTGGTTTTCAAGGCTGTACCAGGGTGGGAAAAAGAAGAAATGTGAAAGTGTGAGAAGCATCAGTTCAACAGATAGAGGGAAACGTTAAAGGAATGCAAGAAGTCACTGACAAAATTTATAATCGGCATGATATAAAGTATACTCACTAACTGAAATGTATGCCTGTCAATAGTTAGCCAACACTTGTGATCTTTAGCATATATAGCTAATTAGAAGCCAAAGGCAGAACCTATTTGCATCCATTCCATGATTTACATTTGCTTCCAATCACCATGTAGAATGTTCCAATTGATGGAACATTCATAGATGACTATGGTCAGTGATATTAAATGACAATTTAATGGAGAAGTAGGAAGCAAAGTCCTCATAGAGGTGCTCATTTCCTTTCCACCGAAAACAAGGCTAAGGGAGAAACTGAGATAATAAAGCTTCTTAATCCCTATGATTTTCAACCCTTCTGGATATTACTCTAAGGAGCAGAGCAGCAGTAGCAGCAACAGCAGTTATAGTTTGAGAGGGGTAGTGGGTTTCTGTTCTCCATATTGGCCTTTCCACACTGTCATATATGTCTGGAATGCTCTCCTTACCCATTTCCATCTCTTGGAATTTTTAGCTCCCTTCAAGATTCAGCTCAAGGTCTATTTTCTTCAAATGACATTTCTTAATTACCCTAGTTGCTAGACCCTCCCACCAAAATCATGTTGTATTCATTTTGTATATTGACTTAACTATACACATGTTGTGTCACCACTAACAGAATGCAAGCTTCTTGGAGTCAAATACTTGATCGCTTTTGTCCCTGTGCCTCCAGCATCTGGTGCATAGCCAAGCACATAGTTGGTATTTAATGTTTTTCTTAAATGTTGGGGAAATAACAACCAGCTCCAGGATGCTGAATTTTACTAATGTGTCAGACACTATCTTCTGCTCTGCAGGAAACCTTATTTCTTTTTTTTTCCAGAGGGGGGAAGGCAGGGCAATTAGGGTTAAGTGACTTGCCCAAGGTCACACAGCTAGTAAGTGTTAAGTATCTGAGGTCATATTTGAACTCAGGTCCTCCTGACTCCAGAGCAGGTGGTCTATTCACTGTGCTACCTAGCTGCCCCAACTTTATTTCTTTTTCCCCGAGTCCTGGTGGATGAGGTTTCCTGGGGAAATATATTATAGAAATTACATCTTGGATTCACTTCATATATTAAGTCAATCTAAACTTTTTTTTTGTTTGTTGAACCCACAATTTGTTTCTTTTTCCAAAAAACTCTCCTGTGACTTCCTACAAAACACAAAGACCCTAACACCAAATATATATTTTGAAGGAAAGTCTAGCTGACTGAAATTAATTTAAGTTTAGCTTACCAGAATATTGTTTGGTGCTCTTTGTTTTCTAAGAAACTCTATACAATCCTTTGATATACCTTTGTTAATCCAGAAAATATAAGCCAAGAGGGGGAAAAACCCACTAGCATTTTATATTTATTGGTACCCTTGCTTATCACAACAGTACCAATATTACAGCAAACCTACCAAATGTTAAGGCAGCCACACAAAATTGTGTATCTTAATATAGATAAAATAAAAAAAGGATCTATGAGAAAATTGGTAAGCAAGGCAGAACTATCTTAAGCAAAATAACATTTGAGAGCAGTGCCTTGGCACCATCATAAAAATAATTAGGAAAAAATAGTCACTCTTCCTTTCCCCTCCCCAGTCCTTTCCCTACTCTTCATTTCCCAGGTTCTTTTTTATTTGTATCTGAAAGGTAATTAATTAAGTCATTGGAAGTGATCTCCCTATACTTTAAACTCCTTGAGGGCATGGGTTATGCTTTGTAAGAGATACCAGGGGAGTTCTGTAAATAATAGGCATTTAGTAAATATTTCTTGAATGTGTAGCTAGTATCTGTCTATTGACAAGAATGGGGATGGCTTATGTACAGTTCCATCTTCCCCCCTTTTATTCAAGAATGAGAGAGGCTTGCTATGTACCTGTAGAATGTGGAGGAATGTTGGTTTTTTGGGGGGTTTTTTTTGGCTAAAAAGTTGAGGAGAGCTGCTGTTAATTCTTCCCCTGATGAAATGTCTGTTGCAAAAAAAAGTCTTCCCACCAATAAGATGGCCTGCTATGGCTCATGACTACAAGGAAAGATAGATGAATCAGATCAGAAACAGAGAAGACACTGAGGAGAAACAAATATTTCTTGAGGTAAGCAAAGCCTGGTGTGCCATCTGAGTTCTGAAGTGGTTGGGTAAGCGATGAGCAGTGATGAGCACATACAGGAAGGGACAGTTATCAAACTAATCATGGCAAAGCTGTCAGTACTGACATTTCATACCCTTCACTCCGCCTGGAAAAGAACATAGCTCATACATTGTCCTTTCAGTCTTTTGTATGATCATGTTTACATATAGTGGAATAAGGGGGGGAGAGGATAAAAGATAATTCATTTGGGAATGTAGCTGATGATTTTCTGTTGCTTTACTGTTCATCTCAAAAGGGATAATGGAAAGACCATTGAATGCTCAGGAGTCAGGGGCCAAAGTGAACATTATCCCACCTGTGTGACTTCAGGCAAATCATTTAACCTCCCTAAGCTTTTGATTCCTCATCTGTAAAATATGGGGGGAGGGACTGGGCCAGATGGCCTCTGGGGTCCCTTCCAGCTTTACATCTATGATCGTAAATGCTCTTCTTTGCCTCATCACTGTGAGCAACTGAATACCCCACCTTGAGTTATCTTCCAATATTCTCAGGTTCTGAACCAAGTTGGGAAAGTGAGCAAATAACTAGGCACATTACAGTTAAAGATACCTGTGGTGGCATCCCCAAGTTTATGAGAGTAGAGAATAGTTGGGACCAGAGGGTATGTAAGAACAACTAAAAGGATGAATAGCTGCATTGTAACAACTGTTATTGGCAATAAAATGATTGCTGTGCATAACCAATGAATGCTTCAAGATGTATGGTCAACACCAGAGGACTTCATCATTCAAAAGGCCTGGGTTTGAATTCCTGCTGTGCAAATTACCCTTATATCACTTTATTATGAGCAAGCTGCTTATCCTCTCTAAGCCCACGTTTCTGCATCTATTAAATGCAGATAATAATACTTGATCTACCCACTCCACGAGGTTTTTTTGTGAAAGGGACTTTTATAAATGTGTTAAGTCAATGTGATTTTTTTTTTTGAAAAGATCTGATTAGTATAGGGAATTCCTGGTGGTGAAATTTTTTTTCCCGGTGCACATCAGCACCTGCTCTAAAACATATAGTCATTTGGTTACTTGGTACACAGACAGGTTCAGTGAGTTGCCCCAATCACCAGCCCATCTATGTGTCATAGAGGAGTCTTTCTAACTCCTGGGGGGAGGTAGCACAAACTTCCATGAATAAGAAAAAAAAATTCTGCACTGGGAATGTGTCCAGGATTGGGCTAGCTGTTCCAATCCTTAGTTATATACCTCCATGATCAGGTATACTGAAAAAAAAAAGATTCTTTAGGGAAACCTGAAGCAACCATTTTAATGAAACAGCCAATCCTTGATAGAAACCAAGCTGTCATTATATTTTATTTAGAATGTACCCAGCATGATTCTCTGAGGATCTTTAAATGCTAAAAGGTGATCAATCTTTCTAGTATCCTGCTGAATCAGGTGCCATGTGCTATTATCTGCATCTATAGTGAGAAAAAAGAAAGCCCCAAAAGGAAAGTCTGAAATAATAAGATGATAAAGGAGGAGATAGCATTTTCCCCTTTTTTTCAACTCGTTCTCCCCAAGGATTCATCACTAGTCCACTCCTGAGAGTACTGGAAGGGGAGAAGGAAGTTGCTTATGCTTTGTGAGGTGTTGGGGTTATCTTCACTGGAAGCCTTGTCTGATATGTAATGGTAAGGCTTCTTTTTGAATATGGGTTGAATTAGATGACCTCTGAGGTTCCTTCCAACTCTCAGATTTATCACTTAGAAATTTTAATAAATTATATCATAGATGAATAGCTAGATAACCTTTGATGTCCCTGAATTATTGGTAGATATGTGTGAGATTGTGCTAGAGAGGGAAACAAGTTTGAAAAAGAAAAGGTAATTTTAGCTAGAAATTTATTTTTAAATTACTAAAAATTTCCCTTCTGGGGTTTTTTTGACACGGCCCCAGAATTCATTCTTCTTCTTTTTTTTTTTTTAAAGCAATTGGGGTTAAGTAACTTGCTCAAGGTTACACGGCCAGTTATTTCTGGGTGTGGTGCTAAGTATCTGAGCCCAGATTCGATTCCCAGGTCATCCCAATGCTGGGACCGGAGCTCTTACTCACTGAGCCACCTGGCCGCCCCTAAGCAATTGGGGTTAAGTAACTTGCTCAAGGTTACATGGCCAGGTGTCTCTGGGTGGGTGCTAAGTGTCTGAGCCCGGATTCAATCCCCAGGTCATCCTGACTCTGGGGCCGGTGCTCTTACTCGCTGTGCTACCTGGCTGGTCCCCAGAATTTATTCTTAGAATACAGAACTGGTGTACTGGTAAATGTTTAACAAGAAGTCCTCCTTTCCCTCAGTACCTGAAAAAAAAAATACACATGACACACATTATATTTAACACTTTAAATATCTTCTTCATAATTTTCTTGAATTTAAACAATCAAAAGACAATAATTCAAATCTTGATTTGCATCGCTTACCAATTTCTGGAGTGTAAATAAATGTTCTCACTGAAAATTTAATGATCAGCTTTTGAGAACCAATATAGCCCTTCATTGGCCTACATCTGTGGTCATTTTCTCTTTCTGTTGTTAATGTGAAAAAGCAATATGAAAATAAGATAGAAGAAAGGTTGGTTTGGGCCAACCAGACTAAGAAGTATGCAAAGTATATTTGAATGCCAAGTGTCCATGAGTAACGGACAAATAAGCATTTCTTATCAAATAGAGAAGTATTTGACAGAATTTTCAAGGATGAAGCTATTAGGGCCCTTAGAACAAAGTGAATTTCCTCTCTCTGGAGGTTTCTAAGCAGACTTTGGATGACCACTTGTCAGTAACTCTACAATAGATCCCCATGTTTAGTTAAAGGTTGAACTAAATGGCTTCTGAGGTCCCTTCCTACTATAATACCAGCTTCAATAGCTTCTCCCATATAGATTGTAGTTGCTGTTACTGTATATTTAAGAGGCAATGGAATTTTGGAGTGACAGTTTAACTGTCACTTTGTGAGGAGTGAGGAGATAGAGAGTTTTAACTGTTATTCTAGAGACACTATTAACTGTGATGGTTGAAGTGAGGACAGAAAAAGAACCAAGATAATTTATTTTCTGAAAGAATTGAGTTTAACCCTTATCTTGCACAGAAACATGAAAAAAATGAGAAGAGGCTTTAATTGGTATATTGAGAAAATTGAATATTAGGACTAGGTTTGGAAAATTGAGAAGTCAGTAGCAGAAATGATAGCTGAAGGTGACTTTGGCTATGTGGTCTTTCTCCCAGCTAATGCATGGTAAAGAGTTACAGTTTTACTTTATTTCTTGTTACATTGTTAACTAAGCAGCATAGAAAGTAACATTGATGTTTATTTAAGCCTAGGACATTGGGTGGGTTTTGGGGTTGGTATATAGGCAAGTGAGCAAACATTTATAGGGAAAAAAAAGTTTCTCCAGTTTATTAAACCACTTTGAGATTCTGCAATCTGGTGAACACAGAAACAGACACATGGGGAAAATCAGCCAGGCAACCAGACTCCCCAGAGTGGCATGATTCTGCTAGAGAGATGATATACCTGATTCTCTTTCTCTCCATCTGTCCAAAATTATCATGTCTACAGCTACAATATGAAGACTGGTTTAGAAGCATTACCCAGAGTCTCTGAAACTGTGTGTGTCTTACATGCTGCCTATGAGTAGCCTCAGATTAGGGGAGATAACTATTGTCTGCAGGACTATGGCCAGCAAATTCTGCCTTCCTGTTTCTAGTTTAACTATTATGACTGATTATGGTAACTTTTTGGTGCTTTCTGCTTTCACCCAAGCAAAAGTTATTTGTCTTGTATCCTATTTTCTCAGGTGTCTGCTAGGTGAATCCCACATCAGATGATTTAACTACAGTATTAATGGCTGATAAAGGTTTAAAGCATCATCAGTCCACTCCAGTTCAAGTCAAACCAACAGCCAAATACTTTCTTCCTAGGGCTGGTGGTGATGGTGATGATGATGATAATTGACATTTATATAACAGTTTAAGGTTCCCAAGCACTTTATCTCCACATGGTACTTTTGGGGAATTATAATTCAGGAGCCAAAACTTGCACCATGAGTTAATTAGAGTTCAATAAAGGGTAAGATTAAGTGACAAAATGTGTGATATAAACAGTCAGGGTTGTGGGATTTAAAAAGGGAAGAGAGTGCTATAGGAAGAAAAGATTCATGAAAGAGGTGGGACCTGCCATTTAAATGGAAATTTATTGAGCTTTATTTTAAAGAATGAACAAAATGGGAAATGCAAGAACCAGGGCTTAACATGGTGATATATTTAGGTAGGTGACCTTTTCCCAAGACCACAAATACAACTTCTTATTCTGCCAATGCATAAAACTGACCTTGACAAAGATATGAGGTAAAACTACCAGGCCTATGCCCCAAGAATGACATATACATATTTTTCTTTTTATATGAGCATTTTTTGTGGAAGCATAAAAACTGAAGATGGCAGAAAGTGTTGTCTGAGGAGTCACTGACAACTCAGTTCAAGTGTAGCCTTTAACATATAGTGGTTATATGAACCTGGACAAATCTCCAAATGCAAGTGCTTAGACAAATCTCTTAGTCTCTATCTTGCAGAGGTTATGACTTGCATTGGTAGAGGTAGCTTCTTTATCTGTGAGTTCACTCTGTCAATTAAATTATAACTCTAATCCTTATCCCCTATAAAGGCATGAACAGAATGAATTCCATCAATTGGGGAATATCCAAACAAATTGTGGTAGAGAAATATTGTACTGTAAGAAAAGAAAAATATGAATAATTCAGACATTCTTTTATGAATTAACAGACTGAGGTAAGTAGAAAAAAGAAAGTGATCCACCCAAGAACCACAACCATATATATCAGAAAGTCATTCTGAAAGATATCAGAAGACTATAGTCATTTATGTGATGACCATTTTTACTCCAGAACATTGCTGGAGAACTCCTTCTCAATAGAGAGATAAGGTCAATTACAGGTGTGGAATGGGACATATATTGTCAGACTCAATTACTATGTTGCTGTTTTTCTTAGTTGTACTTTGTTATAAACAAGAACTCTACTGGTGGGTGTTAAAAGGTGCGGTTATAGTTCACATTGCAGGGGTTAGGGGCATGGTGCTCTCTTGATCTGGAAAATCTGCCTAAATTTTTTTGACCCTTCCTTCTTATCAGAGAAGAAGTCTGAATGATTATGACATTAGAAGATAAAATATGTTGATATTATAACATACTATACATGTATTTTATGCATTTCCAAATTCTTATATGTTTTCTGTGTCATCTGCTGGTCTTCATATGTTGTCTGTGTCTTCTGCAAAACTCCCCCCAAATTCCCATTTCTTTTGCTGACCTGTGATATATTGAAACTTTGTAGGGGAAAGTCATGATGTGGATGGGATAACTGTATTAGGAAATGATAGAGGTGTTTAAATATCAATAGAATGTCTAATTTTAAAATGAAGTGACGTTCAAGAACTATTTCCTAATACTAATCTTTGTTAATGCTGGAATCCATGAGTCACCTGGTACATGTGTTTCTATGTGAAGTCAGAATTCCTAGTCACAGTTCTTGCTCTGACACTACCTATGTGACCTTGGTCAAGTTGCGTAACTTCTATGGACCTCAGTTTTCTCATCTCTAAGTGTTAACATTGGATTAACTGACTTCTTAAAATATCCTTCAGTTTTAAATCGATCGTCCCATGATCTTTTCTATGTAGGACTTGGAAAGAACCTGGATGAAAAAGTACTTCATAAGTATCAGCGTGATTCACTCAGTGTCTCTTCACACATTCTAAATTTCCCTATTCTGGCTGGAAAACCAATATGTTGTTTGCCACACTTTGTCACACATAAGATAAAATTCTTCTATAACAATCAGCTAATGTGCGTAGATAAACATTTCTCCCCACAAGCTGACACATTCCTTTTTATGTTGGTAATACCGAATTTAGGATTCTACTGTAAATTTCTCTTTAAAAGTAAGCCTTTACATTTCTTTTAGTCTTAGAATAGTTCAGAATAAAAGTTTGTGCTCGAATAAGAATTCCCTCTAGATCTTGAAAGTTGACAGCTAGTCATCTAGCCTTTACCCGGAGACTATTATTTTCTGAGGCTGGCCATTTCATTTGCATTTTGGTAAAGCTCTAATTTCAAGCCAAAATTTGCCTCTCTGAAAATTCTACCCATTATTTCTAATACTGTCTTTTGGGACCTAACAAATATCTAATTCCTTATTCTTATTAGAGTACTCTAAAAGCACTCTAATGGCTCTCTTCCTACTCTTCCTTCACTGTCCTGGGCTGGGCCTAACTCAAGCCAGTCTCCCCTGAGGAGATTTACTTAGCCACCACAGAAAGGTATTCAAAAAGGATAGACGCTGGAGTCACAGGAAGTTGGTTCAGTATTCCAGCAACCAAGCACCAGAGAGCAAATGGACCTTCTTGTGACTTTTTGTACTGAGGTACCTAACCTTTAGACCAATGATCCAGCCAAGCCTCAAGCAGGATACCTTTTTAGGAGAACTAGCTTAATTTCCATGGGAGTGGGGGCTAGGACATTGCTCCTACCATGCTGTGCCTTCTCCCCACCACCCACACAACTCTTTTCTCAACCTGTTGAACATCTCAGGTTTCTTCACTATGCTGGTTGTGCCCCTGAGGAGACTTAAATTTTAAAAATTATTATGAATCTAACCAACATCAACATACATGAACATTTTAACATATAAGGAACAGAAAGAGGACTATATATTAAATGACAAATTTCTATTATCGTATATACTAAATTTAACATGATATTAACACCATTGTGCTTCTTGTTGGTACACAGATGATAGAGGCCTGGAGTCAGGAGGACAAGGATTCAAATCTGGTCTCAGATACTTACTGTGTGGCCCTGGGCAAGTCACTTAACTCAGTTTCCTCATCTGTAAAATTACCTAGAGAAGGAAATGACAAACGCTCCAATATCTCTGCCAAGAAAACCCCCAAACAGGGTCACAAAGAGTTGGACATGACTGAACAACAAGCTTCTTGCTGTTGTCTCCTTCTGAAAAACCCTCCTCTCTTTTGTATTTTCCAATGTTTCATTAATGCTCTTTTCTTTCTTTCCTTCTTTTCTTACATTACTACCCACCACTTTGCTCAAAAATTTTCCCTCAAATAAAGTCTCTCCCTCATAGCAAATGAGTATAGGTATGCAAAACAAATTCACCCACTAGCTACATCTAATGACTTATATGTACTTCTTGTCTACTGTCTCTTTACCAAGAGATTAGACCATGCTACATCATCAGCATTTTGGAGTCCTGATTGATTATTACATTGATTAAAGTTTGCTATGGTCCAGGACAGTGACAGAGTCAGGGTAGATGGGGTTAAGTCCCCCTGTCCAGAGTACCAATGAATATTATTGTGAGCTAGGATGCCATTTAATACATATTTGCAGCTTGAGATAACTTTGCCTCATTAATTTGTCTAGCCATTCTACAATTGATGGGCACCCTCTTTGTTTCTAGTTCTTTGTTGCAAAAAAGTACTTCTACAAATAATTTTGTGCACAAGTCCTTTTATTTCTTGGGGTATAAGACCAGTAGTGATATCTCTGATTCCAAGGATATGCAGTGTGACTTTTTGGGAATAGTTTTGAATTATTTTCCTGAATTGTATTAGTGTACCCGCCCTTCCATAGCCCCTCACCAATTGTCCCTGCATTTTCTGTCCATGCACTGTGCTGTTTCCTTCCCTGGGCATTCATCCACCTGGAGTTGTCTCTCTCTATTGCTGTGATTTTGATGGGATGCTTATGCTAGGACCCAAATTTCAAGATCCCATTTCTCTCTATCCTCAAAGCACTCTATACCTGACAGTTTTCTCCCCAGCCTAAGGATATTATGCCTAGCAATAAGTCATGAGTGGGCCCCAGTAAGACAAACTACTTTTCCCCACAATTACTCATGAGTGGACCCAGTAAAACAGGCTATCTTTCCCCATCACAAGAACAAACTGACCTCTGAAAAAATCCTCCTGTAAAAACAGGACTATCTTGTAACCACAGAATTTTCATGTATTGATTCTCAAAGTTATCATATTCAATTCAGAGGTAAAGCTATAGACATGAACTCTCAAAACTATCTTGCTACAGACATAATAGACCAAAATTACAGCCCTGAGAAACCCCTTCTCCTGTTTTCCAGTAGTGAATGACACCTGTGACCAAGGTTGTAAATTATCACCTTATTAGCATATCTACCAGATAATCCAATACAATTCCTATATAAGTTTTAGCATCCTTCCTGTTAAGTGGCAAGTTCCTTAGGGAGCTATGCACGCCACATTGGACTAACAATAAACTTTTGCCACCTTAACTTAAAGAATACTTGAGTCCATGAATTCATTCCAGATGACCCTCTCCTAAACTTCACTCCTTGAGGGGTCCCTGAATCCCTTAAACCACATCAGTTTGATCAGGATCACTGATTTTAGACCTCTTGGAAAGCCCCCAGGCATGCACCCTACCTGTCCTTGTTTTCCTTTGAAGTGACTACAGGGCTTCATTTTCCATTGCAAGATCCTCTACCCTTAACCCCAGGGGTGCATAGGCCAGGGCTGAGATGCTGTTAACTTAGCTCTTATTTACCAAGGATAATGCTCTCTTCAACAAACACGTCTTTTTTTTTTCTTTCTTTTTTTTTTTCTGGAAGTGGGGCTGGCTTCTGGCCATCTTCCTGTGCAGTCCTGGGCCACATAAAGGAATTTATTGGTGTTTCCCTTTATTAATCAATTAATCAGACAAAATTTACTAAGCATCTTCTATGTTACATGCAACTGTGCTAAGTTAAGTGATTTGCTCAGTTACCCAGCCAGTATGTGTGGTAGATAAGACATGAACCCAGCTTTAGTCTTATTGATTACCACTTTATCTTGTTGCCTTTCACATCTGTGCTGGGGTGCTTATTGGGGAAAGGGGAGAGATAGAATAAGGTATATTATTTCACATGAAAGAGGTATAAGATGATGGAACAAGATGTCTACATTCAAAGAAAGAACTAGAAAGAATAGAGTTTGAATGCAGATTGAAGCAAATTACATGCTCTCTTTCTTTTTCTTGTTTGGTTTTGTTTCCTCTTTCCCATTGGTCATTTCATCCATTACAATCCTTCTTTATAACCTGCCTAAGGTCTAATGCAAAAGCATTTGCAGATCCTATACTTGATTGCATGCTGCCATGGGGGAAGGGGGAAGAGGAGAGGGAAAGGGAGAAAATTTGAAACTCAAGGGCTTGTGGAACTGAATCTTGTAAACTAAAAGTAAACAAACAAATTAACAAAGACAAAAAAAATTAATAAAAGAAAGAGGTATGAGAAAGCAGTTATAATGGAGGGGAGGAGCAGGGAGGTTAAAGGGCAGAAGTCAACCTTACTCGCATTAGATTTGACTTAAGAAGGGAACAACATGCACACTCAATTGGGTGTCTTACCCTACAGGAAAGTAGAGGGGAAGGGGATAAGAGGAGGGCTGATAGAAGGGAGGGCAGATTAGGGGAGCATATAGTCAGAAGCAAACATTTTTGAAAAGGGACAAGGTCAAGGGAAAAATAGAATAAATGGGGGGGTGGGATAGGATGGAGGGAAATACAATTAATCTTTCACAATATGACCTCTATGGAAATGTTTTCCAGAACTACACATGTATAACCTATGTTGGATCGTTTGTCTTCTCAGTGGGGGTGCGTGAGGAGGGAAGAAGGGAAAAAATCTGGAACTCAAAGATTTAAAAACAAATGTTTAAAAATTTTTTACATGCAATTGGGAAATAAGATAGATAGGCAATTGGGGTATAGAAATCCATCTTGCCCTATAAGAAAGTAAGGGGGAAGGGAGGGAGGGGCAGATGAGGGGATCTAAGGGCAGACTAGGGGAAGAGGTAATCAGTATGTCATCTTGGGGTTGGGGGTAGGGGAGAGAGGGGGAGAAAATTTGGAACTCAAAATCTTGTGGAAATGAATGTTGAAAACTAAAAATAAATTCTAAAAAAAATTTTTTTTAGATTTCTTCCTATGACCTATATATTTTTTAAGCTATGGATTTTTTATCAGATGACTACAATGTTCTTGATTTAGGGTAATAATTATACAAAGGATGGAAGACTGTTTCTATACTTAAAAAATGGCTGTCTCTAAAGAATAATTCTTTTTTTTTAAATATTTATGGTAGCACTTTTTATTGTAGCAAAATACTCAAAACTAAGTGAGTTCCCATCATTGAGGAATAGCTGAATAAATTACAGAATATAGATATAAAGGGATATTATTGTATCATAAGAAATGACAAAAGAGATTATAATACCAATTATGTCTACATTAGGCTCATGTTCTGATAAGGCAGATTTAAAGGCCCAAGTTAGCATAATTCTGCCTTTGTAAGTATAGTTATTAAACATATGATGATGCCCCCATATCCAGAAAGTCATTTAGCAATAGGTTGGGGAATTGGAATTCCAGCCCTTCTTGCTTCCTGGGACTCTCCTGGGCTCTTGTGCTTCTCATGCTTCTCTTGCCTCTTGTATCTGAATGTCAAATTTTCTATTCAACTCTGGCTTTTTCAGCAAGAATGCTTGAAAGTCCTCTATTCCACTGAATGACCAAATTTTCCTCTGAAACATGAAACTCAGTTTTGCTGAGTAGGTAACTCTTGGTTTTAGTCCCAGCTCCCTTGACCTCCGGAATATCACATTCCAAGCCCTTCGATCCCTCAGTGTAGAAGCTGCCAGATCCTGGGTTATTCTGATTGTGTTTCCACAATATTCAAATTGTTTCTTCCTGGCTGCTTGTAATATTCTTTCCTTAATCTGGAACCTGGCTATAATATTCCTAGGAGTTTTCTTTTTGGGATCTTTTTCAGGAGGTGATCGGTGGATTCTTTCAACCTCTATTTTGCCCTCTGGTACTAAAACATCAGGGCAGTTTTCTTTGAGAACTTCCTGGAGGATGCTTTCTAGGTTCTTACTTTGGTCATTGCTTTCAGGTAGTCCAATAATTTTTAAGTTATCTCTCCTGGATCTATTTTCCAGGTCAGTGGTTTTTCCCATGAGATATTTCACATTGCCTTCTATTCTTTCATTTGTTTGGATCTGTTTAACAGCATCTTGATTTCTCATAAAGTCATTAACTTCCATTTGCTCCAATCTAATTCTGAAGCAATGATTATCCTCATTGAGCTTTTGAGATTCTTTTTCCATCTGGCAAATTCAACTTTTTAAGGCATTCTTCTCCTCATTGCCTTTTTGAGCCTCCTTTGCTATTTGAGTCAGTCTGTTTTTTTAAGGTATTATTTTCTTCAGTCAGGCTGTTGACTCTCATTTCATAATTTTCTTGCATTGTTCTCATTTCTCTTCCCAATTTTTCCTCCATTTCTCTTATCTGCTTCTTAAGGTCCTCTATGGCCTGTAACCAGCTTGTATTGGGTCCCAAAGTCCAGACTGCACTGGCCTCTCACCTTGTCCTTCACATCTATGTATTGATAAATCTGGAAATGGCCACAGCTGCTGCTGATCTGGAGTCCCTCTGGCAGGCAGCTGGTCAGGCCCGCCCTGGGGCTAAAGCCTCAGCGTGGGGCTGGGCTCGGCTCCCAGAGTGCTGTGCTGGCCGATTCCTGCCGGCCTGCTGGGCTGTCCTCAGCTGGAGTTTAGCTTCTCTGTGTCATTTTGTGGGTTCTGCAGCTCCAAAGTTTGTTTAGAGTCCCCTTTTTACATGGATTGGGGAAGGTGGAAGCTGGAGCTGCGGGAAGGTCGTGCTTCTACTCTGCCATCTTGGTCTAAAGAATAATTCTTTACCTTCAGTGACATCTAAGAAGGAGAAGGAAGAAAGCATACTAAATTTAAATCTATTTTATACACTTACAGGGTGTCATCTATTTATATTGGGATAAGTTAAATGTTACATATCCAAATACACTGTGAATCTTTTCCCTCCTGCGGGGTATGAGACATAACCAATAATCAGGGTATAAGATATAATCAATTATCAAATGTGATAAACCTGTACCACCTCTTAGCATTTCATGAGCTCTAACTCAGATCAGACATACCTGAAACAATATAGTGGAATCTAGAAAATATGGTCAAGTAATACTGATTTTATGAATCAGTCATGGGTAACAAGCACTCTTATATGCTCTGTCCAGGGGTGGGGAACCTGTAGCCTCTAGGTCACATGTGGCCCTCTAGGTCCTCAAGTGTGACCCTTTGAGTGAATCCAAACTTCATGAAGTCAGACAAAGGGCCACACTTGAGAACCTAGAGGACCACATGTAGCCTCGAGGCCCCAGGCTCCCCACACCTCCTATATCTAAGACCTCAAGCAACTCAAAGCACAGATGAATGAACATCATTTCCCCAAGAATAGACACAGCACAAGGAAACACACACAGAGACACATCTCTAGTCACTTATAAGGACTAGTTTGGGTAATTAGCCCAGGTGCCTAATGTTTCTCTGATCTTACAAATTGCTATTGGCAGCCTTGGCTATCAGAAGCATTTGCTGTCTCCCTGACTATAATTTTAACAGCGGTAATACCAATCCTCCATTTTCATCATACAAGTTCAGTTATTTGTGTAGCAACTTATCTACACTCAGTCATGTGCATATTTCAGTGCTTAGAGCCTCTGGTCCTTCCATTTCCATTTATCATTTGATACAAAAATTAGACCCTAAGTAGATTCCCCTGTGGAGATTTTCCAAATAAAACAACTTGAAAGGAATAGGAGAAAAGGCCAAAAAATAAGAGGGAAGAAGAGTTGACAAAAGCAATGATTGAAGACCAATGCAAAATAGAGTGCAAGTCATTTTTATATATCACCCAATCTATTTACAATTACCGTTGAAAAATGAGTTACTGAATGATACCCATTTTGTCTTGTCCAAAGAGCATAGGAATGCATGTGAGGACAGTTATCTTCATCTAAGCAGTGAGCACTCGGACAGCTATCAAATCTTCAATGAATTGATTTTGCCACCTTAGGTTCAGTCTGAGATCCTCACTGAATATGAAATGCTTTCATCAGGTCTACTGAATACACTGAGGGTACCATGTTTAGAATTCACCAAACAGTATCCTGACAAAGAAACCCAATTTCAGTTGCTGGGGAGAACAGAGCAGTAGTTTGGAATATGCCATTTTGTTAGATAAACACATTTTAAACACTTCAGTGTTTGAAGAAGAGACAGATCTTGCTGACTTCACGTCCAAATTCCCTTCTGGGTTTTTGAGCAGGATAAATGCTAACCGTATTAGGCAGATTGAACTATGTGCACTGGTCACGAATGCTGTCTATCTCTCAATCTAGGTACCAGTGAAATTCTTTCTCATTCTTGATGACTGTGTCAACATTCTGATTGATAACTACTGTCAGAGGAAGACTGAGGCAGAAGTATTTGGTACTTGCTCAAGGGTGATGGTGGTGTTAGTGTGGAATTGGTGGAAAATATTACTTGGATTTAGATACTGTGACAGGGACAAGCACTTTAGGGATCAGCTAGTTCAATGTTCTTTTTTTTTTTTTTAAGATGAAAATCAGTGAGGTTGTGTGACTTATCCGAAATCACACAGCTATTTAACAGTAGAACTGGGACTCAAATCCTTGTCTTGTTTTTTGTAGTCGACTAGGGTATCATTCCACTACACAAGGATATTGTTCTTCTTCAATTGACAGTGAAGGCTTATTGAAAGCCACCTGAAACATTCTCTATTTGGACTATACAGTTTTTCAAATTTACAAGTATGATAGAAGGCTGACGCCCAACTGTGTTGTTTTTCTATTTTCTTGAAGCTTTGTTTAGAAGTTTAAATGAATTATAAATATATGAACTTTGGGCAAGTAAGGTGTTTCAGTGTCTTTGTGCCCTTTCTCCTTTAAACATGCTTATATTGTCCTAATGTCAAGGAAAGTTTCCTAATAATTTATAATAGGGTACCAAGACAACGCTAGTTAAATGACATGTTTAGTTTATTCCTAAATTTTTCTCTTTATACTACTATAGTCTTATCTTTTAGGATTATAAGAATTCAGAGAGTCATCATAGGGGCTCAACCTTAGAGTCAGGAAGATGTACAATCAAGCTTCACCTTTGACAATCAATAATTATGTGACCAAAAACAAGTCATTGGAACCTCTGTGCCCCACCCAGGAAACTCAAAACTGTAACAAATGAGTTGCTCACCTGCTTATGAACACTTGGATTTCTCTACACTGATGAAATCACATGCCCAGATTTAAAATTTTTTTTAAAAGATTATACTTTTAAAACTATTCCATAACATTAAAAAAAGGGCATTATTCTGCTCTACTAGTCCAGGCTCATACTATTTCTGCCAAGTAATCCAGTAATAGTCCCTGGAAGCCTAGTTTCCTTTGCTAGTAATATCTCTACTGTTGCTTTTCTTTCCCTCTCCAGTAGTATGCTACCCGTGTGTCAGAGACTTTTTCATAACACACATGGCCAGATACACATCAGAGATTTTCTCTCTCTTGGCTCATAACCTCCTTCCAGTAATTCTAGAATTGGAGTCTTCAGGGATCCCCTTCTCTGTCACCCCCAATATCCTGAGACTGATTCCCTGCTTCTTATTGTTATGACATTCCCAATATATATCTTAATATTTCATATTTCAATTCCCGATTTCATTCCCGATATATACCTTAATATTTCATTAAAAAAAATACTTTACTGAGCAACTAACAGATGATTAGAGATTGCCTAGAGTCAATTATAGTTATTTTGGTGAAGACCCTGACCACAAGTCCTATCTCCTTGCCTTGGATGAGTTGAAAGGTCAATGGTAGTGGGTTTTTTTCTCTCCACAACCTCCTGACTTCCTTCTAATGTCCATGCCCTGAAGCACAGACTCTCTCTCTCTCTCTCTCTCTCTCTGTCTCTCTCTGTCTCTCTGTCTCTGTGTCTCTGTCTCTGTCTCTGTCTCTCTGTCCTTCCCTCTCTTCCTCTCTCCCTCCCTCTCTCCCCCTTTCTCTCTGATGGGGCAGACTTATGAGTTCCTGTGGAATCTTATAATCTGTTAATGTTATCTCCACAGAGGAGGATGAGGATCATAACAAAACAAAACAATCTTTTCTTCTGTCTTGGCTGTCCTCCATTCTGCCTTCTTTTATCTCTCAGCTTCTTTCTAGCCCCATTTAAGGTGGTACGGGTAGGTACTGGAAACTGTATGCATATCCTTATGGTACATTGATTCTATGGTGAATGATGATTGAAAGTATAATTTTCAAGTTATTTCAAATGGGATAATATCTGTAAAGCATTTAACACAGTGTGTGGCTTATAGTAAGTGTTTGTTGTTGTTTAGTTATTTCAATAGTGTTCTGCTTTTTGTGACCTCCTATGGGGTTTTCTCGTCAGTTTCCTTCTCCAGCTAGTAAGTGCTTAATAAATGCTTATTCTTCCTCTTCTTGCTCCAAGTAAAAAAAGGAAGGTCATTCCACAATCAATCAGTAAATGTTTATTGCAACCAAACAATATCCTTTGTTCTTTGTGACTGGTCAAGTGTGATTCATGTTCCCATTTATTTTCCTCACAAACAGCAGAAACACCCCCATCCCAAACATACATACACATATCACACACACACATACAGAGAGAGAGAGAGAGAGAGAGAGAGAGAGAGAGAGAGGCTCATTAGATTCCTCAAGATTGGAATTCTTGTTGAGTTTCTATAAGCAAAGACCACCATTTCTACCTCTATTTCCTTAATCTGTTTATAACTCTAATCAGATTTAGATTAATTTATTTAAACAAAAATCAACAAATTAAATATTGTCACTCTTGAAATCCTCCTTCCATATTTGCTCTTGGAGACATCATTTGGCACGAAAGTCCTAGAAGTTTGAAATACTTACAGAAAAGCAAAATGTCAACCAATTCTCTCAGTCATAAAGTTACAATTTGCCATGCATTTTCCCTGGTAGTTTAAATTGTCACAAGCCAATGACTACCAAAAAAAGAAAAAAGAGTCCTGAAGTCCTTTCTGACTGGTGGGCACTCTTCTATATCACAGTAATAGAGCTGCTGTCCCTTAAAACTTTCAATAGCACTTCTCTTATTGCTAATAAGGCAGAAACCTGCTTTGGCAAGAAACAAAACCTGCCATTTCCTAGATAGTTACAAGTCTATCAAACACTGGTTTAAAGTCACAGCATTCTATTACTTGCTTAGTGATTTACAATTCTCAGAGACCCAAGGATTGTTCTGCAATGGGCCAGAAATTCACAGGAAAGCTGGAAACTGTGCTCTGCAGACAAGATTCCTCACCTCTTCTTTTAAATACCAACCCATCGGTTTATGGGCTTATACTTTTTTCTTCCCTTTTCCACTATTTTTTTTTTCAATAAGACTGCTTTCAAAGCACACTGCATTCAGCAAAGATAAGCTGGGCAGATAGCACTGCTAAGTTCTCTCTTCACTGAGCAGTCAGTCATTCTTAGTTTACATGGAAAACTGAACCTTTTCCTTTTGGGTTTTATAAGATTTCTGAAAGTTGAGTTGTTATCAGTGACAGTGGGGGAAAAACCCAACCAGTTCCTTGTGTTCTGCTCTGGAAACTGCCATTCATTCTAGGAAAATAACTTCCCACTGGTTGACTTGAGATCCAGCTGCCTGTCATGTTAGACCATGTGGCGTCTGCTGCTGAGTCCAGTTATGTGGCTGAGATCAGTGCCCTAAAGACCCAGCACAAAAAATACTGTGATCCTTTGCAGTGACAGGGTCTTCGCTAACAAGCCTCTAGACATCCAAGATGAAATGTCATCACCCAGCACAGCGATTACTGAAGGATGAAACAAAGTATCTAAAGACCTTTAATAATAGCAGAGTCAGGAAAACAAGCGGAACTTGGTGGGGCTCCCCTCTCGATTGAGTTGGCCTTAACTTAGAGAGCATTTGTTACCCCAAGCCCACCACTGCCACTCAGATGATGAAAGGATGACTTGAAATTAGGTTGTTGTTGATGGAACTTAGACTACCTGTATGGAATTTACTGATATAGCTAGATATTTGAACATCTAGGAGCAGGCTGAGGAATTAGAGAAGACTTCAGGTCAGGTGTAGACATCAATGACTAGAAGAGATGGTTGATGGAATAAAAGGGAAGTCCAAGGCATTCCACTGTAGGCTAATCCTGTTGCTGGACAGTGATCTCATTCCAGCTGTTCAACCGTAACACGTCAGTAACTCTGGTCTTGACAAACCTTATGGTGAGTGACCATGAGCACTGTCTGAATAAAGGTACTACACATTTCATGGCTAAGGAAAATAGTATGTCCAATGCTAATAATGTAACCATCAATCAGTTAATATTGTCAGTGGATAAAAACACATTAGCTGGGGAATAACCATACCACCTAGTTAATTACGTAATTTTAAACTAACCTGAGATTGGGAGTTATAAATAACCAGTGCTATAGAACATTCCTACATTTCCAGATTCTGTTGACGTGTTGCTTGGTTTAACTAAACTGTTTTCCCCTTCTCTTTTCAATTTTATTTTTTTTTTTTGTTACAAATGTAGCATTCCTCTAGACTCACTCTCCAATTCCCACTCCCACTGATAGGTTGGGTCCCCTCAGGTTTCTGGGGATATCTCCCAATGCACTCTTTCCAATGTCAATAAAATAGCCTTGGACTTTTACAAAGGGCCAGTTAATGAAAAGGTATAGCAAGGACAGAAGTTATAAAACTATCTCTCCAAACTGGGGCACTCACACTCACTTTCTAGTGAGAGTGGGCTCAGGCTTGAAGAATAAAAGTACTGAAGCACCTGTAGAGGGAAAATTATGGCTAAGGGATCCACTTCTGACCTTGGGATGCCTTTTGCTCTCTTTCCAGAGACTAGCAAGCTCACTTCTGAATGTGGTGCAGTCAATCAATGAGTATACTCCCTTGCATAGTTGGGCTAGCACCTTTAAAGAGACTGAACAAAGGGAGGTTCTTTGAGTACCTTTATATATGGCATATAATTGGTATTTAATAATGCTTGAGATTGATTAAGAGAACCAGAGCTTCAGAAATCTGGAAAAGGAAATTATTCTTTCCTCTTCTGCTTTGGTGTTACCTTTCATATTTCTGAGAATATTTCATTTCTACTCTAGCCATACCTGGAAATCTTGAATATGTATTTGCAAGGGCAGCAAGAAGGATTTTAACCTGAGTTATGAAGGACTAACATAAACAACAGCGTAACAAATGCACAAGTACAATGGAAACACTTGCTCAATGCCTGGTACACTGCTGGATCAGAGTTTGTAGAAGGAAAACGGATGGTGAGTCAGGGGAGCAGATGACAGGTCTGACTGGATTGTCAGCTTGAAAGAAAGTAAGGGAAAATGTTAGACAAATAAAGCATTTTTGTAGGATGTTGTTTGCTAATATTTTGCTTCAGTAGCCTCATCACTTAGCACTGACTTCTTGTGCATCCACTTCAAACAGACAGAAAATGTCAGCTCAAACCAAAGCTCATATTTTTTTTTTATTCTGAAAATGTGAGGTTAAGAAAGGAAGGTGATGGCGAAGCTTCTGTTGAAATATAGGGCCCAAAGCCCTTTGTCTCCATTCTCTCTGGTTTCTTTTCTAAAGAATTTCATAGACAGAAAATAAACATCATAAAAGAAAACTCAGGCTCTCCCTTTGCTCCCAAGTCATATGGTGAGTTAAACAAACCCTTAGTGTAAAAATATTATATTCATAATACCTGTTGATTTTTTAAAACACTATTAAAATGGGACTCTTCCTCCCTAAGGCATATCATTTTCTTCTCATTTAAAGCTCACTTTGAAACTAGTGAATGAACTTTTAAAATCTATGATAAAAGTGTAGGTACTTTAAACTCTCATATATTAAGAGAAGACAAAATTATCTTTGTTTGCAGATGAGAGGTTGGCATACTTAAGAAATTTTAGAGAATTAGTGAAGAAACTAACAGATGCTTAATAGCTGGTAACAGAATACAAAATACATGAAAATATCAGTATTTCTCCAGCACAAACAAAAACCTGGAAGAAATGATAATAAGTAAAATAATATTCAGAATAGTTTAAAAATCCACAAAAATATGTGACAATCAGGACAAAAATTTACATAGATGAAACTACAAAACACCCTTTGCAGAAATAAAAGAAGACAAATATTTGACTAGATATTCATTGCTCATGGTTAGCTATACCAATATGACAAAAATTAAAACAATGCCTAACGTAACTTAGAGATTTAGTGCTATAAAAAAAAATAAAATTGCTTTGAAAATACTTTATAGTAGTAGGAAAAATAATGAAATTCACTTGGAAAAATGAAAGGTCTAGAATATGAGGGAAATAATGAGAAAAATGTCAATGAAGGGGAGCACGGTATTTCCAGAACTCAAAGTGAAATGTAACATAGCAATTATAAAAATTATTTCATATTGGCTAAAAAGCAGAAAAGCCGAACAGACGAGATAAAAAGGAATTTTGTCAGAAATTCAGTATAGATGAGCATGTCAGAGCACATGCATGATGTTAGATGATATGAATATAAAATTTCACATCATGAAGTATTTAGAAGAGAATTGAGACCCAGTAATTTTCAAAACTATGTCTAGGGGAATAATTATTGAACAAACAAGGCATAGAGAAGATCATGAGACAAAAAAGAAATTTCAGTTACATGAAATTAAAAATCACTTGCAAGAATAAAGTCAATGAATGTAGAATAAGAAGAGAAATTGTAGAGTGGAAACATATTTGTATCAAATATCACTGACAAGGCTTGATATCCAAGATACAAAGGGCATCGATAATAATGCAAGCAACTATTCCTCAGCGGATAAATAATCAAAAGGAATATTTTCAAAAGAATTGGAAACTATAAGGGCCTATGTGAAAAATATGTTTTAAATCTCTAGTAAAAAGAATAAAAGAAATGTTGATTAAAATAACTCACAGATTTTACCTCATTTCTAGCAAATTGGCAAATGTGATAAAAAAAAATGGGAATGTGTGTTGCTGTGGGAGGGTAGAAACATATTTGTTGCTGTGGGAAGGTAGGTACCCTCTTAGTGGGGCTATGAATTGGCCTTATCATTCCAGATGGGATGTGGAATCATGTCCCCCCTCCCAAAAAAAAGCCAAACTAGACTGTCTATGCCCTTTGACCCACTGATCCCACTATTGACTAGCTCCCAAGATCCAGGAAATCAAAAGTTGAAATACAGTTCCAGTTTTTATTCACATGTTCATAGGAGCACTTTTTGTGAGAGCAAGGAACCTTGAATAAAGTGGGTGTTCATCATTGGGAAATGGCTGAAAAAGTTATTGAAAAATTCAATAAGCTATGGTATATGAAGTTTATGGAGTATTATTATGCTGCAAGAGTTTAATAATTCAGAGAAACATAGGAAGATTTGTATGAACTGATGCATAGTAAAATAAACAAAAGCAAAGAATAATAAGCATAATAATTATAACCAAATAAATGAAATCACTATGAATCAGTTGAGGTCTATGTGATGAAAGAACTCATGAAGCTCTGAATAATGGCTGCTCACTAAAGTATTTCAAATGTGTTCTCTGTGTGAATTGTTAGGAGTTGTAAAATGAGGATATGATCAAGTTTCTCCAACATATTGCAATTCCTACATTTGATGGCAAAGATCTTTCCAGTGAACAACTGTGTGCTATTTAAGGTATTCACAGAGCAAGGAAAAGATTCGTGTGTACAAATGAGATTTATTAAAGAAGATTTTGTGCAAATGATTACAACCTCAGGATGGCTGTAGAGAGGAGAAGGGCTGCAAGGCTATGTAAACTTTGGAGAAGCATTGTCATAGCTCCTGAGAGGACTTCTTACCTTCCTACTTAATATAGGAAAAGTGCCATCTCAGATACGGTAACTATTCTTCCTTGCTTTTTAGGAGTCTAGGATGGTGACTGGTAGGAAAGAAGGTATTATCTGTTACTTCCACTTCCAGATCAACATTTTGGGCTATTTTAGAATTATAATTGGTTCAAGAGGCAATAAAAGGAGAAAGAAAAGTAGAGAAAGAATCTGACTAATCCTATTCCTTGACTGTGCCTCTGAGAAACTTTCCTGGCACAGGAGGTCATGAGATCATAGAAAGTGAAAGGTGCCAAGGTTTGTTCCTGATCTGAATTTCTCATTTCTTACCTACCCTGAACCTGTTTCTGGATTCTAAGGTATAAGATTGGTACATGGAACAGGTTCACATTTACTTGAGGCCTTTTATTTGGTCCTTCATATATTTGGGTATTTTCTATCTATGGGATGGGCCAACAAGCAATTGCTGGGGACTAACGTAGGCTCTAACATAAAGTCCCTGAAAAAATGTCCCTGGAACAAGATGTTTTATACACTGTGAGATGCAGTTACTGCATTGGATGATTTTGCTTATTTTTCTTTGCCGTAAGGGAGGGTACAATCTAGGACAGAGTAGGCTTTTTTTTTTGCTTTTTTGCTTTTCCTAGAAGTGCCTGTGATATAAAGACATATCAATAAAATATATTTTTAAATACAAATAAAATAAACACTAACCCCTCACCCCTGCAAAAACAAACAAACAAACAAACAAACAAACAAAACCCCAAACCTCAATGCCTCATATATTATCTGAAAAGCAAATTATGGAGGAGAGGAAGGGGGAGAACATTTGGAAATCAAAAGCTTGTGGAACTGAATGTTGTAAACTAAAAATAAATAAATTTTTAAAAAGAAAAAAAAAAGAAAGTCAATTATCAAGAGATTGTACTAATATCTAGCCAGGGGCAGGGAACCTGCAGCCTCAAGGCCACATGTGGCCCTCTAGGTCCTCAAGTGTGGCCCTTTGACTGAATCCAAACTTCATAGAACAAATCCCCTCAAGGACCTAGAAGGTCACATGTAGCCTCAAGGCCATAGGCTCCCCACCCCTGATAACCTCTCAGACCAGGAGTTAAGGCAGCCCAAATGAGCATAACTGAAACATTCCATCACACTGAAAATCCATTCTTCTAGCACCTCAAATATCTGACTACCATTGCTTTAGGAAGCTAGAGATGACAGTGGTTGCATTTTAATCTTTTATGTGGTATAACAGCCTGCAATATTTCATGTTCAAACATAAATGGTAAGAACAAAGCTGTCAGTCTGGAGTATATTTAATAATGATGATGAAAATGATAATTAAAATGTTAATAATGATGGTGATGATAACAATGATAGCACTAATGAAGCACTTTAAGGTTTGCAGCGTGCTTTACAAATATCTCTTTTTATTTTCATAACAATCCTGAAAACAAAGTACTTTTATTATCCTCATTTTATAGATAAGGAAAGTGAGGGGTGGCAGAGGTTACATGACTTGCCCAGGGTCGCACAGCTAATAATAGTCTGAGGCTAGTTTTAAACTCCAGTTCTAGCACTCTACCTACTGTACCATCTAACAGCTCACAGATAATGTACAAAAACTCCTTTCTGTCTGCAGAGGTCAGTTTCCTAAAATCTTGTCAAATCTTTTGTTTCACAAATGAGGAAATGAAGACTCTGAGAAGTCATATAACTTATGCAGGGTTACACACTCCTGAACAGCAATACTGATATAAGAGGGATTATTCTGGCCCTATGCCACCTGAATGCCTGGCATGTTACATGGCATGCCTCCCAGGTTTCTTCGGGACCTTTAAGAGATTAGGAGGGTATTAAGTCTTTTCCATTGGCTCAAGCTCTCATTGATTATGGTTCCTAAATTTTAAGAGTCTCTAGCATTCTAGTTCCATTTAATCAACTAAATAGATAGATTAGCTTTGCAAAGAAATATTTACTTTAAAAGCATAACAACAACAACAAATCATACAAACATCCCTTTCTGAACACACCAGGAAGGCATAATCTACCTCTCCTCTCCCCTCCACTGCAGCCTTAGGGAAGTGGAGGGTCATTAGGTTCACAATGAGCTTATTTCACATATAGTATCAACCCCCCACCCCTGCCTGCCCCATGTTCCAAGTCTAAAGACCCCTGGGTTCAAGTCCCAGTACCCTGGCTTTGCAGAGTTTCTTTGCTGGGCTGCCAGTATCCAGTCTGGATTCTCACTTCTAAGGTCACTGTGGTTCAAGTTCTAAGGACCCTCCCTCCTGCTCTCAGAACTTGAAAGGAAAAATTAAACAGGCCAAAAGCTCAAGCCCACTTTGGGGAACCATAGGATCTAAGGGGTGGGGTAGTACCCAGCTTAGTGCATGGTACCTATGCTGTGAGTAATTGAGACCTTCACCCTGGAAGGGAATGTAGCCAAATGACAGTGAATAGAGCACTGGATCTTGACCCAGGGAGACTTGAGTTCAAATTTGGCCTCAGACACATCAGCTGTATGACCCGCAGCAAGTCACTTAATTGCTCTCTGCCTCAGTTTACTCATTTGTAAAGTGATATAATAATAGTGATTATAAAAATAGTGATATAAAAAGTGATGAAACAATAACTACTACCTCTCAGGTAGGTGAGTGAGAGTTGTGGTGAGAACCAAGTGAGATAATACTTGTAAAGCTGCTTAGCACAGTGCCTGGCACATAGAAAGTGTTTAATAAAGGCTTATTTCCTTCAAGAGAGCTGGGAAGAGAGAGACAGACAGAGAGACAGAGAGAGAGACTGTCCCAGTGTGGCTACACAACCAAGGGAAAGAGGTTGCTACCATTCATATGGGTGGGAAATGCAGGATGTCTTCTCCTGTCCTCTCCCATGTGCCTCCATGTTAGTTGATCTGAGCATGTGCAAAGCCCAAAGCCCAGTTGCACTAGGATTTGAACCCAATTTATCTAACTACAAAGCTGGGGCAGTGCTCTTTCTTCTCTCTCAATAGGAACAAATACAGGCTTTCTGTTGTTATGAGACTTAATGACTGATCCCTCAGGTTATGGTCAGAAAAGTCTGGGATGCTTAGAACACTGCAGAGTATGTCCCCATTACTCCATTTGGCAGATCCTGACAGGGTTGCCACAGTGTGGTGACTCGCTGCAATGGGCAGTTCCTGACAGAGGCAGTAAAGATCACGTGTCCAGATTGAAATTCCTTTCGCAGCATCTGAAGTCATTGGGGCATAGCAGAGCCTTGGACCTACTATCATCGAATTAGAGTACAAATCCCTGCTCTGACACTAGCTGTAGAGCCATGAGTAAATCACTTAGCGCCTCTTGACTTCAGTTATAGCATTTTAAGATGGGGATAATAATATTTTGACTCTTCAACTCAGTATTGCTGTGATGCAGAAACCACTTTGTAAATTTCTGCTTTGCCTATGTTCTCCTTATGAGTACTCTAGGGGGTAGCTAGTACCAGTATTACCCCACAGTAACAAGGAGGGGAATGAGGCTCTGGATATGTGTCCGTCAGATTGGCATCATGGGTTTTCACTTCGCTCTTCAAATCTGATTAAGAAGAATAACTTGGGCTATTTGAGATTTTCATCTCCTTCAAGTCATAGCCAATAGAGCCTAAAGTGATGTGTTCATGCCCAAATTCCCAGCTGTCCTTTCTATTGATGGAAACTGTTGTGGCAGAGCACAAATAACCAGCAAATGATTTCAGGAAAGATGTAAAGTTTCGTCCACACTGCCAAAGGGGGATTTCTCAAAAGCATTTCTCTATGTCAACCTCTACAGAGATCATGTATGGCTTAGTGGCAGCCAGACTGCCTCTTCTTCCCACTCCCACCCCCTTCTTCCTGTGTTTTCACACACTATGGGGAGGCTGAAGGTGAGAACATCACCCTGGGTTCATGCAAGGGTGGTGGTAATTTTAGTTTGCTAAGTAGAGGATTTAGAAACTTCCAGTGATATAAAACCATGAGCTAAGATCTAGGCAGAGTGTACTATGAACTTAACCTCTTTGTCTTTGAGTTTAGCAGACTGAACCCTCCATTGAATTTACTTTGGAAGACTGAAGGCAGACTATTGATGGGACTGACATACTATCTTAGCCATGGAGTGGCAGGATTGTTCAGCAGATACTGAGGCTATCAAATCACTCTAATTATTAACATTAAAGCTCTGGGAACAAAGGGAATGTGCCAGGCCATATTAGAAGGATATCTGATTAGCCTGTTGGGAAAAATATACCCAAAGGAGTTTGCATTGGGATCAAAGTGAATAGGGGAGAAGCACAACTATTTAGCCTGTTAAGGAGCCTGTGAAAGGTAATCTAAACATTGGTCGTGTTGCCAATAGAATGCATTTACTTTTAAGATAATCCCAGTTGTGAAGAAATGGTAACCAAAAGACTGATTGCTATCCCCTGAAGAACTCCATGTGGGAAATCACTCTTGGCTGCTTGCCTGCCTTAGTTTATTGGAGCCTATGGTTAGCATAGTATGCACCATTCACATCACAGGGCACCCATCACTAAGCACTTGGTGAAATAAAAAGGCATTGAAGGAATGTGTCTGAGAGATAGAGAGAGGACTATTCTTCTTAGCTCAGATATATCCCAACTGACTTGAGATCTCAATAGCCATACATCATGAAGTAATTCTCTAGGGCACTGTGACCTTAACATTTAAGAACTATTCATGTAATGCCAGCAACTTCTTTCATTCTATCACATTCCTCAATGTTTGACATACTTTTTTCTTTAAAGTGGAGCTCTTTGGGAACAATGAAAGGATTTGCGTTTGGAACAGCCTTGGCTGTCTTACTGAGCAAGAAGAGCTCCTTCAGGGGTCCCACCGCTCCTTCTTTTGTCAGCCTCTTGTTTTCCACTAAACTTGGTTGGCCCTTAAGGGAGTCCAGTGCTTCCTCAGGTAATCAGTGTGACAGGAGGCAGGTGGCCAACTGAGAAGGCTGTTGAAGAGTGCTCACGCTAAAAGGCTTTGGAATGCTGTCAGTTTGGGGACCTATTGTGTACAAAGGGACTAGGCACTCCAGATATAACATTTCAAATTTTGGATTGAGCTGGTGTCAGAGAAGTAAAGGAAGCTGAAAAGGAGAGAGTAACTTTGGAAGGAAAAATGAACAAAAAACTCAGTAACCGTAGCCAAGATCGTCTAATTGGGGAATTGGTGTAGCTAAGAGGACGTTCTCTCCCATGTCTAGTCAGAGTTTGCAAATGGCACTCCTAAGAGTTAAAAACAAATGTTTCAAGGTCAAAGAAGCATTCAATGAAGACAGATTTATATTGAATAATAATAATATGTTTCACATTTCATTCATCACTTTAAGGATTACAAAGTGCTTTCCTCACAAGAATCCTCTGAAATATTTAGGGCAAGTATTATCAATCCAATTTTCATAACAATAATAATAATAATAATAATGTCACATTTACATAGCTCTAAGTTTGAAAAGCACTTTGCTCAAATTATTCAGTAAAGAAGATGAGGCAAGTATTATCAAAGTTGTTCAGATGGTGAAATTGAAACTCTGAGATGTTAAGTACTTGCCCATGGTTATACAGCTGAGAAATGTAATATTGATTCCAGATCTCCTGACTCTAGGTCCAACACTCACTACACCATGGATTCTTAAACTGGAGTCTGTGAAGTTTGACAAAAGATAACTATTTCAATATGTTTAGTTTCCTTTTAAATCCTATATATTTCATTGTATGTATTTGAAAACATTATTCTGATGCTTTAGCAGGATGCCAAAGGAGTGCTAGATAAAAAGAAAAAAAAAAGGCTGAGAACACCTGCACTACACCTTTAGATTTGAGATAGGGTTCATGTTCTGAGGCAGCTTGCATTACTGACATGAGTCCAGAGTGTATGTATTAGGTCCACTCAGGGATCTGTGGGTCCCCTAAATGGATTGGAGAGTTATCTTTATAGCTCACAAACCCATACAAGCACGCTTCCTTCTAGGACTATTTAGGGATCATTTACCTAGTCAGCTAGACAAGTAGGCTTTAAAAAGGGCTCAATTCCTAGTATAGGCCAGTCATACTTACACCTTAATTTTTCTCTCCACTATCCTCCTCTCCTTCCTCTCAGTTTCTTTGTATGTGTTCAACCCTATCAGAACATAAGCTTCCTGAGAACAAGAACTATCTTTTTGCTTATATTTCTATTCCTACAGCTTAGCACAGTGGGTACCACATAGTAGGAACTTGATAAATGCACTGGCAACTTGAAGGGTATAGTTGATACAAAATACCTTCCCCTAAAAGTCTGTGATGCACTCTCCCACCTATATACCCTTAGGCTCAAGACTAGAGAGCACATGTGGCAACTCACAGTGGTTTATGGAAATCCTCTTCTCTCTTCCTCAGGGTTCTCAAGACATTCCCCTTAAGCATGGTGTGGCTTCTCTGCTGATTCTTTGTAGAGTACGAAATTTATATACATTTTGACCTTATCTCCTGATGCAGACATTGTCAGGAACTGCTAGCCACTGCTATCCCAGAAGAGAATTCTAAGATGCAGGTGGGGAGATGAGACATGCAAAATCCTCAGGGGTGGGGAACCCATAGCCTCCAGGCCACATGTGGCCCTCTAGGTCCTCAAGTGCAACGCTTTGACTGAATCCAAACTTCACAAAACAAATGCCCTTAATAAAAGGATTTGCTCTTTAAATCTTGAACCCAGACAAAAAGCCTCACTCAAGGACTTAGAAGGCCACATGTGGTCTTGAGAACTCAGGTTCCCCACTTCTGCTCCAGACCCTTTGAAACTCACAAGGTCATCTTTTTGCTTTTGGGGGAGACCAAGGCCAAAGATAAAGTGATCTCTTCTGTATCTCCTTCCTTCTGTCTTTTCCCTCTCCCCATCACCCAGGCCAACTGAGTCCTCAGGGATTTTAACTGGAATAATCTCTCCTCATTCACTACTCACTAGAGTCTAAAATTCTTGGTTTTGTACTGGTATGCTTTTTAATAGAAAACCCATGGGGCAGAACCATGTCTCACAAACACTATGTCTGTCATCATAACTTAACTTCATCTAATGGTTTTTCAGAGATGTCTAAATTGGTCAAAGCTTTTTCATATTTAGTTGTAATCCCTTTGATTGATTTGATTCAATGGCAATATATTTTGGCTAACATACCAGAGCATAATGTTTCGTTACTATCTTTATGTAAAAGGGGACTGATTTATTCAATTGACCTCACCCTTACTCATAGGTCTGTAAGTTTGCATTTGAACAGTAAATCAATTACAGAATTTCAGAGTTGGAAGGGACTTCTGGAATCATTCACTCTCATTTCTTTACAAGTAAAGAGCCTAAAATCTAGAGTGAAATGAATTGTCCAAAGTAACTGGCATCCATGGACATCAAAGCCAGAATTACTGAATTCAAATCCTTTCTACTGTACTCCACAGGCTAACGCAGTTTCAACTTTCCAGTTCTCTGTTTAAAACAACAATTCAAACGTCTGTGTCCTGGAGTTACAAAGCAATGTTATGAGAAGTGGCCAAATACATATAAAAATACACAAAGACCTCCTGCTTCAAGTCCCACCAAGAACAGAAATTCTGATCCTTATTATTATATTGCTATTGTATGTCACTTGATAGCATAGGAAGTTCATAAGGCATTAGAATAATGATTCTTAATACTACTTGTCAGTAAAATATGGAAATAATTCCTTGTTACCCATCTACACTAATTTCATCCTGCCTGCATTTAGTCTGTGGCAAGCATTGACTTTCAGACATGATTCCTTCCCTCTGATTAATTCCTGGTACTAATAGTTAGATTACCAAATGGCATAAAGTAATCTTTTAATAACAGTGCAATTTTCATGTATAAAGATTTACATTGGTTGTCAGTTCTGCTGGGAGTCTTTTCAGTGAGAGATTCTAACTGCACACTTTGCTGCTGGTTTTCCTGTTTTGGTCAGGAAGGACCAGTTCCAGACCAAGTTTTGAAACAAGGAGACTTTGTCTTTTACTAAGTTCCTAGTCAGTCAGTCAGTCAGTCAACAATTTATTGAGTACCAGGAATTATGCTGAAAGCTAGGGACATAGAGAACCCCAAACACTATCCCTACCCTCAAGGAGCTCATATATAAGACATATACAGTGCACATTCTCCTCTCATGCCCTCCTCCTGAGGATGACTTTCTATCATAACTTTCATTTTAAGAAGGGCCCAGGCCAGCTATTTTTCCTTCCTCTCCTTTCTTTGTTTCTGACTCTCTGGACTTCACCATGCCTCAGCTACCAATCACACCTTGGAGGTTCCCTCAGTCACTGTGATATTCTCACCTTGGAAGATCCTTTTACCCCTGCAGCCTTCAAACCCTATAAAATCCCTTTACTCCATAGCCCCTTTCTATTGGTGAGTTTCTCTTTCAACATCCATTTTAAGAAAAGAGTCAGGTCGGTCATCCTTCATCCTTTCCTGGGTTCTGCTTCTGACTCTGAATTTTGTCACCATATCCCTGTCAGTGTATACCTTCTTCCCCCCAACCCCATTTTTTCAGCTCCCTTTTATGCGTTGTCTTCTCTCCAGTAGAATGAAAAGCTACTGAAGGTAGGGCATGTCTTTCTTTTGCTGATATTTGTATTCCCAGTGCTAAGGACAATAATTGGTATATTTGTTGACTTGGTTGTGGATGGAAGGTAATCTCAGAAGGAAAGAACTAGCAGTGGGGGCAGGGTGGGGTAGGTGGGTAAGGTCTCCTGTAGAAAATGGTGTGAAGTGGAGTCTTGAAGAAATCCTGGTGAAGGAAGTGAGGGAAAGCATTCCAAGTGTAGGGAACAGCCAGTGAAAAGGCATGAAATCAGGAGATGAAGTGACTTGTTAGATGGACAGCAAGAAGGCCAGTGTCCCTAGATGGAGTGGAGAAGAAGAGAGTATTCAAAGACTAGAAGAGAAGGAAGCAAAGGGGCAACTTGTGAAGGGTTTTAAATGTCAGCCTGCCTCTGTCATGCTGGTCCACAAGAATCAGCCAATTGTTCTAGCAATGTCATCTAGCTTCCTGCTGCTTTTACCTTGTCCCAACATCCGTCCAAAGAGCGTTGCAGGCTATTGACCTCTCCCTACCTCTTTTATATTCATTACCTTTCCTTGTTCTATTCCATAGGGGGAATTATAGATCATCAGAATATAGACTTAGAACTAGAAGAACCTTAGATATTACATGGGAGCAAACCCATCATTTCTAAGATGAAGAAACTGGGACCTAGCAAGGTCAAGTGACTTGTCAAGGTCAGGTAGGTAAGTTGCAGGGCTGGTTCTCTGACTGCAAATCCAGCAATCATTCCACTGTACCAGGCTACTTCCATAGGTTACTTCCTAATCTAATAAAAAGTATTTAGGCTAAAATGTTAGTGGTTAATGTAGTTTTGATATTATTAAATAGCACAGATATCGAGATAGCATGTTCATTTTTAATAAAGACCTTCTTTGGTCTGAGTAAAGTAGAATTTCTAGCATAGTAGTGGCACAAATAGGGAGATATTTTTGAGGTAAAAAGGTCTTTTCCAGCATTCCTCAGACTGTACCATGTTTATATAACACAAGCACCTTGAATTGGGAATGGGGGTGGGGTGGGAAACAGTGATCATAGTCATTTATATAACTTTTAGGATAGTTCCCTCATAAATATATCTGATTTTTTTTTCCAATGGAAACACAATTCACATTGAAATTAATGAAAGATAGAGTAAGAGCAAATTCTTCTTAACTGATAATGAATGTAGCTCATCTATTATTTAATGTAGAATGCATGTGCATAAATCGTGAGTAGATACACATTGAATATTGAAGAGCCACAAGCCTGCCATGGTCACCATCAGTTGGCATAGGCTTGTGATACAGACAAGTTGTCTCTGTCACCATCTTTGAATGAGAAATACATGAGCTTAAAATTAAGCAAACTGGGTGTGGAAAATATGATGTTATACTTAACATAATTTATTTTAGTAAGTACAATGTAATAGGCTGGTTTTCAAAAGTGTTAATCTTTTTTTAAATGAAATAACTTGAAGGTTATAATCCTTTGAAATTTTAAATATTAAATTCAATTGTTAATGTGTTGTCCCAAATTTCTTTAAAGTAAAATAACTTCATGATAGATAAAATATAAGTGAAGAAAATAATTTGTTTAGATTGTTTTGTGAAAAGGGCAGAATGACATTTTTTATAAGCAAAAGAAGAACATCAATAAATGGTTTAGAGACCATTATGAAATGTTGTCTAATTCACACTTGCCTTGTATATGGTAGTACAATTTTGCACATTTCAGGGAAATCTTTCATTTCTCTATGCAAAGGAGACTCATGACTCCATTAACTTCTTGCATGAATTTGGGTAACTTACCTGCTCTGCAAAATGAGGGGGTTTTACTGAATGACCTCTAAGGTTTCTCTATCTCTAGATCCTATGATCCACAATCCATTGCTCTTCAAACACAAACAAAAATGGAGAAGGGAGGGAGAAAAACAGGAATCTAGCAAAAAAAATTAAGGAAGAAACTTATCCTATTTCTTCTACCTTCAATTCATTTTATTTTTCTGAAGTAACAAAACTTACCCATTTTTACATCAGTGTAATAGGTGTTTCTCAAGTGAGACCTTGATCAATTTGATGATTCTCCTAGACTGAGGAGCAAGTAGGTGGTGCAGTAGAGAGAGTACCAGGTTTAGATTCAGGAAGACCCGAGTTCAAATGTGGCCTCAGACCACTTACTAGCTGTGTGACTCTGGTCAAGTCACTGAATGCTTTTGGTCTCAGTTTCCTCATTTGTAAAATGAGCTGGAGAAAGAAAAGGCAAACTGCTCCCCAGTGTCTTTGCCAAGAAAACCTCAAATGGAATCACAAAGAGTTGGACATGACTGAACAACAATGACAACTTACACTGAGAGACTGCAGGACACAGAGGCTATTGTCTGAAAGGCAGCACCCTAGAAGTAGATATTTCCCCTCACCAGACTGAGAGGACACATAGGACTCTCAGTTAATGTGTGTGGCCTCCAAAATGATTAGTGACTGAGAGTTTGGAAGGGCAGATTCTTATCAGATGAACTACTCTTTTCCCCATGGTCTATAAATTGAATTCTAAAATATCTATATATTCTTTCTCTTGGACTTCTAGCCTAGAGTGAGCAGTTAGGGTGAGGTGAAAGAGTCCTCTTTCCCTAATTCTAACTCATTTTCTGTCCCTCCAAGGAAGAGAAAAATGGAAGAGAAGCTCATAACGAACAGACTGTCCTTGCCTGGGCAAGCTTATGAAGGGAGTGTCTGGACCTCTATTTCCTAGCTACCTTCTTTTGTGTCTTTGCTTCCTTTTTCAAGCAGAATATTAGAAACTAGAGTGGCTGAGTTCAATCCTTTAAGCACCAGACTCCTAATCGTAGCAGTTGTTTCTTAAAGAGGGATGAAACTTGGCTTGAAGCTGAAGAACTAGAGTCATGTTTTAGATATTTGGACATTGCAAGCCCTGAAATTATTCTGAATATTGTTCCAATGGTGCATATCTGAGTTGAAGGGGAAGTATTTGTCAGCAGGTCCCCTGAGTGTCATTATCTTGGGAGGAGTTGTAGACTAAAGGATAGACTATATTGGACCATATGAGCCCTTTATGTTTCTTTTTTGTTTGTTGGCTCCAGCAAGGCCTTTGTATATGATTCCTTTTCTGTGGTAGGCAAAGTCAAAACTGCCTCATCCTCAATATTCATATTGTACTTTGATCACCTATGTGAGAATGGAGACTCTCTTACCTACCTGTAGAGAAAGGTAGATATAAACCATACATACATTTTATTTTTAGAGATTTCCCCCATTTAACCAAAAAGGAAAAATAGAAATTCTAGAGGAATGAATTTATGTTTCCAAATCCTGGGCATGGCTCACTTAGGCACTCTTCATGTCTCTAAGAAAGAGTGGCGCCCACCCGTAGGAGGTACTATAAGAATTGTAGAGGATTATGCAAAAGATTAAAGGCAAAAAGGGGAGCATTGAAACATACCAGGTAATCCTAAACAGATGTTGTCACCATCTCTGTGGGGCTCCTTAGAGGAAAGGGACTGGAATCTGCATTTCCTAGATGGATCCCCAAAGACAATCCTCATTTCCCTGACACTGATCACATGCAAAATATGCAAAGTGCCATACCCAAAGGCAGACAAATTTATGGTGTTACAATCAAACCGTCTGTAACTACATAATGAAATAGCATGCCCTTCTCAACTCTTTGGAGGGAAAAAGCTAGTATTTACTTACTTACCTTAATGCTTGACTGGAGTAAATATTTTTAATGCATTATTATAGCACTAAATTGTCAACTAAAGAGACAGATATTTCTCTGTTGGAACTGTTCTGTAACGAAAGGTAATCCCGAATGACACTGAGCAATCATATCAAACATAGCATCCAAATTCTGAATTTCCTCCAGGGCCCCATATGGAATAGTGAAATTCCAGTGGGCTTTATCAACTAATTGGAAGGCAAATACTGATAGATGCACCACTTAAAGTGCTCATCTCCAAGTTTCAAATAGAAGAGCAACAAAAAATATCTATGGACAATGAGTTCATAGTCCAGGATGGAATCACAGTCAATGAGAACACTGAGCTGAGGGAAAGTGAACAAAGTATATCATTTCAAACAGACCACCAGACAAGTGCCCTGGTTCATCTCTGGGCTAGTGTGAGGACAGTAGTGAAATAAATTCATAGACAATGACTAATGACCCCTCTGAATTCTCTGCCATGCTAGTCCCCTGGAGGATTTGCTTAAGAATTGATGGAATTTGAGATCAAAGGACCTATTCTGTGTCTTGACACACTGGAAGATGAGACATCAGAATAAGACTTTAGTACTCTTTGAGTTTCTGAAAACTGTGGCGTACTACAAATCCTACCAGTTTTGCTAAGCAGTACAGGCTTTGAGTATGAGTGAGAAAGTAAACTAGCCTAGCCAAGTTCAGAGAGGCACATCACCGGGCTACAAGGAAGTGAACTGTCTAAACATCATCACCCTCAGAATCCATCTCAGAAGGATCTAAGTAATGATGATAATAGAGATGCCTTCCCACTGCTGGATATATACCCCATAGAAATCAAAGATAAAAAGAAAGGTCCCATATAGACCAAAATATTTATAGTATCACTTTTTTTTTTTAGGGCAATTGGAGTTAAGTGACTTGCCCACGGTCACATGGCTAGTTTTTGTGTTAAGTGTCTGAGGCTGGATTTGAACTCAGGTCCTCCTGACTCCAGGGCCGGTGCTCTATTCACTAGGCCACATAGCGGCCCCAATAGTATCATTTTTTGTAGTGGCAAAGAATTGGAAACAAAGTAAATAAGGATTGATTAGGGAATGGATAAACACATTTTGGTATAGGAATATGGTGGAATATTACCTTCAACGAATAAAGCAGTTATTAAGTTCTTGCTATATTTAAAACATTGTACCAAGTGCTGGAGATACAAATAGAAAAGTAAGACAATACCTACTGAGTGAAAGAAGTGAAAACTTCTCAGACTGTTCTCTAAAAACTAGTAAGGCTTTTCGTGGGAAACAGGCCCAAGTTCCCCTTTACCAGAGATCACATGATTTACAGGGACTCAAAACTCAGAGCTGTAGAGAGTCACCCCTCTCCTCAGTGACACCTCAGCATGAGATATGCCAAATAAGGACAGAAATGCTTTCTCAAATGTACATTGGGAGGTCTACTGTTTCCTTGTTCCAGTACTTGAGGTAAATTGCTGTGCTTTGCTGTGCTTAGATTTTAGCCAATGGAACAAAAGGGTCAGAAGGGGGTAGGGGAGAATTCTGTGTTTATAACTTTGCCATTTCCTTTTGAAAAATTGCTTCTCCTCCCTATTTGTCAGAGGGAGGGTGGCCCTTTCTCAAGATGTAATAAACCATTCTTTTCTGCTCCCTACCTTGAGAAGCCTCTGAGTATTATTTGGGTAAGGATCTCTGTTGCACACAGTTTTGGGGAGCACACACTACATTCAATGGGGGATACAACACATTTAGAAGGTTTCAGCTGCAAGTTTGATGGATAGGTCCCATGGTGCTTAGGCTACAGGAGCAAAGAAGATGGTCAAGCTTCTTTTAAAATATTATTTCCAATGATAAAATTAGAGCAGTTACTAATGTTTAACTACCCGATGGTTCCAAACAGTTTGGTGAGAAGAACTTTCATTTCTGGGTCATCAGCAGATATGTCTCTAGCCAAAACTGCAGGAGCAGTTGCTAGGCTGCATGTCTATAGGGATTGCTTTCCATGATTATGACTATAACTGCCCTGGCCTCCTTCAAAAGTCAATTCAAATCCCATCTTCTCTGGGAATCCTTTTCTCTTCTTCCCATTGCTAGTGCCTCTCGTCTGAGATTACCTTCCATTTACAATGCATATATTTTGTATGTATTTTTTTCAAGGTTTGTCTTCCACAATCAGAATGTGGTTCTTTGAGGATAGTGCTGTAAGAAAATTTCTGGCTTATCTTTGTTACTGCTGTTTACTTAAGATGAATATGTTATATAACTAGCTAAAATCTGCAAAACCACGCAAGGAATATCAACAAAAGTCCTGGTATTAATTAGTTATCAGGTCTCTATTGGTATTAGCTCTTTTAGCTAATTCCACCTTGAGATATCAACTATACCTCTGGTGTTTACTGCCTAGTTTCCTGTTTTACCTGATATAGACCTTCCACTTTTGCCATCTGTCCTTTGGTCTGTAAATCTTCATCTTCTCTTTACTCTTTGAAATTACATTATACCTGCCCTTTTTATGTAATCAAAATATATAGAATGTTGCTCAAACTGATGTTCAAAGCTTACTGAATTTTTGTACACAGTGATGCTTATACTCTGAGCACAATAAAAATTTTTTTTTTCATATCCTGCATGGCTGATTGTGTAACTGATGAGGAATGGGCTTTGGGAACCCCCTGGAGCTCTCCTTGAGTCCTTGAGGTACAGGCTCTGGGAACCCCCCCCTTGAACTCTGATTAAATCATCCTATTTGATGAGGCATTTGCATGAGGCAATAAGCCTTACATTGTGGCTGAGCCCAAGCTTCTGTTACTAGACTTCCTACCCTTGAGCCAATCAAAACGTCAATCCACCCTTGAACTGGCCTAGGCACCATTGTCTGTAGTCCCCAGGTAGCCTCCAGCAACTTCCCACTCATTTGACTCATTGTCAAATCACTCATTGACCTCATTAACTCCTCCTGAAGACACTCCCCAAACTCCTCCTCTAGACCACCCCTAGATTCCTCCCACAACCTTCTGTATACGACCCCATCTTGTCTTCATGTTAGTGAGAGGGCCATAGAATGGCCTAGCACAGGCTTACTCTGTGTCTAATGCAAGCAAAATTTTTAATAAACTTTACTTTTCTTTGGCTGAGAAAAGACTTGAGTTTAGCAGTGTTTCCAGTATCAGGGAACCATAAAAAAGAAAAGGTTACCCATAAAGAGGGTTAGGGTTGCTCTGGAGACCCCAAAATACCAACATATCAGGTCCTGCCCAATAAATTTGACTCAAATCTTCTCTCAGCCAAAGGGAACCATTGGACTTTACTGGGTAGTGATAGGGTACAGGCTCTGGGAAATCCCTTGAACTCTGATTGAATCTTCCCATTTGATGAGGCATTTGCCTGAAGCCATAAGCCTTTCATTATCACTATACCCAAATCTCCATTACTAACCTAGCCCTCCATTGTCCAGCTACTTCCTACCCTTGATCCTATTAAAATATCTATATCCAAATGTGTTACCCTTAAACTAGCCTAGCCCTCCATTGTCTGTCATCTCCAGGTAGCCTCCAGGTATTTCCCACCCTAATGTATCATTACTGAAGTTTGACTTCATTTGACTCCCCCTGAAGACTGTCCCCAAACTATTCCTCTAGGCGACCCCTAGGCAACCTCTTCCCCCCCCCCAGTTTTTCTGTATATAAGCTCCATCTTGGCTCCATGAGAATTATCTACCCCAGACTCACTCTGTGCCAGATTATTCTGGCCTGCTTGTCCAATACAAGTGTCACAGACACCTAGGCTCCTTAAGAGTCTACCCATTAAGGAGAAACTTTAATAAATTTTGATTTACTTTGGATGAATGAAGACTTGAGTGGAATTCATTCGTCAGGACTCTGTGTGTTAGTATTTTGGTGTCTCAAGCACCCCTAAACCTTGAACCTCAACAGGTAGGGCAAAGGTAGGCTTAGAGCCTTGCCTTAGAAAAATCACCTTGGAAGTGGAGTGAAGGATGGATTGGAATGACTTGGGGTAAGGAGACTGCTTAGAAGGTTATTGTAATAGCCCAGGCAAGAGATTGCAAAAGGCTAAACCAGAGTGGTAGCTGTGAGAAAAGAGGGGAGTATAATATGAAGGAGAGATGTCGTGAAGGTAGAAACCACATTTAGCAACTGATTAGGGTGTGTGCGTCTCTGTGTGTGTGTGTGTGTGTGTGTGTGTGTGTGTGTGTGTGTGTGTGTGTGTGTGTGTGTGGTGAGAGGGAAGTGTCAAGAATAACATCAGAGGGAGGAACCTGAGTGAGTGAGTGACTGGTGTTGATGGGGTACCTGGGGTCTAGGTCGGACCAACTTGTGGAGCCAGTCTGTGAAGTTGTGATTTGTCCTCTCCTGCCCTGAGTTCTGCCCCTTCCCCCTATCCCACATTCCATCTAGGCAACACCCTTCGACCCCTTTGGTTCTTACTTAATCTCTTCATTTCTCCTCTGCCTGGCCCACACCCCCTTTGCCCTTGCCCTTTATCTCCTTAATGACCTGGCCCAAATCTTATCTAACCTATCTAGGCACTAAAGTTCACATGCTCCTCCTGGTCAGCTCTGACCTTTGTCTATGCATTGAGGCCCCTCCTGTCAGGTCAGCCCTGATAATGGCAGCCCTACCCTTTAAAAGTAAAAGTATGTACCCCTCTCACTCGAAGGTCCCCTAAAGGACTCTTGCCCACTGTAATGGTGTATTAATAAACTTTTTCAACTCTAACTCCAAGCAAGGCTGAGCTGAATTCTTTCCAGACGCCCTATTGAACCTATTGGGGATCCTGTTTTTCCCCCCATCAGTGTCTGGGCTGGGTGATACCAGTAATTGCTGTTCAGTCATTTCACTCACATCTGACTCTTTGTGATCCCATTTGGGGTTTTCTTAGCAGAGATATTGGAGTGATTTGCTATTTCCTTCTCTAGCTCATTTTACAGATGAGGAAACTGAGGCAAAGAAGGTTAACCAGGGTCATACAATGAGTGTCTGAAGCCAGTTTCAACTGGGGAATGAGTCTTTCTGATTCCAGATTTGGTATTCTCTCTACTTTGACACCTAGCTGCTACTGTGCCAGTAATAGCAACATAATAGTAGCAGTAGTAGTAGATATGTATGTATGCATGTGCACATACACAGATTTATATATGTATGCACACATACACCTATGTATAGATACATGTATGTATATGTGTGATATTATCTATAGCATATGTAATAAAATAATTGTATTGGTTGTACTAATAGGTAAAGGCCAAACATTATGGCCTAACATAGGTTTACATGCTTCTTTTCAAATCATTGTTTTTATTTCCTCTGAGCAGAGAAAAGAAAAACTCAGAGAAAGAAGGAAATATTTTAGGTGGAGGTTAAAAGGGGCACTTAGAATAAGTTTTTGTTGAAAGTCACCACCTTTTTATATATTCAAAATGAATCCCCCAGGTTCAGCCCTGGTCTCCTTGGCTTTTGTCCTGTGGGGCTCACCTGAGCTAAGCAATAAGAATTCTTTTGTTTTGCAAGGTATCCACAGACGTTAAAGTTCAACAGTCCCTTTGCCAGCCTAGAATAGGTTGGGGCTAGGCCATTAATTGACTGAAAGGGATGCCTTTCTGCCTGCCTGACTATTCCCAAAATACCCCAATTCTGAGTAGCCTAAGGAGACTTATATTACCAAAAATTGATCAGCAACAAAAGATTTAACCTTATGGGTTGCATAAGCCAAGCCCATTCTTTCTTATGATTCTATTGACTGTTCTCTTTTCTTTCATCTTGCCTGGACAGGACAAAAAAATGGTTTTGAATAACTATCTCATGTCCCCTGATGTTACTGTGAACCTAAAAGGAAGGTCTGGATGTTGTCTTAGTAAGAATGATTCTCTAAGGAAGGCTAGCTCCTCATTGCCTCTAATGAATTCTCTAACTGCATAGCTTTCATTACATGGGTTTTGTTCTGCCACAAAGAAATGAATTTAAACAATAGTTATTCAAGCACCTTGGCATTTATCGATTGAATAAACACAGTCCTGAGCTAAGGTTGCATTCCCCTTAAGGCTCTGAGAGCCTTTCATGCTTGCTTATCAGACAGCCTGATTTGCACTCCCTGCTTTGCACCTCAACCTTTTGAATTTGTTATCTCCAAAGCTGGCTTCATGGTTAAGTGTGATTGAGGTGAGAAGAGGCATAGGTGCTCTTACCTGTAATTCTTCTGCCATCCCTCTGTCAAAATAGGAGATTTCATCTTTGCACACTTTGAGAGAACACTAGTAAACATCACTGACTTTTTATTTAGTGCTTTCAACTTTACAAAGCACTTTAGATATAGTATCTTATTTAAATCTCACAGTGTTCTAGGGAGGAAGGTTATGTGTTTATTACCCCCTGTGACCTTAGGCAAGTCACTATTTCTCTGGTCCTAAATTTCTCATCTGGAAAATAAATGGGTTGAGCTTGATGATATTAAATGTTCTGCTGCTTTTGAATTGGTCACCCTAATCAATGGCTGCTGAGGCCGCTCTTAGGTACAGATAGGCTCTTGCTTTATCTAAGTGAACTACTCTGTAGACTCTTCTCCCTAAATTGATTTTGAGAAGGGAGGGAGACAAGGAGGAAACATATATCTGTTGAAGGAAGAGACCAGCACATGTTTCAAGGACAGATAAGGGCCTTGGACCAAGAAGGTGGGACAGGGCCAGGCTTGTGGATGCCTAGCCAAAGTGAGAGGAAGAAGGAGGTGTGGGAGTGGGGAGACACATAAGGGTTGAACAAAGACACAGACAGGAGAGGACTGAAACATGTAGGGATAGGCATGGTATCAGAACACAGCTGGACAGACTGGCAGTTGGACAGAATGGGGCAAAGGTCTCTTCTGGCACCAGAGGTGTCAAGCCAAGCCTCCACATAGTGCCAGCAATGGCAGTCTCTGGGCCTGTGTTTTGCTTTTACTTGGAGGGTTTTTTTCTTTCTTTTTGTCTTTTTCTTTTTTGGTAGGGGTGGGGTGGGAGGTCATGGAGCACCAAGTCAAGGGTTAGGAGAAAGAGGGCATAGTACTGTACAATAAATTTAGCATAGGTGGGTTTTTTTTTTTGGAGTCTGGATTTCTTTCAGAATTCTTTGTAAAGTCAAATTTGCCTAATGCAAATTTCCACAAAGCCAGAACTATCTATATAGAAGGGAGTCTTGTGTTATATTAGAAGCTGGATTGACTGACTGACTACTAGGTCAGTGGTGTCATGTAAGGGGTGGGGGTAGGGAAGGTAACACACTCATTATACCTACATAAAGACTGCAGTAACTGTATATCGACAGTTTTAAAATGTATTTGTTGAAAGAAAATCTTGGTTAGGACATCACCCTCATCAATTAAGGCAAACTCAGGAAATAAGACAGAAAGAATTTATTAATACTTGAAAGCCACATGTTGGTGGATGGGCCTTTATTCAATCTGTGAGCTGCTTTTATATAGAGGAATAAGCAATGTCCGCATAACAGAAAGTCCTGATTGGCTCATGTTTCCAATGAGGACATTGAGTTTGTGCCACCTTAGCCTTAACGGATTCATGTAACTTATGAGGAAATGGGATTAGGGTTGTCTCTGCTCTTCCTATTGTCATAACACCACAGGGACGTAGAATTAGTGAGCACGGGCCACAATGCCACTGCCCACTGCTTCAGACCCAATGTGGACAACACGACTTTAAAATGGAATCACCCAGACTCACAGTTCAAAATGGCTGACTTTTTTTTTGCACATGTTGTTAACAACATTTTATTATATTTTATTTATGTTGTTAAATATTTACCAATTGTATTTTAATCTGGTTCAGCGGGCATCAGGAGCATTGTGGGATATATTGGGCTGTGGATTTGATTCCTGTGGAACTTTACGTTTAGTTTCATCTCTAACAGACTTAGCTCCCTAGTTAAGTGTCTGGATTCAGTGTAAACACCACCTAAAAAATACTATTTTAATCAATAAAGAAAGAAAGAGAAAGAAAGAAAGAAAGGAAGGAAGGAAGGAAGGAGAAAAGAAAGAAAGGAAAGGAAAGGAGGAAAGGAAGAAAAAGAAAAGAAAAGAAAAGAAAGAAAGAAAGAGAAAGAAAGAAAGAAAGAAAGAAAGAAAGAAAGAAAGAAAGAAAGAAAGAAAGAAAGAA
>NW_027186304.1:43017767-43115878 GCF_028583685.1 Petaurus breviceps papuanus | reverse complement strand
GTATATTTTTTGTTCACATTTACCTGTTTATTAAAACTGCTGTCAATGTTCATTAAAATAAGCCCTCCCCTGAAAATAAGCCCTCTGGGGTTTTTCTGTCAAAAAAATTTAATAAGACAGTGTCTTATTATCGGGGAAACACGGTAGATGTGTGACCTTAGGCAAGTCACTTAACCCCAACTGCTTGCTCTCTCTCTTCCAAAAAGAAAAAAAAAGTGCATATTGCTAATAATCTTAGGAAGAGAAGTATAGCAGAAGCCATTGCCAAGGACATCTATAACTGGAAAATGAAGTTAAGTTGGTCATGTATTGGGAATGGAGACAAGAGATAAACACTTTGAACACTACATTGCTCCCCTTGAGATTTTAAGAGAATCATAGAGAGCTCTTTAGGTTGATTTGGTAAATGGTGAAGAGAGAATTCACCTCAGTTAAATATGGGTAGATCATCTAAGGTGGGGTCCCTAAACAGGTTTTAAAAAAAATATATTTTGATAACTATTTCATCATAATTGGTTTTTGTTTTCATATATAGTTGTATATGTATATATACACATAATATATACACATGTGTATGTGTGTATGTGTGTATGTGTGTGTGTATATGTTGCATTAAAAGGCATTATTTTGAGAATGGGTCCATAAGATTCACCAGAAAGTCAAAGGTTCAATGCCGTAAAAACAGATTTAAGAAACCCTGAAAAGTCATTTAAGGATGTGTTTTTTTATGGCCTTTTATTTTGTCCTATGCTATGTCAAGAAGTTGGGTGATTAGTTTGTCAGGCAGTTTCAATCTGATTTTTAAACTGTTTACATTGTTTTCCTCTTAGTTCTTTGTCTCCAAACATGTGAATGACTTTTTCAGTTCAAGGCAGTGATTTTCTTATCAAAATATGTCTTTCTCTCCATTCACTTTCTCTTTTTCTTGGGCTTTGGGCTTAGAACAATCCCATGTTTGACTAAATGTCTCCTCATTTTCCCTGCAGTCTTCTGTCAGATATTTTCAGTGACTCGATTAGGAACTGCAGTGGCTTAGGGAAAAAATAGAGAAGAAAATCTGACTAAAAATATGGGGTTTACTTTGTATCTTAATGGCCAATAAAGAGACTGCAGGGAAAGTACATTCCAAATTCAGTTACCTACCATGGAGTATAATAGAATAAAAATAAGAGAAGAAAGAAAAAGTGGGACACATAGCAGAAGGTAAATTATGCCTCATCTAGTTTTTGTTTTGCAAATTATTTTTACAGGCCTTCCAACCAAAATTTATTGTGAAGTTTATTTATGTTTTCTCTACTGTAGCTCTCCACATCATAATTAAACTAGTTGTAAAGACTGACACAGTGGCAGATCTTAACATCAGATGTAGGGAAATTTGTTTTGTGAGTGAATATACCTATCCTCAATTAAATTTGTAAGTTTTCTTGAATTAAATATGAGAAGGTAACAGGCAGACTTTTGTAAACAATTTTCTACAACATACTAGTCATCAGACAAAAAAAACAACAACAAAACATTCATTAATGCCAGGCATTGGAAATACAAATAGAAGCAGAGAGAAAGGTAGTTCTTGCCTTCAAGGAGCTAATGTTCTAGCGATTCAGGTATGGTAAAGAAGTCCTATAGATGAATCAGCAGTGCAGCATTTAGGGATGAAGGTATCTTTGGTCTCCCAAAAAATCAGAGGCTCCTCCTTAAATGGGTGATTCTGGGATGATCCACCAATCAGAAAGTCAAGCTTCAGGTCTGAGGAATACTTCCTTTGTGAGAAGCAGTCCATGCAGGGTAGAGGGAGCTTCCAGGATGAAGGGTTCTTGCATGATAGAAGATAGTCCTATGGAAATGAGGCTAGAGTGCAGCTTAGAGAGGGGATGAAGATCACATCTACATAGTCACATAATTGACCGAAAGGTGCATCAAATATAAGGTGCTACTGTTTGTTGTTTGTTGATAACAAATGGTTTTGACTCAAACACCTTAAAGCAAAAGGTGTTAATAAAGCTGGCCTCCAACAAACAGTCCTCCATTCATATTTTTTAAATTAAATTTTAGGGGCGGCTAGGTGGTGCAGTGAATAGAGCACCATCGCTGGAGTCAGGAGGACTTGAGTTCAAATCCAGCCTCAGAGATGTAACACTTACTAGTTGTGTGACCTTGGGCAAATCACTTAACCCCAATTGCCCTGCCTTCCCCCTCCAAAAAAAAAAATTAAATTTTATTTTATACATTTAGTTGTTAACACCATTTTCAATCTTCTAGTATTTACTTTTTCTCTCCCATCCATCCACTGGAGGGAAAAAAATGGTTGCAAAATAAAGTAAATTCATATATTGACCATGTCCAAAAATCTGTCTCATTCTGCATATTTATTCCATTACCTGCAGCTAAGTGGCACAGTGGATAGAGTGCCAGGCCTGAAGTTAAGAAGACTTACCTTTGTCATTTCAAATCTGTTCTCAGATACTTACTCTCAGTGTGACCCTGGGCAAGTCACTCAACTCTGCCTCAGTTCCTTAAAAGTAAAATGAGCTTGAGAAAGAAATGACAAACCACTCTATCTTTGCCAAGAAAACCCTAATTGGGGTCATGCAGAATGTGACACAACTGAAAAATGACTGAACAAGAACAGCATGTTTCATCATCAGTCCTCCCTGCCATGCATAAGTTTAGCTCACAAAAGATGTCTTTTGAAATGCAACTACAATATATGTTAAATGATTCTCTGAGTAGTAACATACATACAATAGGGACAGATAGGTTCTACTCAGAGGTAGTTAGTTCAACACTAATGGAGGATATGCTGAACAAGGTCCAAATTTGAAAAGATTTCCTGTGGAGGTCTTCTCAGCACAGCAGCAACCCTTCTTTCTCCATAGTAGTCAGCTACAACCCCCAATTCCCCAGCAACCACATTGAAGGTACTTGCAGTTGGCACTGATCTTGGCGCTCCTTAATCCTCTGTGGGAATCTTTCAACATGGCAAAGTGTAGATCATTGATAAGGACAAAGGAAATAGGACCACCCCAAGCTACATCACATTCACCTACTCAGAATGTTAATCAATGATGCTGCAAAGAATCAAGTTGCAATAAACCCACCAACACCTTTTTTATGCCAAATGTCTGATTGGTCACAGATTGGATGATGCAGTTGTACAGTCAGAATTAAGCATTGACCCTTTACATTGGTGAATGACACAGGCAGACCTAAGGTCCAAGTGGAGTACAAAGGGGAAAAGAAAAGTTTCTATGTAGAAGAAATATCTTCTATGGTCTTGACCAAGACAAAAGAAATTGCTGAAGTTTACCTTGGGGAGACTGTCACAAATGTACCAGCCTATTTTAATGATTCCCAATGTCACACCACCAAAGATGCTGGAACCATCACTGGTATCAATGTGCTCTGAATCATCAATGAGCCAACTGCTGCTGCTATTGCTTATGGCTTGGACAAAAAGGTTGGTGCTGAGAGAAATGTGTTGATCTTTGACCTCAGAGGTGGTACTTTTGATGTCTCCATTCTTACCATTGAAGATGCCATTTTTGAGGTCAAGTCCACAGCTGGGGACACCCACTTGAGTGGGGAGGACTTTGACTATTGAATGGTCAATCAAAAATCATCTCTATTTAGAATCCAAATGAAATCAAGCAAAACCAAAAGTTAGGCAAGGTTCTTGACTGCCACCATTTTGGCCTAAATTCCTGTTTTTCCTCACATATGTTTGCAAGAAATAACACTACACACAAACACATACACACATACACCTATATACTGTAAAGCCAATCATGAGCAGCTCTCCTGAGGATTGCTGCTGTGAATAACTTTAAGGTTCTGATCACATAGTATAGTGAACTCTTTATTCAGCAATAAACTAGAGCAAAACATTCACAACAATATAGCATAATAACTTATTACTAAGGTGGCCACATAGTCTTAAACAAAACATATTCAGTAAGTCACCATCTCCTCAATCAATATAAAGTGCCCACCGAAAGTCTTCTTTCATCTTGATTGGAGGCTGGCTTCCAAATACCCTTAAGGAGTAATCATCCTTAAGCTAATCATCTTAAGGGTTAGTGAAAAGTAAAAAGGCCATCCGCTCCTAGGTCACGGTAAGTTACAATGTCATCATTCAGTACTGAGTACCCAAGTAAAGGTCTTAACTTGAGGCTGACTTCCAAGCTCCATGACTCCTCTTCCATACTCCCAGTCCTTGCGTGGATTCAAGGGTAGGAAACTCTCTGATTGCAGCTCGCAGGGACTGCTCCACCACAAGTTCTTCACAGCTTCTGTTTCTAGGAAAACAAAGCTTAACCAGGGCCACAGCGATATTTACACACATTAAGCTTAGCCCATCATGCGGTTTTAGAGCACAGGACCCTCTAATGGGTTAGATGTATGTTAAAGAAACTTTCCAATAGTAAGTCTGGAACCACCAGCTTCTAATCAACCCTAGGCGTAAAGATCCTTAATCTTCGTCTTGTGGATCTCTGCAAAACTTTGACTAGTTACTGCTGCCTAGGTGTGGTAGCTTATAACTCCTGTGACTGTGCACTAAAAGACCTAAGTTTGCCCATATCAAGGAGAGGCTATCTGTAAATTTTACCTTAATATATGAGATCAGGGAGCCAATAAAATGCTGACCAGAGATATCTAGAACAGACAACATGATGCCAAGGAGAGGGCAAAAGCATGATGCCTGACAGAGAGCAGCATGATGAAATTGCCAGAGGATATCAGCAGCCCTTCATAATCAGACATACTGACCACTCTGGCCCCATGTGCCCTGTAGGTCAAGAACTACCCTATTCATGTACCTATTCATGGATTCTTAGTGGATACCTTTTCTATGTATACTCCTGCATGCATGTTCCCTGATCACATATGCTTTTCTGTGGTAAGCTGTGGGAATGTCTAATCTATGCTTATATGAAGGAGGGATCTTTTCTTATTACTTTATTCACTTTGCTATTTGGTTCAATGCCTTTAGTTTGAACTAATATGTCTTTTGGTTAATTGGCAAAATTACGTATTTGTGGGAGTTCCTGAGTGATGGTTTCAAGTGGATCCTGAAATGCCTAATAGCTTTCATGATGACCTAAACCTGAGAGTTAGTGGCCTACATGTTACAGTGAAAATCCTAGACCTTTAGAACGAAAAGGAATATGAAAGATTTGTCAAAATCCTCACATTTTATAGATGAGAAAATTGAACTCTAGAAAGTCTATGCCTTTTCCAATGCTGTGGAACCAGTTAGTGAAAGAGACTGGCATAATAGGAAGACTACTGGATTTTGAATTCTGGCTTTACTTATTTCCTAGTTATGTCAACGTGAGCAAGTTCTTGACCTCTTTGAGACATTTTCTTTCATTAACCTGTGAAAGGACAGGATTGCATTAGATGAGCTTTCTGGTCCTTTCTAGTTCTAAATTCCATTATCTTGTGAGATAGGAGTAGAATTTGAGTGTCCTGATTCTTACTCCAGTGCTCTTACCCCTATAGCATACTGTATACCTATCTTAAATCTTTGTAGATATCAGCCTTTCCCATACATCAAGTTTTGGCCTTAAAGCTACTGGAGTTATAATGAAAAATGGGAAGTTTTTAGAAATAGTTTCTTTGAAGGTCTTAAAAAATGCAATATATTTTCATCTTTTTTCAGTTGGTTAAGATGCTGTCTTATCTCGAGACAGAGGGATGGAGTAGATGACCTTTCAAGGTTGCTTCTGGTCCTGTGATTCTGAAATTTGAATCATTCAACTTATTCTTGACTAGAGTCTGTCTCAGAAACTCCTGGGACTCAAAATTCAGTGTTTTTTCAGATAACCTAATCTTTGTCCATTTAAAATGCTAGATATTTTTTTAAGTGACATTCATCAGTAATTTAAGTTTATTTGTTATAAAACATTTTAATAGAGGAATTGCATCATATATTTTGTTAATAGGAAGTGCTAGGAGAAATCTTTTTATTTTGAATTTTCTTTTCTTTTCCTCAGCAATTTTGAATTGATCAGAGAAGATATTATTCATACTCTCTGCCTTGCCCTACACCTACCAAATATATCAGTCTTAACTCAGGTACATAAGAGAAAGGGTAGAGTGGGATATTGGATGATACTAGAGGATTTAGGAAAAATACCAATATACCACGCAGCTCAAATATTTTCAAGGCCTCTACCGGCCAGAGTTAATGCCAGATTCTCATCTCCAGGCTGCAGCTATCTATTCATTTTCTATATCCATTCTGAAAAGTTGTATTTCAGTTTTATAAGCACATGAATTCATTGATTCCTTAATAGCCCACTTTATATTTCCTCTATAAGATAGAGGAAATTCCCTTACTTTAATTTTTCCTTTTGTCTTTTATTTCTTCATTCATAGGAACTTAGAAAGTTTCTTATTTAAACCGAAATAAGACAACTAATGGACTGTCTTTGGAATGTGGTTCTTTAGATTGTCTTCAACATAGATGACTGCAAAGTACAACATTTTCAAGGTTAGATCTGCAGTATTCTCTGTGAACACTGTCACTGAGCTGAGGACCCACCTGAATAAGGAGGACTAGGAAGCAGGTAGAGTTTTGAACAATATTTGCAGTATCTATAGCTAACTTTGAGAATTATGGAAATTTGGCAAGGAAATCAAGCTGCTGGTGCCGTCAAATAATTATGAAATGTTTGAAAGCTCCTAGGTAAGCAATCTCTTCAGAACTGGCAGGCTTCAATGGATCATTAATTATTTTCTGTGTTGCTGTCTTTTTCTGACAAGCTTTCCTGAATCCCAGGACACAGCAAAGGGAGACAAGCTGGATGGGCTACACTCAGCCAAAGGGGGAGTCAGAACAAAAGGGAAGGAAGCTCTGGGACAGTTTTCAACACTCTAAGCAACTATGGTTACCTCACTTGCCAACGTGCTGTGGAGGGTTGAGGTTAAATAGGACAGTAGTTTGTCTTGAGGGAGCAATGACAAGCACAGATGCCCAGGCCTAGTTTACCTGGCTCTGTATAACACTGCCAAGTTTCTTCATACACCTGCTTCTTAAGTGATATTTCCCCATGTAACCAAGCACTTAGAGGATTATAAAGAGGCAAAATATATGCTGAAAAAAGATGGGATTGTGTACTGCCTGACGAAATCCACCACAGAAATAGTTAGAGCAAAGGGAGAAAATTATAGAAATTGAGATACCCAATCCACGACAGACAAAATTCAGTAGTAAAACTCATGGCCTAACATAATTCTGCACAAATTCACAACCAGCAATTTACAGAACAAGCAAGGTGAACTATAGACCTTTACACCAAAAGTCATATTTGACCACAGAGATATTATCGAGACATGGTGGAATGACTCACATCTGGAATACGGTTCTAGGGGAATATACCTTTTTTCAAAAGAAATAGATTAGTAAATGTATGGGGGGGGAGGGACAAAGTAATAGTGCTTATTAGGAATATATATTCACGTGAGCAAATCCAGCAACTAGAATTGCAAAGAATAATGGAGATCATTTCAATGAATAGCTATGAAGGGAACACAGAAGAGATTTTGTCAGAAGATACAAAAGACAACTTGGACAAAAAAGGGAATTGAGTGTAATAGAGGCATATTGGCATATGGGAGAGAGAGAGGCTGGCATGAGTAGGTCTCTTAAACAGAAAAAGCAAGCAGCCCTTCACCAGGGAGGTAAGAAGGAAAAGAAAAGGGCAATACCAGATGGAAAAGTCTCTCCTCTAGTTTGACTCCAGGTAGGAGATAAGCATGGTCTGGTAGGATTCAATTCCTCCTACTCTTGATAGAGAGGATGAAAATGTTCCTCAACCACTCAGCAAACGACTTTCTACGGCAAGTGTTAAAGGTCAAATTTGAACTAGTCTTCTTGACTCCAGGCACAGTGCTGTATCTGTTATGCTATCTACATGCTTAGGTGACTAAGAGCCAATTCTCAATGATAAATGGACTAAGGATATGACCAGGAAGGTCTCATAGAAGAAAGCCAAGCTATATTAAAAAAAAAAATCCTCTGCATCATTAATAGAGAAATGTAAATTAAAGCAACTCTGAAGTCCTACATCATACCTCTCAGAAGGGCAAAGATGAGAAAAGAGAAAAATGACAAATGTTTGAGGAACTTTGGGAAAATGGACGCTAGTGTATCGACGCTAATATGACTTGATTGAATCATTCTGGGGAATTAATTTGAAACTGTTCTCAGCACACCTGTTGACCTAGTTACCACTACCAGGCATCTTTCCCGAAGAAATCAAAGAAAAAGCAAAAGTCTCTATAAATACCAAAAAATATTTATATCAACTTTTTTTGTGAGCAGTCAAAAATTGGAAAGTAAGTGGATCTTCTCCTTTGGGGAATAACTAAACATATTGTGGTCTTTTGATGTAATGTAATATTATTGATTTAATATGACAATAATTATAAAGTGGTTAGTGCAGTCAACAGACATAGTAAGTACATATAAAGTTATTTATTTATTATAGTTAACTATTATTATGCAGATTATTCAATAGCAATCACCATAAATAACAAAAATGCAAGAAAGTTAAATGATTGCAATTATGAAGAAGAGATTAAGTAATGAAATAAATTCTCCCATATTCATGGGATTTTTAAAAATAAAGTCATTGAACTATGAGGTAAAAGAAAGGGTAAACATAAGAACTTCTGGGAAAGCTGGAAAGCAGTTTGACAGGAAATATATTTAGACCAATAATTTATATTATGTGTTATAATAAGCTCAAAGTAGACATTTGAAGGGAATGTAAAAAATGCTCACTGTTTAAAAAAAATGAAGAGACCTAAATGGGGTCCCCTCAGAGCTATGGCTGAATTTCTTAATTAAACCAGAACTTATGGCATTCCCCAAAGATAAAAATAGATTGTTCTAATTACAGGAAATTGGAATGCTTTTGCACCAACAAAATCAATGCATCTAGGATTAAAAGGGAATTAGAAAAAAAAATCTTTGCAACAAATATCTCTAAGCGTATGATATCTGAAACACATAGGTAATTAAAACAAACCTATAAGACCAAGAGCCATTCCCCAATGGTTAAGTGGCCAAATGATATTAAAGAAAACAATTGTTCTCCAAAAAATGCATAGCCAACTAATAAGAACTATGGGAAAGACTAATCCAAATTAATAATAAGAGAAATGCAAACACAATTCTGAGGATTTCACCTCTGACCTGGCCAACTGGCAAAGATGACAAAAGAAGGAAATAGTTCATTTCAAAGGATCTTTGGAGGACAGATGCTCTCATACATTGTTAATGGAGTAGTGAATTGGTGTAACTTGTGGAAAGCATTTTTCTGTATCTGCAGTGCTTAGCACAGTTCCTGGCACATAATAAATGATGATTGATTGGTTGATTTTGTTCAGCTCTCATGAGTACGTGTTCATCTCCCAGTCTGGAGGAGTAATGCTGAACACTTGGGTCTTAATAAGCTGATACCTTATGCCAATATGTCTGCTTGAATGCTTATACCATTTGCCTCTTCAGATATCAGATTATGTTGTGACTAAAAAAAAATCAAAACAAAAAACCCCAAAACTAATTTTTGAAAGTACCTTAAAATTTGCAAAGTACTTTTCTTATGACTCTTAAATATGTATCAACAACAACAACAACAATAGAAGTCGTAACTAGCATGTATATAATGCTCCAAGGTTGGTAAAACACATTACTATCTTATCTCATTTAATCCTAACCACAGCCTTGTGAGGTAGGTCCTCTTGTTATCCCAATATTATTGAAACTGAGGCTTAGACTACTTAAGTGAGTTGTCCAAAGACACCTAGCTAAGTTAAGTTCCTGAGGCAGGATTCAAATTCAGACCTTTCCAATTTCAAGTCCAACATTTTCTCCTCTGCATTACCTTGTGGCCTCATAGTGCATGGCACAATGGCACAGTGCCTAATCATCATGTAGAGAGGAGACAACAGAACCTCAGAAATAGCAAGTGACTTGACCAAAGTTATAGTCAAGCAGCTTGGACTTGAACCTGATTCTTCTGACTTTTTTATGTTTTAATTAATTCTCTATCTTCTGTCAGAGTCATAACTAGCATGCAGGCAAATGGAACTGCTACACAGAAGTTATCATTTGATGGAGGGGGATGCTTCCTTCCCAGCTGAAGGGACTTCATCCCCAAGGAGACTACGATTCATGTGCCTCATATTCCTTCATTTGTTCTGCAGATGGAGTCATCTCTGGGTTATCACTTTCAATATCCTATTTCTGTTATGTGCCACTCCTAGGTCACTTGAATGGGGCACAAGCTTGAGACAGCTTCTCTGGGAAACAGGGAGACAACTTTTCTAGAGAAACTGGATTCTCTGTCTGATTGTCCTCTCTACTGCTACTGTCTCCTACAGCATCTTCATCTCTTCCAGGCCAACTGATATTCCCCAGATGCAAGAACTCTTAGTTATGTCTCTGTCTCCTATTTACATGACATACCATTCCACTGGATATATATGCCCAAGGTTTCACGGCTAGTTTGGTTTTTTTGTGTGTATGTGTGGGTGTTAAGTGTCTGAGGCCAGAACCGAACTTGGGTCCTCCTGACTCTAGGGCTGGCGCTTTACTCACTGTGCCACCTAACCACCCCCCCCCCACTGGATATTTTGATGTTAGAAGACTTCAGTAACCAATTTCTGCAGACCAATTATATTATTAGTTGCCTAGGATCCTAGATTGGGATCTGTGCCATAAGCTAAGCAATGGTGAGATAGACAATAGGTGGAGAAAAAAAATTCTTAAAACAATCAAGTCATTTATTATTTTTCAAAATGATTTTTACTAATTTTGTTAAATATGTTCCATTTATATGTAAAAAAATTAAGTCATTTCTTAAATTTTTGAATTCTAAATTCTCTCCCTCTCCCAATTTTCCATCCTCTTGGAGAAGACAAGCAATTTGATTTGGATTATACATGTATGGTCTTACAAAATATATCTCCTTATTAGCCATGTTGCAAAAGAAAATAATAAACAATAAAAATAAGGAAAGCTTAAAAAAAAGTATGCTTCTATCTTCATTCAGATTCCATCAATTTTTTCTTTGGAAGAGGATAGCATTTTTTACCATGGGTCTTTTGGAATTGTTTTGAATCATTGTCTTGATCAGAGTACCTAAGTCTTTCACGGTTGATTTTCCTTACAATATTGCTGTTACTGTGTACAATGTTCTCTTGGTTCTTCTCACTTTATGTCAATTTATATAAGTCTTAACAGGTTTTTCTGAAAGAATCTTGCTCCTCATTTCTTAGAGCACAGTATAGGATTATGTCACAATCATATACTATAGTTTATTTAGTCATTCCCCAATTGATGGACAACTCTTCAATTTCCAATTCTCTGCCATTACAAAAAGAGTTGCTGTAAATATATATTTTTTTGTGCAAGTAGATCATTTTACCTTTTCTTTGATCTCTTTGGAATATATGCCTAGTATGTGGTAGAGTGGTCAAAGGGTGTGCACAGTTTTTTTATAGTTCTTTGGGCATAATTCCAAAATGTTTTCCGTAATGATTGAACTAATTTACAAATGCCCCAACAATGAATTAGTATCTTAATTTTCTCACATCCACTCCAGAATTTGTCACTTTCCTTTTCTGTCATGGTAAGTGTGTATCTGATAAGCATAAAGTGGTATGTTAGAGTTGCTTTAATTTTAATTTCTCTGATCAATGATAACTTAGAGAATTTTTTATGTGATTTTGATTTCTTTGATTTTTCTTTTAAAAACTGCCTGTTCATATCCTTTGACCATTTTGCAGTTGGAAAATGGTTCTTATTTTTATAAATTTGGCTAAGTTCCCTATTTTTTTCTGAAATGAGGCCTTTATCAGAAAAACTTACTGTAAACTTTTCCTTAGTTTCCTGTTTTTCTTCTAATTTTGGCCATATTAGTTTTGTTTGTGCAAAAGCTTTTTAATTTCATGTAATCAAAATTTTCTATGTAACTTCCCATAATCTCCCTTATCTCTTTTTTGTCATAAACACTTTTTTATTCATCAAGCTGACAGGGGCATTTTTCCATGCTCTCTTTATTTACTTATGATATCACCCTTTATGTCTAATTCATTTATCCATTTTCACAATATCTTGGCATTCAAGGTGAGATGATGTGCTATGCCTAGTTTCTGTCACACTGCCTTGCAGTTTTCCCAGCCATTTTTATCAAATGTTGAGCTCTTACCCCCAAATCTTGGATCTTTGGGTTTATCAAACACTAGGTTATTATGGTCATTTACTACTGTATATTGTATGCCTAAGATATTCCATGAATCCACCACTCTATCTCTTAGCCAATACCAGACTGTTTTAAAGATTACAGCTTTGTAATATAGTTTGGAATCTGAAACTGTTTGGCTGCCTTCCTTCACTTTTTTCATTGATTCCCTTGATATTTTTTATGTTTGTTTTTTCAATTTTATTACTTTTTTCTAGCTATATGAAATAATTCTTTGGTAGCTTGATTGATGTGATACTGTGAGAAAAAAATTAACTTAGATAGAATTGCCATTTTTATTATATTGGCTCAACCTACCCATGAGCAATTAAAATTTCTCCAGTTGTTTCGATCTGTCTTTATGTGTGTGAAAAGTATTTTGTAATTGTGTTTATGTGATTTCTGGGGTTGTCTTTGTAAGTGGACTCACAAATATTTTATATTGTCTTCAGTTATTTTAAATGGAATTTCTCTTTCTATCTCTTGCTACCGGTTTTTTTTTTTTTTTTGGTAGAAACAGAAATGCTGATGATTTATATTGATTTATTTTATATCATGCAACTTTGCTAAAATTGTTTATTATTTCAGCTAGTTTTTTTAAAAAACTGATTCTGTAGTATACCATCATATCATCTTTAAAGAGTGACAGTTTTGTTTCCTCATTGCCTATTCTGATTACTTTAGTTTCTTTTCTTTCTTATTGCTATGGCTACTAGCATTTCTAGTAAAAAGTTGAACAAAAGTGATGCTAATGAACATCCTTGTTTCCTTTCTGATCTTATTGAGAAGGCTTCAATTACAGATAATATTAGCTCTTGGTTTTAGATAGATAATACTTACCTTTTTAAGAAAGGCTCCATTGGGGATGGTTAGGTGGCACAGTGAATAGATGACCAGCCCTGGAGTCAGGAGGACCCGAGTTCAATTCTAGCCTCAGATACTTAACTAGCCATGTGACCTTGGCCGAGTCACTTAACTCCAATTGCTGAGACTTCCCCCTTCCAAAAAGGAAAAAAAAAACAAACAAACCAAAAAAAGAAAGGCTCCATTGATTTTAATGCTTTTTAGTATTTTTATTGGGAATGAGTATTGTATTTTGTCCATGGCTTTTTCTTGATTTTTTTGTTATTGTTATTGACATGGTCAGTTATGCTGATAGTTTTCCTAATATTGATCCAGGCCTGCATTCCAGCTATAAATCCCATCTGGTCATAGTGTATGACCTTTGTCATATACTTCTGTAAACTCCTTGCTAGTATTTTATTTAAATTTTTTGCATTGATATTCATTAAGAAAACTGATCTATAGTTTTTTTTCTCTGTTTTTGCTCTCCCTGGTTTGAGTTTCAAAATCATATTCTCTGATGAAAGGATTCTGGTAGGACTTCTTTTTAACCCATTTAACCCAAAATAATTTGCTTAGTGTTGGGACTAATTGTTACTTAAGTGTTTGAGAGAATTCACTTGTGAATCCATTTAGTATTGGGGATTTTTTCTTACTGAGATCACTGATGTCTTGTTCAATTTTTTTTTCTGAGATAGGGTTATTTAAGTATTCTATTTCTTCTGTTAACCTTGGCAGTTTATTTTTTGTAAATATTCAACCATTTCACTCAGACTGTCAGATGGGCAAAATAGCTCCTAATAATTGCTTTAATTTAATTTTCATTGGTGGTGCATTTACCTTTTTTTCATTTTTGGTATTAGTAATTTACTTTTCATCTTTGTTTTTCTTAAAAATCAAATCAGCCAATGCTTTATCTATCTTATTGCTTTCTTTTTCATAAAACCAATTCCTAGTTTTATTTATCAGCTCAGTGATTTTTTGACTTTCAATTTTGTTAATCTCTCCTTTTATTTTCAGGAATTCAATTTTGGTATTTAATTGGAGATTTATGGTTTGTTCTTTTTCTAGTTGTTGTTGCTGTTTTTAAGTTGCATGCCCAATTCATTAGATTTGCTCTTTCTGTTTTATTGATTTACACTTTTAGAGACATAAATTTTCTTCTAAGTAGTGCTTTGGTTGCATCCCTAGGTTTTTCAAATATTGTCTCATTGCTTTCATTCTCTTTAATGAAAGTGACTGTTACTATGATTTGTTTTTTGACTCACTTTTTCTTTAGGATTAGATTATTTAGTTTCCAGTTAGTTTTTAATCTTTGTTCCCATGACCCTTTATTAAATGTAATTTTTAGTGCATTTAATAAATTTTACAAAATTAATAAATTTTAATAAAATTTAATACATTTTAATAACATTTAATAAATTTAACAAAAAGGTGAAAAGGTGAGTTTAATATTTCTGCCTTTCTGCATTTGTCTGTGAGATTTTAGGCCCTGATATGTGGTCAGTTTTTCCGAAGGATCCATGTATAGCTGAGAAAAAGATATGCTCTTTTCTATTCCCATTCAGTTTTCTCTAGAGGTCTATCATAACTAACTTTTTTTTTTTGCCTTTTGGAGGGCAATTGGGGTTAAGTAACTTGCCCAAGGTTACACATCTAGTATTTTTGTGTGGGTGTTAAGTGTCTCAGACTGGAACCGAACTCGGGTCCTCCCGACTTCCAGGGCCGGCGCTTTAATCACTGTGCCACTTAGCCACCCCAATAACTAACTTTTCTAATATTCTATTCATCTCCTTGACTTCTTTCATATTTATTTTACGGTTAGATTTATTTAACTCTGATAGGGGAATGTTGAGGTCCTCCACTAGGATAGTTTTATTGTTTAGTTCCTCCTCTAATTCACTAACTTTTCCTTTAAGAATTTGAATGCAATATCATTTAATACATAGATGATTAGTATTGATATTATTTTATTGTCTATGGTTCCTTTTAGCAAGATGTAGTTTTCCTGCTTATCCCTTTTAATTAGGTTTTGCTTTGCTGAGATCATGATTGCTACCCCTGTCTTTTTTTACTTCAACTGAAGCATCATAGATTTTGTTCATACCCCTTAATTTAACTTTCTGTGTGTCTTTGTTTCAAGTGTGTTTCTTGTAAACAATATATTGATGGATTGTGATTTTGAATCCATTATGCTCCCTACTTCTGTTTTATTGGTGAATTAATTCAATTCACATTCATAGTTATGATGATTAACTGAATTTCCCTCCATTCCATTTTCTTCTTTTTATCCTTTTCTCACTCTTTTATTCTACCCCTTCTCTAAAGTTTGTTTTGCTTCTGACATCCTCCTTCTTTTATCTGTCCTTTTTTTTAACCACCCCTCCCCTTTCTTCTATCCTTTTCCCCCTCCTAATTCCCTGTTGGGTAAATTGGATTTTTATTACCAATGAAGCATGTATTTATTCTCTCTTTGATCTAGTTGAAATATTAATGTGATTTAAGCATTGCCAGCTCCCTCTCCATTTCTCCCTCCATAGTAAAATTTCTTCCTTGTATGCCTCTTATGTATGAAATAATTTTCTTTTTCTTCATTCTCCCTTCTCCCAGGGAACCCCTCTTTGTCACCTATCTGCTTTTTTATATCATCCCAACAAAATAGACTCAGTCCTGTATCCCTGAATCCTTCTAACTGCCCTAATAATGATATAGTTTTAGAAGATACATTAATCTCTATCTCGTCTTCCTATGTAGAAAGCGAACAGTTTAAACTTTTTGAATTCTTTATGATTTCTCTTTCATGTTTACCTTTTCATGTGACTCTGGAGTCTTGTATTTAAAAGTAAAATTTTCTATTCAGCTGTTATCTTTTTATTAGGAATGCTTGAAAATCCTCTATTTCATTAAATATTCATTCTTACCCTTGAAGGATTATGTTCAGTTTTCTTTGCTAAATTTTTCTTAGTTGTAATTCCAGCTCTTTTACCTTCCAAAATATCATATTCTAAGCCCTCTGCTCCTTTAATGTGCTAGCTGCTAAATCTTGTGTGATTCTGACTGTGTTTTGAATGATTTCTTTCTTGCTGCTTGAAATATTTTCTCTTTGACATGGGAGCTCTGGAATTTAGCTATAATGTTCCTGGGAGTTTTCATTTTGGGACCTCTTTCAGGTGGTGGTTGGTGTATTCTTTCAATTTTTATTTTCCCCTCTGGTTCAAAGATTATCTGGATAATTTTCCTTGATAATTTCTTGAAATATAATATCTAGGTTCTTTCTTTGGTCATGACTTTCAGGTTGTCTCACAATTTTTAAAAAACTATCTCTGTTCAATCTATTTTCCAAATCAGTTATTTTTCTGATAAGATACTTCACGTTTTCTTCTATTTTTTCATTCTTTTACCATTGATTTTTCTTGATGTCTCATTGAGTTATCAGCTTCCACATGCTCAATTCGAATTATTAAGTAATTCTTTTCTTAAATGATTTTTGTACCTCTTTTTCCATGTCATCATTTCTGCTTTTTAAGGAGTCATTTTCATCAGTGAATTTTTGTACCTCCTTTTCCATTGGATCATTTCTGTGTGTTGTGTGTGTGTTTTTTTTAAAAGGTTTTTAAGGTGGGTATTTTTGTGTTCTTAAGGATTTTCTTCAGTATTTTTTGTTTCTCTTTTACTAAGCTCTGGATGGCCTTTGATAATTTTCTTCCTTTGCTTTCATATCTTTCACTATTTTTTCTTCAGCCACTCATTTTATTTTGAATCTAATTTTTTAGCTCTTCCAGGAAATCCTGTGGGGCTTGTGTCAAATACACATTTTTTTTTTGGTGGCTTTCTTTGCCTGTGTCTCTTGTGACGTCATTGTCTTCTTCCAAGTTTGTGTCTTGATCTTCCTTCACCTTAGTAGCTTTTTCTGATTATTTTGTATGTTTGCTCATTTTTTCAACTTCATTTCTTGATTTAGAACTTTATGTTAATGCAGGACTCTGTCTCCCATGTAGTGGATGGAGGGGCACTGCTTGCAGCTATAGGTTCTTTTGTACTGCTCTTTTCAGAGCATTTGGAAGTTTTTAGAACCTTTAAAGTGGTATGGTCTAGGGAGAGGTGTAGTCATTGCCCTCTTAGTTTGTACTATGGTCCTTATTCAGGAAGCATGTCTGATTACTTGGGATTGTAATTGACACTGCTCTTTCAGGCTCCCTCCCTTGGGACCCAAAATGACACTGTCTCTCAGGATCCTTGATCCCTTGGGACCAGAAGTGATACTGCCCCCAGTCTTCCACTCCTTCTTGACTAAAAATGGTCCTCTCCACCCTTGAAATATGAACCAGAAGTGGGCATAATATAGGCAATGAAGTTGTCTAACAGTCACCTCCCTCTTGATGAAAAGTGTTCTTCTTTGCTCTTTAACTGTGATCCAGGAGTGAGCAGAGGTGATGACATTGCCAAACAGCATCTGGTCATGCATCCAGGGATACCCTCTAATCTCTTTCCAAGCATTTGTCAGGTCTCCTGTAGCAGCAAGCACCCTAGCATACCCAGGATGGCTGCTAGCACAGGTTGTTAGATCTGCTTTTCTAAAGAAAAGCAACTCAAAATGAGTTAACAATCTTGCTTTAATCAAACAAATATCATGTACCTAGTTGAGGGGGAAAAGGTCAGCACCCTGAACTTCAGAGAATACAAACAGAAATTATAATGAGACCAAAAATACAGGCAGAGAAACAGATCAGCAGACAGAACTTCCATCTGTCTTAGCATTACATCCATACTTAGTCAGTTACCAGAGAGGGAAGCACCAACATCTGGGTTTTCAAAGCTGGGGGGCTCAACAGCTGCCCAGAGTCTCATCTGGACAAATCAAACAATTCTTCCCAAAGTGAGCCCCAAAGCAAAACCCCACATCAGGGTATATATATCCTTCTCCTGGCTCAGACAACATAACAGCCATCTTGACCCACTGCCCAATCACAGAGCACCAAGGTATGGGCATTCCTGAAAAACAAGCCTCCTGCCACAGGCTCCATGTGACTACATTCAGCCTATTAGGGGGCAGGGTATATTTTCAAATCAGGGAAGGTTCTCAGAGTCACTTAAGCCTATCAAAGGGCCAAGGGGCAGGGAAGATCTTCAGATTCCCATTCCCATAACATCTCCTTACCATCTCTGACTTGAGAGCTTCTATAGCTGCTGTTGCTTTTGTTGACACCACCTAGTCCCACTATTGGTGTTTCATCCATGTGAGCTCCTGGCTAGTCTTCATCCCCCTGTCACAGATCTTTCTTTTTACCTCCTCAGTTATTTTAGACTGGAGGAATGTCTCACTCTGACCATTTGTTGGCTCTGCCACTCCAGAATTTAATTTGAAACATTTAAAATTGTTTGGAGGTGAATTTTGTGAGAGTTGCACTGAGTGCTTTTCTATTCTACCATCTTGGTTCTGCCCCTGGGATTGACCAAGCTATTTATTATTGAACACATAAACAATCTAGGGAAATCATATTGTTATTCTTGATCAGGTTGGGCAAGGGATGGTCTAGCCAAATATGCCCAGCTGTATGTTTTTTGTGTAATCTACAAGTTAAGAACGGTTTAAAAAAATATGTGCTTTTGGAGGCTCACTTTGAGAAGAGTTATGTGATTTGGCTGGAAGAAACTCTGGGTAGCCATTGAGTGCCATTCCCCACCCCCCACCTCCGGCTTTGAAAACCTAGATATTGGTGCTTCCCTCTCCGGCAAGTGACTAGATGAGGAAACTGAGATAAACAGGGTGAAGTGACTTGCCCAGGGTCATATAGCTAATAAGTGTCTGAGGTCATATTTGAACTCAGGAAGATGAGTCTTTGCAAGTAGAAACAACACTTCCATGGGGCTCCAGCTTTCACATCCTCCAATTCATGTAAAAGGTGACGCTGAAGAAACTTTGGAGCTACAGAACCCACAAAATGATACAGAGAAGATAACCTCCCTCTGAGGACAGTCGTCAGGCTAGCAGGAAGTGGCCAGCACAGTATATTGGGAACCAAGCCCAGCCCTGGGTGAGACAGAGGTTTTAGCCTCAGGGCAGGCCTGACAAACCACTGGCTGGAGGGACTTCAGATCACCAGCAGCTGTGGCGGTTTCCAGAATTATCAACACATAGATGCTAAGGATAAAGTGAGAGGTCAGTGCAGTCTGGACTTTGGGATCCCATAGTTTAGGAATGCAGTCAGCCTTTGCCCCTGGGGTAAGAAGCCACTGAGGCACTGCAGTTGTGCAGCCACAGCCACGTGGCAGTTTCAGCTCCTGGCCTGCAGATGGTAGGGAGACCAAGAGACCAGTCTGAGGGGTAATCACTCTTGCTTTAATCTGCTTGCATCTGGATTGAGGTCTGGGGTGGAGGTCCTGGAGTATGTGACAAGCTTGCCAGAGCATGTGGAGGCTTCAGAGAGGGCATCCAACTAATACCTTTGGAAGCTGAGAAAACCCCAGTGATTGGAACAAAGCTCCCCTGAATGCTAGCAGAGTCCTACTGTGGCAAAAAGCCCAAAAGTCAAGAAATTGAGGGGCACCATGAGCAAACAAGGGAAGCAAAGCAAGCAGAGCAACCCAACTTTACACTCCTATTTTGTGGACAAAAAGGATCAAAGCATGGAACAGAAGGAAGACAGCAAAGTCAGAACTCCTGCACCAAAAGCTTCCTAGAAAAATATGAGCTGGTTACAGGCCATAGAGGACTGTAGCAGCAAGCACCCCAAGCGTCCTCAGGGTTTGCAGCTACCACAGGTTCTTGGATCTGCTTTGTTAAAGGAAAGCAACTCAAAATGGGTTAACAAGCTTACTTTCATCAGTCAGACATATATCGTTTACCTTGTTCAGGAGAAAAGGTCAGCACCTTGAACCTCAAAGTATACAGGTATAATTATCAAGACAGAAACATCAAGTAGACAGATTTCCAAATTGTCCAACCATTACATCCATACCCAGTCAACATCTGGGTTTCCACATTCTGGGTTTTTCAAAGCTAGGGGACTCTCAACAACGGCTTCCCAGAATTCAGATCAAATCACAGAACACTTCTCAAAGTGAGTCCCAAAAACAAAGCTACACATCAGGGCTTATATAGCCTTCTCCTGGCTCAGAGAATGTAACAACCTTATTGACTCACTGGCCAATCAAGAAGTATCTACTGAAAAACAAGCCTCCCTCCCCAGGCTTCAGGTGCATTTTAGCCTAGGGGCAGGGAAGATCTTCCAAATTTGCATTCCCATTACAAGGACCTTAAGAAGGATTTTGAAAACCAAATAAGAGAAGTAGAGGAAAAATTGGGAAGAGAAATGAGAATGATGCAAGAAAATTATGAAATGAGAGTCAACAACCTGACTGAAGAAAATAACACCTTAAAAAATAAACTAACTCAAATGACAAAAGAGGCTCAAAAAGGCAATGAGGAGAAGAATGCCTTAAAAAGCCGAATTTGCCAGATGGAAAAAGAATCTCAAAAGCTCACTGAAGAGAATCATTCCTTCAGAATTAGATTGGAGCAAATGGAAGCTAGTGACTTTATGAGACATTAAGACACAATTAAACAGATACAAAAAGATTAAAAAATAGAAGGCAATGTGAGCTATCACATTGGGAAAACCACTGACCTGGAAAATCCATCCAGGAGAGCTAATTTAAAAATTATTGGACTACATGAAAGCCATGATCAAAAAAAGAACCTAGAAATCATCCTTCAAAAAATTCTTAAGGAAAATTGCCCCGATGTTTTAGAACCAGAGGGCAAAGTAGAGGTTGAAAGAATCCACCAATCACCTCCTAGAAAAGATCCCCAAAAGAAAACTCCTAGGAATATTATAGTCAGGTTCTGGAGTTCCCACATCAAGGAGAAAATATTACAAGCAACCAGGAAGAAATAATTTGAATATTGTGGAAACACAATCAGGATAATACAGGATCTGGCAGCTTCCAGACTGAGGGATCAAAGGGCTTGGAATATGATATGCTGGATGTAAAGGAGCTGGGGTTAAAACAAAGAATCACCTACCTAAAAAAACTGAGTATCATATTTCAGTGAAAATATGGTCATTCAGTGGAATAGAGGACTTTCAAGTATTCTTGATGAAAAAAAAGAGTTAAATAGAAAATTTGGCATTCAAATACAAGAAGCAAGAGAAGCATGAGAAGGTAAACAAGGAAAAGAAATCATAAGGAACTTTTCAAAGTTGCTATTTACATCCCTACAAGGAAAAACGATAATTGTAACTGATAAAACTTTTCTCAGTATGAGAATAGTTGAAGGTAATAGAAATGTGTGTATATGTATATATATATATATACATATACATATACACATATATACATACATACATACATACATCTATATAGGAGGGTATATGGGCCTATGAATACATATGTGAATGTGTGTATATATGTGTACAGGTATACATATGTAGAGGACACAGGACCAATTTAATAGGAAGGGATAATTCTTAAAAGGTGATATGAAAAGGTGAGAGAGGAATATAATGAGAGGAGATGGGGAGAGACAGAATGGGGTAAACTATCTCATATAGAAGAGGCAAGGTAAAATGGTTACAATGGAGAGGAAGAACAGGAAGGCAAAAGGGTTGACCTTACTCTCATTGAATTTGGCTTAGGGAGGGAATGACATACACACTAAATAGGGTATCTCACCCTACAGGAGAGCAGGAGGGAAGGGGATTAGAGGGGGGATGCTGGAAGGGAAGGCAGGCGGGGGGGTGGGGCAGAAGGGAAGTTGGAAGCACCCACTTTTGAAAAGGGCCAGGATCAAAGTATAGAATAGAACAAGTAGGAGGTGGGATAGGAGGGAGGAAAATATAGTCAGTCTTTTACAATATATCCACTATGGAAATGTTTTGCATAGCTACACATGTACAACCTATACTGAATTGCTTATCTTCCCAGTAAGTATGGGTGAAAAGGGAGGAAGGGAATGAATTTGTAATTCAAAGCTTTAAAATCAAATGTTTAATATATATATATATATTATTAATATTATTTTCCATGTAACTTGGAAATAAGACATAGAAGCACTGGGGCATAGAGATCCCCTGTGCCCTACTGGAAAGTTAGAGGGGGTATGAGGGAAAATAAGGGAGAGAGCAGATTGGAGGAGGGGATATCCAGTGGGATCACCATTTTGGGGTGGTGGGTAGGGGAAAAATGGAGAGAAAATTTGTAACTCAAAATCTTGCAGAAATGAATGATGTAAACTAGAAGTTAATAAAGTATTTGATTTAAAAAATATATTCTTTTTTGTTTCAAAGATATATACTAAAAAACATAAGAAAAAATTAGCTCATGATCAGTACAGAAACAGTAAATTGCCCAGACTTGGCCTTTGGGCTATAGCTTCCCATCTTTTTCTTGGTAGTGGTTATCTTACCATCTCAGTTATATTATCCTCATAAAAGCATTCTCTAGAAACTATGTTGCCTTTGGATTGATTGTGGACTTTGATTTGATTGTGATATTGAAATAAACTGAACAGAAGATAGCAATCCATCAGCTTATCAATTCACAAGCATTCATTTAGAGTCAGGCACTGTATGGAGAACAGCAGACATAAGGACAAAAATGAGGTAGACAACATATCCACCTAAAAGTGTATGTAAAAAACAGATATGAATACAAGGAATCTTGAAGTGGAAAGTACTAGTTGGTGAACCAGGAAAGCCCTCCTGCAATAGGTGATACATGAACTAATTCTTGAAGGAAACTAGCAATTACAGAAGTCAGAGATCTGGGAGGAGAACATTTCAGGGATAGGGCATGTAAGTGGAGGACGAAGCCTTATGTTTAAAGAATAGCAAGCAGATCAGTATCACTGGATTTCAGAGAGTATAGGGGAGGATAATTCCAACTAAACTTTTTTTTAGTTTACTTTTTAAAACCTTTAAATTTATTGTGTCTTGATTTGAGAATATACTTTGAAAAAATTAAGGGGCTTAGTTTTTGTGGTAGAAATAGATTGCTTTTTGTTGGGAATTATTGTCTATCTTTAAAATGATATCTACCCTTTGAAAATTAAAAAAAAATAGCACGTATGTAACTTTTAAGATTTTCAAATTCTTTAAAAACATTGTCTCATTTTATCCTTACAACATTCCTGGGAGGTAGTTGTTATTTTTGTCATTTAATAGATGAGGAAACTGAGGCAAACAGATGAAATTATTTGTCCAGGGTCACACAGTTAGTATGTATCTGAGGCTGTATTTGAACTTGAATCTTCCTGACTTCAGGCCCAGCTCTCTATCCATCATGCCCAGATGGTGGTCATTCAGACTTGCTTTCACTCAAACACTACTTGCACTTTCCTGTTTCTACACCATTGTCAATCTTTCTCCCCCTGCCTAGAACGCCCATGTTTGTCATCTATGCCTATCAAAATCATCCCCATCCTCAAGACACTGTTCATAAGCCACCTCCTTCCCTGTTTCTCTCAGTCAGATGTGATTTCTCCTTTCTAAGTATCTATAACTCCATCTGTAAGAGACAGCCATCATTGAACAGGTATATATTGCCAACTGCTGTGGTAGCAGAGTGATAAGTAAGATGTCGCAGGAAGAGCACACACTGCAAGACTTTCCTCTCTGTGTCTAAGTTGCTATGTGACATTGGCAAGTCCATGAGTGTTTCTGAGACTCAGTATCTATACCTGTTAAATGGAGATAATAATGCTTATACGACTCACTTCATAAGATTATTGGGAAGAAAGTACTTTGGAAACCTTGACGTATTATCTAAATATGAGTTTGAGGTAGCATAGTGGATAGAAGGGCAACCTCTTACAGCAAGAGAGGCTGGTTCATGTCTAGTCTGACTCATTCTGGTAGTTTGACTCTGAACGAGGCACTTAGCTACTCAGTACCCAAGAAATTCTCTCAAGCTACTCAGTACCCAAGAAATTCTCTCAGATTATATATGTAGAACAGTTGCTGCTTTTTATTGGTAGAGGCAGCTACCTACATTAATAGCATTGGGAGATCTGGAATGAAAATGATATATATCTATGTGCTCTCTCTATATCTCTATATATCTCCCTTACTCTACTATAAATGCCTAGAGGACAGACATGATGAGTTTTATAGACTTGTATTACCCACATTGCATAGTATAGTGACTTGCACATATCAGAGATGTTGAAAATAATATTTGTTCAATGACTGAAGAAATGAATGTACTAGTTGATTGGCATATAGGTATTGCTGACTGAATCTTCTGGTAGATTGCTGGTTTGTAGACAGATTCATTCCTGGCTCTGTTGAAAACAAGAGTTCCTTTCTAGGGTTGCTCTACCCACTCCCTTCCCTTCCCCCCCCCCCCGCCAGTCTAAAGCTTAAGAAATTTACTTCCTTTGAAGGAATGTTGTGAGCATTGTTGATTTCTGCAGCTATAATTTTTTCCCCATGGAAATAGTGCTAATCCTTGTTAGCTCCTCAATACAGGGTTTTTTTTTTTTGTTGTTGTTAGCTATTTCTAAGGAACTCACATTGAGATGTTTCAGGGTTTTTTCCTAAAAACTCTGAGAAATTCTTTCTCACAGTCTGTTTTTGTCTCTCTCTCTCTCTTTCTCTAATGCACACACATTCAGTCTTATTGTAGTAGGTTCCTGACTTGACCTGAGTGTAGCATAGAATCATATCTATTTCCTCATAAATGTTTCTATGTGTTTATGCTTCCCCAACACCCCAAAATGATCCACTGGCATCATGTAAGTCAAGAGATTGTCCTACTATATTGGATTATTTGGTATCTACCCCTTCCCATACACTTTAGCAGAAACAGAAACACTTTTAATAGAAACAAGAAAAAAAGCCACCAACCTACACTGGAAACCTCAGGTAATTGTAAAAGGTATCATTATTTTGTTCTTCTTTCAAAAAGGTACCTTTTAAAAGGTACATATGTGAAACAACCCAGGAACACAAGTTTTTAATTGGAGTAATTGCTATCATTCAGAGCTGCCTGAATTGCCACAATACTGAATAGAGTAATTTTTAATTCTAAATTAAGTAGTTGGGTCAAGTTGGAGGGTACAATTGAACACTAGTTTTCATCCTCAGGGAAGGTTAGGGTAAGGAAGTCAGAGTAAAAGGAATGAATAATCAAGGATGGTAGGCCTCTGGTTCCTTGAACAAAAACCTCTCTGCACTCTCAATTTTCCAGACCAATAGAGGGTGAGCTAGGATTTCTGAAAGTTTCTGTCTTTTAAGAAATCTTCTCCCATAGGGGACAAAGTATGCTGCCTCATGAATGAAGCCATTTAACCAGATTTAAGTAGCATAGTTTAGGACCTTTGTAGGCTTATCATTTGTATTGTTGGTTGTTTCTAAAGAGTGACTAAACACTATAGGTAAGCTATACTTTTAGGCAGTTCACTACTACTGTAAAAGAAGACGCTGCACACTTAGCAATGTATTATTACTAATACAATATTATACGGTGACCTGGGGAAATAGGGGAAATGCTATTCCAAGATTCAAGCAGACAGAAAAGTCCAAAATGGGAATCCTCTGAGCGATTAGTGTGGATATTAATTAATGGTCTTAGGCTATGTCACTGGTGTAAAGTAGGGGTGGGAAACCTGTGGCCCTGAGGCCATCTGTGGCCCTGTAGGTCCTCAAGTGCATCTCTTTGACTGAATCCAAACTTCACAGAACAAATCCCCTTAATAAAAGAATTTGTTCTCTAAAGCTTAGATTCAGTCAAAAGGCTACATCAAAGTGCCTAGAAGATCACAGGTGACCTGGAGACCACAGGTTTCCCACCCCAGTATAAATTTTTCAGTGTCTGAGTCTTTATAGAGGGACATTTTTTATAAACTTCATACTAGATCCATGTTGGCTAAGAGAAAGCTAGAAGAAATTACTTTTTTTTTTAACTAATCAATTTATTGGACCAAAATGTCAATATTTCATGTTATCTCCCAAGTATATCAGAAAAAAAATGTCTCGCATGGCCAAATTTTTAAAAAGTGATACATTTTTTAAAGTTCTATTTAGGGCCAAGAGAATAACAAAGAACGTTTAGCTCTATAACATGGCGAGAGAAATAATATAATGGTAACACATAACAGAGAGGGCTGGGCTATGCACTTCCCAATTTCTTCTATCTTATCTATACATTTTTTAAAATGAAAATTTCAGAACCATGTAGAAGGGAATTGCAGCCCAAGATAGTAATTTTTGTAAATGTTTATTTTTTTTTAATTTTATTTATTTTGTTCTGAACCTAAGGAATAAAACAAACATTTCCATGACATAGTAGAATAGAAAAAAAAATGATTGTACACAAAACAGAAAATCTATTATGTATATTTATAAAGTTATCATATAATTTTCTTCTTTTTTTCCATTGTTTCTTCCTTCCCCCTCTCCCCACTGAGAGTTGGCTACCATTAGGCACAAATATGTACATGTAAACACACACACATATATTTATATGTATGTATATATGTGTGTATATGTAAAACCATTCTAGACATACTTCTATTTATCAGTTCTTTCTCTGGATTCAGGTAGTGTCTTCCTTTATGTGTACTTTGTAGTTAATAAGTATATTTGTAATAGTCAAAATGCTTAGTCACTCAAAGTTATTCTTTTTTTTCTGTGAGAGGAGAAGGCAAGGCAGTCGGGGTTAAGTGACTTGCCCAAGGTCACACAGCTAGTAAGTGTCAAGTGTCTGAGGCTGCATTTGAACTCAGGTTCTCCTGACTCCAGGGCTGGTGCTCTATTCAATACACCACGTAGCTGGCCCTCAAAGTTATTATTATTATTATTATTTGCTTTTTGGAGGGCAATTGGGGTTGTGACTTTCCCAAAGTCACATGGCTAGTAAGTGTGTCAGGTATCTGAGGCTGGATTTGAACTCAGGTCTTCCTGACTCCAGGGCCAGTGCTCTATTCACTGTGCCACCTAGTCACTTCCCAAAGTTGTACTTAAAACGATGTTGTTACTGTATAAAATGCTTGCTTGGTTCTACTCATTTCACTCTTCTTTATTTCATGCAAGTCTATCCATATTTTCCAAGATCACCAAGCTCATCATTTCTTATAGCACAATGTTACTACATCAAAATCATATACCACAACTCGTTCAGCTAAAGGTATCATAGCCCTGTGTATACATTTCCCCAAAGTACCCCCAAACCTCAAAGTAGTGTGTTAGTGAGCATCAAATCTAGGATACAATTTGCCTTTCTTGTTTCCTCCGCCTTTTGAATAATGAAATCATCATTAAAATAAGTCAAGAGAGCATTAGCCCCTCTGCTTTGGGTAAAGAAAGAGCTTTAGCAGTTTTCTATTTAATTGTTTCCATACCACTACTGGTCAATATCATCCTCCCATGTCAAGTTCATATGTCTTCTGAATATATCTTATCTATTTCTTCTTTTTGAAGTTTACTCCAATGACAATACCTTGTGTATTGTATTCCAATAATGTATCGCTTTTTGTATAGATAGCTGTGGTTATGGATTTAATTTATTGGTTCTTGGGTATCAACTCCAGTGTCTACAGCTATTCTGCTAGTGAATATGGTCAGTGAGAAATTTAGACTGGTGAATATAAGCAACAGATCCTTTCCCTTTCTTCCCTTGCCTTCTCTTCCCTTCACTTGCCTTCTCTTCCTTTCCCTTCCTTTGCCTTTGCTTCCTTCCTTTCCATTGCCTTGCCTTCCTTTCCTTTTCTTCCTTTCTCTTCCCTTTCCTACCATTGGATTTGTAAGCTTCCAGGGAAATCCATGCTCAAGGGCTAGGAGTTTATTTTTTTGTTGTAAATTGTGGTCTAGAAATCTCAAAACTATTGTTAGGTGCTATCTTGCTGACCAGTTGATCACTTTCCAGATTGGCCTTTCTTTCTGAAATCCTTGCCTTTAATTGGCAGCTATAATGAAAGTGCAATCTATACCCCTAAGGTTTTCAGTAGCTAGCCCAAAAACGTAATCTTTAGCAATATTTTCTAGGTTCTTTCTGGCAACATCATTTGTGCCTGCATGAATCATTAGAAGTGAATAGCAATCTTCAAACTGTTAAAGGCAGAATCTTTCCAATTATGTAGTTGTTTTATTTATGTAAAGAAAATTCAGTCCTATATATAATTCCTGTGTGTCTTAGTAGGTTGATTCCCATGTATTTAATGTGCTTTTGTTGTTATCTTAAATGGATTTTTTTCTTATCTCTTCCTCCTGAGTTTCATTAATAATATATATAAAAAGAAGAATGATTTTTTTTGTGGATTTATTTTGTATCCTGCTACTTTACTAAAGCTATTAGTTGCTTCAAAGAATTTTTCTGTTGATTCTCTCAGGTTCTCTAAATAAACCATCTTATCACCTACAAATAGAGATAATTTTGCTTCTTCTTTACCCATGCTTATTTCGTTAATTTCTTCTTCTCTCATTTATTGCTGTAGCTAGCATTTCCAATGCTATATAAACTAACAGTGGAGATAGGACTGATTCTTGCTTTCTTCTTGATTGTATTGGAAACAATACAATTTCTCTGTTCCTCCTTAGAAGCTATGCTGGTTCTGGGTTTTAGATAAACACAGTTAATAATACCAGGGAAAGTTACTCTCATTTCTACATTTTTTAAGTTTCTTAAACTCAATATGTTCCAAACTGAATTCATAATATTTCCCCCCAAGCTCTTCTCCCTTCTGATTTTTTCTATTCATATGTAGAACAGTCATCTGGGCTCAAAATCTAGGTGCCATCCTTGACTCTTCTCTCTCCTCTTACTTCCCCCATCTCAAATTTGTTGCTAGATCCCATTTCTTTTAACTTGTACCATTTCCCCTATAGACTCCCTTTTTTCCTCTGAAATTACTACCACCCTCATGTAGGACTTGATCACTTTACACCTGAACCATTGCAAAAAAATCAAGATCTTTCTTCCCAATCTTTATGTTATTCTGAAAATCAATTTCATTCATTCATTCATTCATTCATTCATTCATTCATATAGTTATTCATTCCTCTATTTATTTGTTGGTTCTTTTATTTAATTTAGTGTTTGTTCATTGCTTAGGACTTTTTTTCCTTTTTCCATCAATCAATCATTATTTATTTTTGTATCATTAATTTTTGTCTAGCTGCATATATTCTGCTTTTTGAGGCTTCTAGAAATGTCTTCAGGTCTCTGCCTTACATATTTGAGAGTTACTCTTTTCTCTTTCTGATTTTTTATGAGAAAGGGGAAGCTGAATTTGAAATTCATTCTAATATCTCTAATGTTAATATTATGCCTCTTTCTGGGATCAGGGAAGCATTTTGGTACGGTATAAAGGCAATTATCTTTGATTTCTCAGACTATGGGTAAGCACAGCACCTGACATGACAGGAAATTAATAAATCCTTACTAATTGACAATATAGAATTAGAGGAAAAGGAACCCAGAGGTCATTACTCCAAAAAGATCCTCATTTGACAGCTATAAAAAGGAAGCTCTAGGAAGGTAAACTTCCCCAATGTCATATAGGTTTCAACTGGTGGAGCTAGGATTTGAGCTGGGGTCCTCAGACTTCAGAGCTATACTTTTTCCTTTGTACCATGTTACTCCATGAGATGCCAGTTCTCTTTTTTTTCTTTTTGGAGGAGGAAGAGTAGGGCAATTGGGGTTAAGTGACTTGCCCAAGGTCACATGGAGTGTCTGAGGCTGTATTTGAACTCAGGTCCTCCTGACTCCACAGCCAGTGCTCATGAGATGCTAGTTCAATCCTAACTTTGCTTCCTATGTAACAGCAGCAGGATTTAGGTAACAGGAACTGGGCCTTGGTTATCTTACTGATAAAAGAGTAAGACTATTTCTCTGGTCCCTTTCAGCCTTCAATCCTATTAAGTTTTCTTCTGGCATCACTGTTTTTATTCTGAAGTAATTTTGTTCCTTAAATCTATTTTTTGTCAGAAAACTAAACAAAAATAAAATTGCTTTATTGCACTGGGTTTTTAAAAAATCTTATCTGTTCATTGTCATGCATGTTTCAATTTTTCTTTTTATTACTTATGAAAACTTATTTTTAAAATTCTTTCTGGATTCCAAATAAAGAAGTACAGTAGTATTGGTGTCCATTCACCTCTCTTCCTTTCCTGAAGTCTCTTGTATTCGACTGATTAGAGATGCTCCTCTCCAACTTGAGCAGTCATGGAGTTTGTTCCTTTAATTGCTGCCTAGGGAAAGTGGCAACCTGGGTTGGGTCTATATTTTTCCAGTTGAAGCTGCTGCTTTTGCTGCTCTTGGTGACCCGAGATAAGCTTTAGGTGAGGGCAGCTGTTGCTTCTAGACCAGAGACTTCCAAATGGAGGAGCTGCTATTACTAGGGCAGGCTTCAGAGTTGCGGTTTTTGTGATGCCCTGAGTTGCTACTCTTGATGATCTGGGGCAAGGCCCAATAAGGGGCTTTGGTGACTGCTCTCCTAGGAACTGTTATTATTGATGGAATTTTCAAGGAGTTCATACTACTGAAGGTGGATTCCCTATGTTTTGGGAAGAAATCACAACAATATTGCCCCATCTGGGGACTGGCAGAAGGGGCTGATGTCACTAATACATATGCCCTTCTAACCTAAGTGATGGTGGACAGCTGAAGCCATGAGGGAGCTTAGAGAAAGACCACAGTGCCAGCTCCACACCAACCCATGGAAACAGGAGCCGGCTAGGGAACTTCCAGGAGAAGATTTAGAAATGTAGTCTGTCTAGGAGGGCTAAAGCAGCAGAGGAAAAGAGAACCAGCCCAGATCCTTTGTGTTGAACTCCAGGGTGGAGCTCTGTGCAGATCACACACTTTTCAAGGCATATTGGGATGAATGTTTAGTCAGTGAAGAAACATCCTTCTCCCCACCCCATGCAGACTCAAAACTCGGTGATTCTTCCATTCCTTCTCCCTTTTTTTCTGTCTCCCTCCTTTTCCCTCCTCCCAAGGCACACGCAAATTTCATAAAACCTCAATTTCCTAAAAGCTTACTTTCTGCTTACTTTGTCTTTTAAATATTACAGATGTACCTAATCATTGAATTACTGATTTATATTGCTCAAATGCAACTGAGACGGGCCATAAGAGAATGCCTGGGAGAAGGAGGGAAGGGTGAGAGATTTATAATTATGGTATTTTGCTAAAGGGGTTTTGATTCATATTTTATAACTTCCCAAGGGAAGGGGCAACACTTAAGCAAGGATATCTCTAGCTAAAGAATGAGCTGATTTGAAATACAAACAGCTCCTTCAAGGGGGAGGAGTTAAAACAGTGGGTGGAGAGAAAGCCCTGTTTGAGGAGAGTCTGATGGGTAGTTGGTAGAAGTGGGTCATTCCACACTGGGAAGAGACACTGACAGCTTTACTCACAGGCCCTTCATAGCACCATACTGACACACCATGGTTACAATGACTTAGTCAAGACCTATAGAGCTTCTGCTGATGATAATCAATCCTGTTGCTGCTGGAGTTGTATTGTCTTGAGGCCAAAGGCCCTTAGGCAGAAAGGCTTGCTAATTATGACATAGTGTTAGCTTTGAGGTGGTATTCCCATTGATGCTACCATGGGGATACTGGGGCTTTCCTAACTGGGAGCTACCACTACTCTTAGCTTAGGGTTTTCTTGCTGTGGCTGCTGCCACACTTACCTGTTTCCTCTTATCAAAATTATTTTTATTTATTTTGTTAAATATTTCCCAATTACATGTAAATATTTTCAATAGTAATTTAAGAAATTTTTGAGTTTCAAATTGTCTCCCTTCCTTCCACCTTGAGAAAGTAAACAATTTGATTTAAACTATAAATTTGAGATCATGCAAAATATTTCCACATTAGTCACGTTGCAAAACTCATGTTGCAAAGAAAACACAAACAAAATGACAATAAAATAAGGTTTTAAAAATATTCTATCTTCATTTAAAGTTCATCAGCTCTATTTCTCGGAAAAGAGAGCACTTTTAATCATAGGCACTTTAGAATTGCCTTGGATCATTTTCTTGATCAGAGTAGCTAAGTCTCTCACAGCTGATCATCTTTACATTTCTCCTGTAACTGTGTTCAGTGTTTTCCTGGTTCTGCTCACTTCACTTTGCATACATTCATATGTCTTCACATTTTCCTCTTCATTTCTTATAGCACAATAGTATCTCATCATAATCATATACCACAACTTACTCAGCTTTTATCCAGTTGAAAGGCATCCCCTCCATTTCCAGTTCTTTGCCACCACAAAAAAATATTGGCATTGCTGGGTCAAAGGGTATGCACAGTTTTATAGTTCTTTGGGTATAGTTCCAAATTGTTTTCCAGAATGGTTGGACTAACTAACAACTCCCACCATCATTAGTGTCCCAATATTTCCAGATCCCCTCCAGTATTTGTCATTTTCCTTTAATGTCATGTTAGGCCAAACTGAGAGTGTGAGGTGGTATCTCAGAGTTGTTTTAATTTGCATTTATCTAATCAGTAATGATTAGAGCATTTTTCATGTTACTGTTGATAACTTTCATTTCTTCTTCTGAAAGCTGTGTGTTCATAGTCTTTGACCATTTACCAACTGGAAAATGGCTCTTATTTTTATAGATTAGACTTGGTTTCATATATATTTGAGAAATAAAGCCTTTATTAGAGAAAATTTCTTTAAATTTTCCCCCAGTTTCCTCTTTTCCTTTTAATTTTGGCCTTGGCAGTTTTGTTTGTGCAAAATCTTTTTTAATTTCATGTAATCAAAATTATCTCGTACAGGAGGCAGAGACAAGATGGTACAGTGAAAGCAGGGATACATCTGGGCTCTCCCATAAATTCCTTCAGGTACCTCTAAAAAGTGAATCTGAGCAAATTTTAGAGTGGCAGAATTCCCTAGGAGACAGAATATTGCAGGTTTCCACAAAGGTTGGGTAGGATTTGTTGTACTTGGCAGGGGGAATACAGAGATCAGAGGGCACAGGCTGCACCAGCAAAGATCCAACCACAGAGGAGTGGGAACAAATGCTGGTGAACTGAATCACCCACCACAGTGGCAATTCCCAAACCTCCTAGTGCAGGACAGGGGTCTGTCAGAGCTGGGTGAGAGACAAGTGTAAGGACTGTGGCAGCGGCAGCAGCTACTCCTGGGGCAAGCAGTCCACAGACTAGATGTTTGAAAGTCACTTACTTGAACTTCTGGGAGTCAAGATGGTGGAGTAAACGAGAGGTGCTCTCATCCCACCTTGTTGACCTTGAAAAACTCAAAAGATATTACCCCAGGAACAATCCTGAAATAGTGGAACCAGTGGGAGACTAGAGAGATCTACAGGAAAGGTCCCTCTTGTTGTGACTGAAGGGGACCAGTCCAGGATAAGAGGCATTTCAGCAAGTCCCACCTCAGCTGACCAGTGGGAGATCCTGAACCCCAGGGGGGTGGAGCTGGTAGGTGCCAACCCTAAGACCCTAGGGCACAGCCAGGGGAATCAGCAGACACCAGCATGGCACAATCCGCAGCAACTAAGCCTGCCTGAGCTCTAGCCCAGGACTGGGGAGGTAAAGACCTGAAGTGAACAGACTACCCCTCCCCCACACCTCACACTATGAGTTTCAGTGTAACCCCAGGGAAAGACAGAATGACCTGCCCTCGGCCTTGGCCTCGGTGCACACCAGTGAGTTCCGATTCAGCACCAGGGGAACCACAGCATTATATAGCCTCTAATTGACAGAACCAGAGGCTACATCACACAAAGCCAGTAACCAAGCCCCTAAGTCCCAGCACAAGAAGTATGGGTCAGAGTCCCCTGTGCCCCAGAAGCAGAGATCCACTTTAAAAGTCAGGAAATAGGCAATCAAAAATCACATTGGAAAAACAAAGACCATAGAATCCTATTAAGAAGACCAAGAAAAACAAAATACAGACTCAGAAGGGGACAGCATTGACACTATATCAGACAGAAGGGAATATAAATTGGTCTCAAGTCCAAAAAGTATCATTCTTGAGCTCAAGAAGGATTTTAAAAGCCAAATTAGATAGATAAAAGAAAAATTGACCAATTATTTGAAAAATACAATGGCAAAATGAAAAAAAAATTCACTGAAGAGAACTACTTAAAAAGTACAATTGGTCAAATGGAAAAGGAAATACAAAACCTAACCAGAGAAAAATAAATTCTTTAAAGTAAAAATTGATCAAATGGAAAAGGAGGTACAAAAACTAAATGAAAAAACATTATGTTAAAAATTAGAATTAGACAAATTGAAGCTAATGATTTTATGAGGCATCAAAAATCAGTCAAACAAAATCTAAAGAATGAAAAAATAGAAAGAAATGTAAAATATCTCATTGGAAAAACAACTGACCTAGAAAATAGACTCAGGAGAGATAATCTAGGAATTATTGGTCTACCAGAAAGCCATGATAGAAAGAAAAAAGAGCCTGGTCAGTATCTTCCAAGAAATCATTAAGGAAAACTGCCCTAAGATCCTAGAACCAGAGGGTAAAATAGCCATCAAAAGAATTCACAATATTTGGAAGAGATCCAAATTAAAAACACCAAGGAATATTATAGCCAAATTCCAGAATTATCAGGTCAAGCAGAAAATACTGCAAGCAGCCAGAAAGAAACAATTTAAATATTATGAAACTATAGTCAGGATCACACAGGACCTTGAAGCTTCTATGTTAAAAGATTGGAGGGATTGGAATATCATAAGGCAAAGGAGCTTGAACTGCAACCAAGGATCAACGCCCCAGCAAAATCAAGCATAATCTTTTAAGCAAGGAGATTGATATTCAATGAAATAAGAGACTTTCAGATTTTTTTTAATTCAGATAGAAGAGACTTTATATAGCCAGGTGTGCTCCATTTGAAGGGTCATTAAAAATATGTAAAACAAAACCATTTTGGCTAAGGATCCCCAGCCAGTCATGCCTTGGTACACAGTTCTCCAGATGTGGTGCATTGTAAGAGATGCCTGCTGGCAATGTTTCTAGTTTTCCAGCAATGTAAACATTTGTATACAAGACACCTTTCTTGCTTTATGAAGTCATTCTAGGCCAGCGATTCTTCATCTTTTTGGTGTCATCTCCTTTTGGCCTTCTAGTGAAAACTATGTACTCTTCTCAGAAATATATATATTTAATTAATTTAGTTTCAACATTCATTTCCATGAGATTTTGAGATACAGATTTTCTCCCCATTTCTCCCCTACCCCTCACCCTAAGATAGACAGCATACATTCCCCCAATCTTTTCTCTCCTCCCTCATCCCCCCTTTACTTCAGAATTATATTTTTAAATAATTGAAAAAAGTGCTAAATCTCCATTAGAGGTCAGTGAAAATAATGATGTAAGGTTTTACAAGTCAGTTATTTTTTTGATTTGATAATTCAAATTTTCATATATATATACATATATATATATGTATATATATTTTGGCCTTTTGGAGGGCAATTGGGGTTAAGCGACTTGCTCAAGGTCATACGGCTAGTAAGTGTTAAGTGTCTGAGGCCAGATTTGAACTCAGGCCCTCCTGAATCTAAGGCTGATGCTCTATTCACCGTGCCACCTAGCCTCCCCTTTTTTTCATTTTTAATTCTGTTTTATTGTTTCTTGATGTCTCATAGAGTCATTAGCTTCCACTTACCCAATTTGATTTTTAACAAAATATTTTCTTCAGTGAGCAAAAGCACTTCTTTTCCAATAAGGCCAATTATGTTTTTTTTTAAGTCTTGTTTTATTCAGTATTTTTGCCCCTTTTATCAAACTTTTGTGTTTTTTTTCATATTTTTCTTCCTTTGCTTTCATTTCTTCCCTTATTTTTTCTTCTACAACTTTTATTTGATGTGAAAACCATTTTTTTGGCTCTTCCAGAAATTTCTGTTGGATTTGTACCCAATTAACATCCTTTTTCTTTGAGATTTCACTTGGAGATGTTTTGACTTCATTTTTTTCTTCTTAGTTTGTTTCTTGATCTTCAATATCACCCCAATACTTTTTATGGTCAGGTTCTTTTTGTTGTTTTCTCATTTTTCAAGCTGTATATCAATTTTGCACTTTATCTTAATGTTGGGCTCTGTTCCCAATGTTGAAGGGGGAAATATTTTCTCAAACTTCAGTCTTTTATGCCCTGCTCTTTTCAGAACAAGTTTTGGTGTTTTGTGTGCTTCCAAGGTGATGTGATCTGAGGAGAGGTATGATCACTGTTTTCTTCGTCTACACTCTGATCTTTAGCAGGTAACGGCCCCTGATCCCTTGGGATTTCAATCAATACTTCTCCTCAGTGCTCCTCTTCCCTTGGGACTGGAAATGATACTGTTCTTCTGGGTCCCTGAATGCTTGGGGCCAGAAGTGAAAGCGACCCTCGGGATTTCCACTACCTCTTGCCTGAAAGTGGTCCTCTCTGCCCTTGAACCATTACCCAGAAATGTTTATAGGCAATGGATTGACAAACATTGTCTGGTCCTAATCTCTTTATAACTAGGCTCCAGGTTCCATTACTAACTCTGGTTTTAGTGTTTCCAAAACTGCTACTGCTTTTGTTACCAATACCTAGTTCCACTACTGATGTTCCATCCACATGGGCTTTAAGTTAGCTTCCTTACCCAGATCAAAGATCTGTCTTCTGATTTCCTATGTTGTCTTGGGCTGGAACAATGTCTCACTCTGACCTTTTGTTGGTTGTGCCACTCCAGAATTCAATATGAGATGTTCTTTTAAAGTTGTTTAGAGGAGACTGTTGGGACAATTGGCTGCATGTTTCTTTATTCTACCATCTTGGTTCCCCTCCAAGAAGTTCCCTGGGTTTCCTAGATGGTAGCCTTTATTGCCTCTTGTAAGGATTTTCTTGGTAGAAGAAGCTGTTAGGTTTTCCTTGCAGCATTATCTTACAACCTTGTTCACCTCCTGTGAGTCTCCTGAGTACTTGGTTTGGTACTTTATGGGATCATAAAGGAATTATAGAATTCTGGGTGGCCACTCCTTAATTTCTGGGGTGAAGCTGTGTAATGGGAATGGGAATTTAAGATCTTCCCTTCCCCTAGGCCCTATCATAGGCTTAAGTGACTCTGAGAATCTTCCTTGATTTGAAAATATACTCTGCCCCCTAATAGGCTGAATATGGTCATCTGGAGCCTGTGGCAGGAGGCTTGTTTTTCAGGCATGCCCACACCTGGATACTTTGTGATTGGGCAGTGAGTCAAGAGGGTTGTGACATTCTCTGAGCCAGGATAAGGCTATATATACCCTGATGTGAGATTTTGTTTTGGGGTTCACTTTGAGAAGAGTTATGTAATTTGACCAGACAAGACTCTGGACAGCTGTTGAAGCCCCCAGCTTTGAAAATGCAGATGTTGGTGCTTCACTCTCTGGTAACTGACTAGGTATGGATGTAATGGTTAGACAGTTGGAAGTCTGTCTGCTGATCTTTTTCTATGTCTGCTTGTAACTTGTTTGTATTCTCTGAAGTTTGGGGTCGTGACTTTTCCCCCTGAACTAGGTAAATGGCATATGTTTGATTAAAGCAAGATTGTTAACCCATTTTGAGTTGCTTTCCTTTAGAAAAGAAGATCTAAGATCTGTGTTGGCAGCCACCCTGGGTATGCTAGGGTGCTTGCTGCTACAAGCTGTTCCTTGTTTTCTTGTTATTTTTTTTTTTTGGCTCTTCCAAAAAAAGGAAATTCTTTCCTTCTTATTCTTGCTTCTTCCTTGCTCCAGTTATGCTAAAAGCTGAATCATTTTTTCTGGGACCTCAAGCCTTTCTACGGTTTAAAAATTGAACCAGCAAGGGAAATAAATCCTTTTCAGTTGTTGGTCTCTCTCCTTTCATCAGCTCCTATTCTTCTTTTCCACTGCCCCTCAAGTTTTCCTTTTCTTATTCATTTTAAGAGAACTCTTAGACAAATTATGTTGATCTTTTGCATTTCTGTAGCTTTTCTCCCTCTTGTGGCTGCATCATGGTGCCATTACTTTGTCTTATTCTGACATCTTCCTGAGAGATTCTTGCCACCTGGGGATTTTAACTGACTGGGCAGCTAGGTGTACAGTGGATGGAGCATTGGACTTGTAGTCAGGAAGACCTGACTTCAAATCAAGTCCCAGATATTTACTAGTTATGTGACTATAAACAAGTCACTTAATCCTGTTTGACTCAGTTTCTTCATCTATAAAATGAATTGGAAAAGGAAATGGCAAATCATTCTAGTATCTTTGCCCAGAAAATCCTTAGTCAAATAAGTGTCAGACATGACTGAATAAAAGTAGTGACTAGAATGCCAGACTTAGAATCAGAAAGACTCATCTTCCTGAATTTTAATCTGGCCTCAGATACTTACTAGCTGTGCGACCCTGGGCAACTCACTTAACCCTGTTTACCTCAGTTTTCTCATTGGTAAAATGAGTTGGAGATGGAAATGGCAAACCACTGTAATATCTTTGCCAAAAAAAACCCTAAATGGAGTCACAAGGAGTCGAATATGAGGGAAAAATAACTGAACAACAGCAACAAACCTAAATAGGAGCAGTGTGCTGCTGAACTAGAAAGAAGGATGCAAAAACATAGACTACAATCACATAAACATAGTATACAGGCTGTTGTAATGATTTTATTGTACCCTCTACTGATCAGACCCCATCTAATATGTAATATTTAATTCTAATTGCTACTTTAAAACTTGAAAATCCCTCATCTCATTTGTTTAGAACAAATCTGGGAGGAGATGCTATTGTCATTGTTCTCATTTTTCAGAGAGAGTAAGTGATTTTCCCAAGGTCACCCAACTAGTAATTTTCTGAGGCAGGATTGGAATTCAGGTTTTTATCATTTATAAAATGCTTTACATATCCTAACTCATTTCACTTTCATAGCAACTCTGTGGAATAGGCAGGTAAAGTATTTAGCTCCCCATTCTAACCTATTGGTGAGGACATAGGCACAGTGATGTTAAATGATTTGTCTAAGGGCATATGATTAGGACTTCAATCCTATATATACTTATACACATTCACAAATGTGGTTTTATATATATAAGTATGTGTATTATATAATCTATGGCTATATACTATATGTCTATATGTACCTACATAAATCTATCTCTATCAATCCATCTACATAGATATATGAATATCTGGATAGATCTATCCATACATATTTAGATCTATATCTATCTAGACAGATATGAAACAGACACCATAAATGAATGATGAACAGTAAAAGGAAGAAAGCAAGAAGACTGATTGTGCTCAAAGTTGTGGAAATACTGATAACCATTAGGGATGTTGGCTGACTACATATAACCTGGGCACATAAAACCTTGCTAAAGAAGAACTATTTTCTGCTTTCTTTGTTTGCCCTTCTAACTCATCTAAGCCAAATTTTCCAACACCTGAATTAATGACTCTGAAATACTTCTTTAAAAGCTTAATTATTTGTTTGTTTTTTTCTGCTTATCAAAGGTGTTGAAATGGGAAGGTGACACCATATTTGCATCAATGATAGTCTTCTTTCCAAATGTGATGATTGTTTAATGGGGTTTGAATGATCTTTAACATTTTCCCCATTCATATCAATTATCACGTGTATACGTTGGTTAATGATCAAATATCCCTAATCAGTGAAAAATAGTTAACACATTTAAATTTATACTTTTACTAATGCCTCAGTTCTGAAAGTTAATGTTTTCTTAGTTTAAAAAGAGGTTATAACTTTATTGCCAGCAAATTTTTAGCATTCCTGCATATGACACAATTCTATTTGTTTGAATTACATGACTCTTCATCCTATAATCCAAGCCTTTATGTATCATATCACTTGTGATAGAAGCATACAAATTTATTTAAACCAAAAAATGATTTACTGTTAAAGCATAAACAGAAGGATTTGCTAAACTGATCATTGTTTTTCTCTGTTGGGACACTAGATAGTGTTCTCTTTCCCAATTTATATATGAACATAAATTATTCTGGCTTGGAGAGCAGGGGTATAAAGCTCTAGAAGAAATCCAGTTTGCAGGTGTGAAGGAGTTGCCTCTTTGGTTGAGGAAACTTATTTTAAAATAAAGAATATTGAAATTGAATGCAGACATCATTCTGTTCATTATCTGCTTGCAAAAGCTCATCTGAAGTTCATTTTAATTTGGTTCCCCCCACAGTCCCTAGACAGGATGTTTCTCATTAATTATATTCAGGGCTTCCTGAGCCACGACTCTTCTTTCTAGCCACAGTTTGCTTTGCTTGTCTTCTTTATCATCTTTTTGTCTCTTTTCCTTCCTTCTAGGCTATTGTCAGATCACCAACTTTCAACAATCAATATAATTTTTGAAAGGCCTATGAATTTATTCAAGCCACTTTGAGCACAATGGCCCCTCACCTTGCTGTTCTGCTTTGACCACTTAACATTCTCTGCTTTCTCCTCTAAGACTAGAGATTACAGACCTTTTTCAGGGCTTGTTGTTTTTGTTCACCTTCTCCTGTAGTATTCATCTCAGTGTGAAGTCCTATGTGTGTTTAGAGCACATTGCAAAATGCACGATATTCCAATCAGAGGGCCATTGTATTTCAATAGACATGTTATATTCATTTATGCTAAGGAGTACTGCTCTTATCATTGACACAGAGAGACCCTGTTCTCTGTTGACAATCATTCTGCTAGTTTGAAAGCATTTGGATTATGTTTTTTTTTTAATGCCCACATTATGTAAGTTTGTATTCTTTGGAAACATAATTCACATAGAAAGGGGGCAACTTTGCATTTATTTCACACTGAATATATTAGTCTAATTAGAAGTAAGTGTGGAACATCTGTAGTATGAAAGAAAACTCAAGAAGGATGACTCCAAAAGAGTAGAAGGCTCTCAAAAATGAAATTCTAATGACTTTGGGGAAAGCACGTAAAAAGATAGATATGGCTTCACAGAGAGCTCCCTGGTGAGTTCAGACTCAAAAAGGACACATATAAAAGATGAGAGTTAAATAACCAAAGCAGGGAAAATTAATGGAATATATAGTTATAGAAATGCCAATTAGAACAAATCTGAGATTTTACTTCACACTCAACAAATTAGGAGTGAGACAAAAACTGAAAACAATGCTGGAGAAGCTGTGGGAATACAGGCACACTAAAACACTATTGCAGAGTTGTGAATTGGTCTATCTGTTCTGGATTCCAATTTGGAATCATCTAAGAAAAGTGAATCAATTCTTAAGCCCTCTGGCCCAGTAATCTCACTAGTGGGGGTAACCCAAGTCCCAAAGCATATTGGGAAGGGATTCTGTCATCATTGGTGGGGATTAATGTCCTGCAGCTGCAGGAGGAGTGGGGGCAGAGCTGGTAGGAGCAGGAGAGAGTAGAGGTTTGCTCCTTTTAGAGTTCAAAAGACTCTTCAAGTCTTCAGAGGTGCTTTTAAGTGTCTTTAAGTCTCCGCACACTTTTGCTTCTGCAGTCACTTTGGTGCTTCTTCAAGAGAATGCTTCTGGGACTTCCATCTTCAAGAGAGGAGATAGATGGTAGATAATCACTCTGCTTCAGGTTGCTGAGGAATAAGACTCTGGGAAGAAGTCCACGTGAGAGGAGCCAGCAGTCTCTACCCTTTCTCTATCCCCATCTTGCTACAGTAGAGTCTTCAGGGCACTTCCTATTGGGTAAGATCTCAGACTCTTATCTTTTGGTTGAGCTGAGTTACCAAGCCCTCAGTGGGAGATCTTTTTCCTGCTCTGTATTGTCTAGTATATATTATCCTATGCATATTTTCTCTGATTTCTATTTGACATGGGCTTGGATAAATGGGTTTCTTTGCTATTTACTTCGTGTGTTTTTAATATGAAATTGGTATTTGGTAGAAAGGGACTCAAGTCTTGGATATAGAGCCTGTGGTCCTCCTCTCCCCCCCCCCAACTATTGAAACAGGGATTAAAAGTTAACTTGAACCTGAAAAACACATCCCCTAGACCAGGACTGCACAACCTGCATCCTGCCAAAGGATTTGGGGTGGTCTGGGAAAAATGTTCCTCTACATTTTTCATGGGCCACCTGAAATCCTTTAGTGGACTGCAGATTGTGCAGGACGACCCTGGACAAATAATATTCAAGGGAGCAGATAGATATGAATCTAGCTCTGTGTCCCCTCTCTCTCTGAGCAGAACAGAATAGTTAAACTTCTTGTTCCAACTTCCTGTTTCCTTGCCTGGTAGGATTGTCTCTTTAGGGAAGGGTAAGGGAAGGCTAGAGTTGTCTATACTTCCTACCTATGAGCCACACAAATGGCGCTGTATACTTCATATAGGGGACAATGCATGGGCATATACCACAAGAGGTCAAAACCAGAAAATTTCATAGCAGCATTTTTTGTAGTAACAAAATGGTCACACATTAATTGGGGAAGCGCCGAACAAACTGTAACGTATGAATGTAATGGGCTATTATCGTATAGCAAGAAATAAGTAATATGAGCAATTCAGTTGATTAACAAGTGAATCAACAAACATTTAGTAAGTTTCTTCTATGTGTCAAATACTGGACTAGGTGCTGGGGAAAACAGAAAAAAGTGAAGCAGTCTCTGTTGTCAAAGATCTTACCTTCTACTGGGAGGGACAAAATGTACTTATGTAAGAATATACCAAAAAAATACAAAGTCTTTGGTGACTGTGTGGGGCATGGAAATGGGAGCAGGCATTAGCAGCTGGAGAAATGGGGAAAGAATCTGAGCTAAGCTTGCAGGGGAAAACAGTAGAGAAAGCTTCTAAAAGACAGAGAGGCACAGGGGATTGTATTCTGGGCACAGTGGGGCCCAGACAAAATGTTGCATGTGAGGAACAGAAAGAAGGCCAGCTTAGACAATATATAAAAAGGAAGAGATATTAAGGCAGAAAAGGTTAGAGGTTGTGAGTCAGGTAGTTAAAGGATTTAAATGTCAAATAGGAGAGCTTGCATTTGATTCTAGAGATAACAGGGAGAAAAGGAAAGTTATAGGCAATGGAAAGGTATAAGATGACATGTAGTAATACAACCTTGGTAACTTAGTGGAGGGCGATCTGGAGGAAGAAAAGGGTTGAGGCAGGGAGACCAATTACGAAACTACAAAAATTGAGAGATACATGTGAATATTTGTATGAAATGATACAGAATGAAATAAGCAGATATGAAGAAAATATACACTATGAATATAGCAATGTAAATGAAAAGAATACTTATGAATTAAAAGGGTGGGATCTCTGAGTAATTAGAATAACTGATCTTGATCCCAGAGGACAGCTGATGAAATATCCCTTTCTCATTTTGGCAGGAATGTGGAGACCACAAGGGTGGGGAGAAAGATAGTGTTTTATTAAAAATTTCTTTTTTGATTTTTGGAGAAGGGAGGGTAGAGCAATTGGGGTTAAGTGACTTGCTCAAGGTCACATGGCTAGTTTTTGTGTTGTGTCTGAGGTTGCATTTGAACTCTGGTCTTCCTGAATCTAGGGCTGGTGCTCTATTCACTGTACCATCTAGCCACCCAATAGTGTTTTATATATTGTCAGTTGAGGTCACAGTTATCAGTTGTTTTTTCATAATTGTTTTTCTTTGTTACAAAGAAGGGTGCAGCTTTGGAGATGGAGTAGAAAAGAAGGATTATGTTCAGAAATGACCATTTTTAAAAACAAAAGGGATCAATAAAGCTTATTTGACCAAGAAAGTTTATCATAAACAATAAAAAAATCATGATGACAGCAATTAATACCATCACATACCACTTTTACTGTATACTTTTGAAAAAGCAACCTGGATAAAATGGTCTTAGAAAGTATTAAAACTCCATCCAATGCTAACTAAACACTGGGCCCATAGTCCCAAGGCAACTATATAAAAATGAACATTTTCTCATTAAAAAGGAGGAAGATAATTGACAGATGCCATAAAATTGCAAGATATACAGGCAGATGAACTTATAGAACTACATCTGGAACAGTCACCACTTCATGAAGCAACTGTAAAGTCTGACAATAAAATAAGCACATGCCATCAGACTCATAGAATATGACTGAAAACAGTTTTCCTTCCAGAGGGAGTTTATGAAAGAGTTTTAAGAGTGGAAACAAAAGGTGGGTGATATCCACATGAACTCAACCTACAACATTTTGCAAAAGTAATGTTGAGCAAGAGATTGGATCATGCAGATTTGTTTACAGAAATGGAAGACTTTATGACAGCAATTCAATAGTAGGTCATTGCTATAAAAATTACAGAAGAGATCATTCTTTGGGATCCCAGACATAGTATTACATGCAGATTATGCAAACAAATTTTTGAAACTAGACAATGTATTCCTACAGGTTGTGATAAATTATCATCAATCAAATTCCTAGAAAGATACAATTAGGCAACTGAACAATGATACACCAGAAGTATGACATACTTCAAAAACTAAAGTAACATCACACTGAAAATACAGATCCCCAAATATCCTTGATAGTCCAACAAATACAGCATACTTGAACCAGAGGATCATCCTGGGAATAATGTTGTCCTCAATCACTTGGATGTAACATTCACTCATAAAAAGTTAAGAATAACAATTTTAATTTCTGCCATCATACTGAATACTCATAACCTCTAAATTATGTGGAATGAGAAACTCTCAAAATATTGAAACCTAGTAGGGAAAAAAATGTGGGAATATGATGAAGTATATAGCACCATCATCCTGTCTACTGATGAAACTTTCCTGAAGATGTTTAAGCAAGCCCATAGAAGATGAGGTGACATCCTAATACTTTCAGTTACAAAACCACTCCATCTATGCAATAGTCCCCCAAATAATAAGCATAAAAGAACAATACTGAAATAGTCTTTTGTTCTAGGACCATTTCTATATGAACTCCATTGAATATAAAATCAAAAGAATGAGAACAGTAATCATAAACTATTTGCACTGCATTTATCTTGTATGAATGCAGTTATTTCTAAGTTGTCTCCTCAATAGAATTTGAACTCCTTCAGAATAGGGACTGTGTTTTTACCTTTCTTTAGAACAGCCTGGCACATAGTTAGCACTTAATGATTGAATATTGGCTCATTGTTGACTGAGAAACTCTCTGAACTGGGAGACAAAACTATCAAGAAACAATGTGGACAATAGGAAATGCTTTTTCAGTTATATTTGGGGCAAAGAGAATAATGAAAATGATGCTGACCCATTGGTTTTGGAAAGATGACATAAAGTTAAAGGATCACATGCATAAAATGAGACTGATCAAATGCTGTTTTGCTTCTGTGACCTCTGTCAAGGTAAATGATCTTTAGACTTGAAAGGTTAGAATGTCCACAGATATGAGAGATGTTGAGCTAAAGATTCATGATTAAGAGAGTACCTCACAGATACAAATAAGTTATAGTCTTAGGGCCTGTGTGAACTACATTCCATGGTCATAAAATAATTTATAAATGTTATCAACAAACCATCCAAAGCACTATTGTTCAAATGCCGAACATAGGACAGATGTTGATAGACCGGATATTGTCAAATATCATACTGAAATTTGAAAAGGGGAGGAAGAGGATAAATGAAGGAAAGTCATGAAATATCATTTATTAAAGTGATCGCTATACACATAGCATTGTGCTAAGCACTGGGGATTCCAGTAGGAAAGTAAAAAAGTACCTGCTTTCAAGGAGCTCACATTCCAGTAGGAGGGGCAATACATATTGAAGATTTCAGTTATAAATCATATCACAAGGTTCCATGGTCCTTTGCCAGTGACAAAGCAAATGGTAATGGCATTTCTTGAACGTCACATCCAATGATAAAATCATATCAGTTTCTGATTTGGAACAATTGACTTGAGGGGCAAGAGCTTTCTTTTCTGGGTCTTCAATAGTCTGGGTTGTAGTACCTTTAGGAGCATTTGCCAGGCTAAATCTCCACCAGTATTACTTGCCAGGATAATGGCTCTGCCACTGGGCTGGATACATTGCTATTTTCAAAGTTCTTATGTTCGAGATCCGGGGTCATCTCCATCAGGATGTGAGGAGATGTAGTGATCAAGGTGTTGGCAGTGATTTGACTTGCTTAAGCATATACTACCTTCTGATTTTTCCTCAGGTGTCTTGTTGCTTCAGCTAGGCTGGCTTGTCTGCTCCATGAGTTTCACTTGGTGAGGATAGTAGATTCCTTCAACAGGAATTTTTCCTCCTGGTGACAGCTGTGAAGGCAGGGCTGGGAACAGGACTAATGCTATGAGAGTGAGGGGATGCTGCCATTCCCATAGCTCTCATGCTTATCTGCCCTATTGGTAAGATTTGGTCAATATTTATTTTGTTTATTTATTTTTACTTTTTACAAATTTATTTATTTATTTTTAATTCTCAACATTCACTTCCATAAGTTTTAAATTTTCTCTGCTTCCTCCCTTCGCCCCTCCCCAAGATGGCATGCAATCTGATACAAGACATATAGAGATATACATTTTTATTAAACATTTTCACATTAGTCATGTTGTATAGAAAAATTAGATCATGGGACAGCTAGGTGGCACAGTGAGTAGAGCACTGGCCCTGGAGTCAGGAGGACCTGAGTTCAAATCTGGCATCCGACACTTAATACTTATTAGCTGTGTGACCTTGGGCAAGTCATTTAACCCCAATTGCCCTGCCTTCTCCCTTCAAAAAGAAAAAAAAGCAAAAAAAAAAGAGTTAGACCATATGGGAGGAACCATGAGAAAGAAAAACACAAAACAAAAGAAAAAAGGAGATCAAATAGTATGCTGCCTTCTGCATTCAGACTCCATATTTCTTTGTCTAGATGTGGATGGTATTGACCATTTTGGAGCTGTCTTAGGTTCTTGCATTGCTGAGAAGAGCTAAGTCTATCACAGTCAGCCATCACACAATTTGGTTGTACTCAGCATCAGTTCATTTAAGTTTTTCAAGGATTTTCTAAATTCCACCTGCTCATCATTTCTTATAGCATAATAGTATTCAATTACATTCATATACCACAACTTGTTCAGCCATTCCCTAATTGACAGACATCCCCTCAATTTCCAGTTCTTGGCCACCACAAAACAGCCACCAAAAACAGCTGCTATAAATATTTTTGTACATGTGGATCCTTTTTACCATTTTTATGATCTCTTTGGGATACAGCCCTAGAAGTGGTATTGCTGGGTCAAAGGATATGCACATTTTTATTGCACTTTGGGCATAGTTCCAAATTGCTCTCCAGAATGGTTGGATCAGTTCACAACTCCACCAACAATGAATTAGTGTTCCAATTTTCCCACATCTTCTCCAGCATTTATAATTTTCCTGTCTTGTCATGTTAGCCAATCTGATAGGTGTGATGTGGTACTTAAGAGTTATTATGATCTGAATTTCTCTAATCAATAGTGATTCAGAGCATTTTTTATGCGACTATAGATAGTTTTAATTTTTCCCTCTGATGGGTCAATTGTGCGTCAATACTTATTGCTGATAGTGTTAAATATGGACAGATTTCTTCCCCAAACCCCATGATGGTTGTAGGGGTGGTATTTAAAGTAGCATCCCTGATATAGGGCATGATGCTACTCTTAGGGCTTTGTGATCTTATAAATATAATTTATATCTTATAAATTACATATAGAGAGCTTAATATAAATTTCAGGTAAAAATTTTGGAAAGACTTATTAAATCAATGGTATGTGAGTACTCAAGATAGATAATCACCAGGAGGTATAATGGGTTCATGCAAGTCATATTAAACTAAGATAATTACATTTCTTTTTTTATGTTGTCAATTTTAAATAGATTTTATTTTCCAAGACAATTGCATTTCCACTTATTTACAGTACTGATAAAGTGCAATGTTATTCACTTCTCTGTCCCTGCACACATTCAAGTATTCAGAATGCCCAGATTTACATAGTAGCTTAAATGTTACTTTTAAACTGCTGCCTTGGCTGCAAATATGAGTCCTTCAATTTTTGGAAAGCTGTGTGGAATGCTCTGATGTGTTTAGTCGACCTCTTCAATGGTGAGTCCAGAAGAAGCATCTCCTGATGGGGCTGCTCCACCCCCTGGCAGCCCACCAGGCCTGCCTCCTGGCATGCCTCCTGCAATCTGGTACAGCTTAGTAATAATGGGGTTGCAGACCTTCTCCAATTTTTTCTGCTGATGCTCAAATTCTTCCTTCCCAGCAGTCTGGTTCTTATCCAGTCAGTTGATTATTTCATTACATTTGTCAATGATCTTCTGTTTGTCTCATCATCAATTTTGCCTTGCAGTTTTTCATCCTCTACAGTTACTTTCATGTTGAAAGTGTAAGATTCAAGGGAATTCTTGGAAGACACCTTGTCTCTCTGTTTTTCATCCTCAGCCTTGTATTTCTCAGCCTCCTGGAGCACGTGCTCAATGTCTTCTGTGCTCAGACGTCCTTTATCATTGGTGATGGTGATCTTGTTCTCCTTGCCTGTGCTCTTATCCACAGCAGAAACTTTGAGGATGCCATTTGCATCAATGGGTGCTGGAGGAATTCCTGTGAGCTCAAATTTGCCAAGCAGGTTGTTATCCTTTGTCATTGCTCTCTTGCCTTCATAAATCTGAATAAGCACACCAGGCTGGTTGTCTGAATAGGTGGTAAAGGTCTGTGTCTGCTTGGTGGGGATGGTGGTATTATGTTTGATCAGAACGGTCATAACTCCACCAGCAGTTTCAATTTCAAGGGAAAGAGAAGTGACATCCAACAACAGCAAGTCCTGCACATTCTCAGATTTATCTCCAGACAAAATGGGAGCCTGGACAGCTGCACCATAAGCAACAGCCTCATCAGGATTGATACTCTTGTTGAGCTCCTTGCCATTGAAGAAATCTTGCAGAAGCTTCTGGATTTTGGGGATTTGAGTGGAACCACCCACCAGGACGATGTCACAAATTTGAGACTTATCTAGCTTGGCATCTTTTAAGGCCTTCTCCTCAGGATCCAGAGTGCTACAGAAGAGATCAGCATTCAGTTCTTCAAAATGGGCCCAGGTGATTGATGTATAGAAGTCAATACCTTCATAGAGGGAGCCAATCTCAATACTAGCCTGGGTACTGGAAGAGAGGGTATGCTTTGCACATTCACAAGCAGTGCCAAGATGGCAAACAGCCCTCTTGTTCTCACTGATGTCCTTCTTGTGCTTTCACTTGAACTCGGCAATGAAATGGTTGACCATTTGGTTGTCAAAGTCCTCTCCACCCAAGTGGGTGCCCCAGCTGTGGACTTGACCTCAAAGATGCCATCTTCAATGGTAAGAATGGAGACATCGAAAGCACCACCTCCAAGGTCAAAGATCAACACATTTCTCTCGGCACCAACCTTTTTGTCCAAGCCATAAGCAATGGCAGCAGCAGTTGGCACATTGGTGATTCAGAGCACGTTGAGACCAGCTATGGTTCCAGCATCTTTGGTAGCCTGATGTTGGGAATCGTTGAAATAGGCTGGTACTGTGACCACAGCATTTCTGACCATCTTCCCAAGGTAAGCTTCAGCAACTTCTTTCATCTTGGTCAAGACCATAGAAGATACTTCCTCTGGATAGAAACTTTTGGTCTCCTCTTTGTACTCCACTTGGACCTTAGGCCTGCCTGCATCATTCACCACCATAAAAGGCCAATGCTTCATGTCTGATTGTACAACTGCATCATCAAATCTGCGACCAATCAGATATTTGGCATCAAAAACTGTGTTGGTGGGGTTTATTGCAACTTGATTCTTTGCAGCACCACCGACTAAATGTTCTGTGTTGGTGAAGGCGACGTAGCTTGGGGTGGTCCTGTTTCCTTGGTCATTAGCAATGATCCCCACTTTCCCATGTTGGAAGACTCCCCCACAGGAGTTAGTGGTGCCAAGATCAATGCCAACTGCGGGTCCCTTTGACATGGCTGCTGGGGAGTCAGGGGTCATAGCTGACCACTGTGGAGAGAGAAGGGCTGCTGTTGCTGTGCTGAGTACACCCATTAATTACATTTCCTGATACAGTTACTAGATAGTGAAATAAACATTATATATGCCTATGTGAAAAAGGGTGAATTGTTGAAAGAAATCAGTCTGTATGGAAAGAGAACTTATCAACCAGCTTAGATTTCATAAAGACTTATTTAGTTGTTTCAGGTATGTTTGATTCTTTGTGACCCCATTTAGGGTTTTCTTGGGAAAGATACTAGAGTGGTTTGCCACTTCCTTCTTCTGCTCATTACAGATGAGAAAATGGAGGCAAACAGAGTTAAGTGACTTGATCAGCTAGTAAGTGTCTGAAGCCAGATTTGAACTTAAGAAGATGAGTCTTTCTGACTCCAGGCATTCTATCCACTCAGTACCACCTCACTGCCTATAAAAACTGGTACGGAAAAGGCAAACAAAGCCAAGGAATGTATAAAAGACTTGACAATCTATTTTCCAAGATGGACCCAAGAACTATATAAACAACTACAAATAATGGTTTATAGAAATAGACTGACTTAATTAATTGAAAAAATATTAATTGCTTTTTGATAGGATGGGCCAATATAATAAAAATGACAATACTGCTTAAATTGATTTACTTCTTCAGTGCCATACCTGTTAAACTATCAAAGGATTACTTTATGAACTAGAAAACATAATGATGAAATTCATATGAAGAAAAAAATATATAGAATCTCAAGAGAATTAACGAGAAGAAATGGAAACAAAATGGGCTAGCATTGCTAGATCTCAAACTATACTGCAAAAGAAAAAAGAAAAGCATTAAGTGCTCACTATATGCCAGTAAATGCTAAATTCTTTTATTATCTTAATTTATCCTCATAACATTTGTTATTTTGATCTTATTATTCCCACTTTACAGATGAGGAAACTAAGGCAAACAGAGGAGAAGTGAGTTGCCTAGGGTTACACAGCTAGTAAGTATGTGAGGTCAGATTTAAACTTGGGTCCTCTTGACTCCCGGACCAATGCTCTATCTACTTTTACATCTAGCCATTGGATAGCGGTTTTAAAAAACTGAAAGATCTATTGATGGAACAAATTAAATTTAAAAAATACAAAAGCAAATGTATCAAATACCCTAATATCTGACAAACACAAAGACCTCAGTTACCAGGAGAAGGATTCAATATTGGTGATGTTAAAAAAAAAGGTATCAATAACAATTTGTGTTATAAAAGAAAAGAGGGGGTGGCTAGGTGGCACAGTGAATAGAGCACCAGCCCTGGTGTTAGGAGGACCTGGGTTCAAATTCGGCCTCAGACACTTACACACACACACACACACAAACTAGCCATGTGACCTTGGGCAAGTCACTTAACTCTAATTGCCCCAACCAAAAAAAAAAAAAAGGAAAAGAAAAAGACCTGGAACTTTCCAGCCAGCATTACCATCTTTACGTTGCACAGGACTTTTCTAACATTCTTTCACTTTCTCAGTCTCTCAGAATCTTCTTTTTAAAATTTTTTTAAAAGAACTTCTTATTTATTTATTTATTTATTGCTTTTTGGAAGGGGAAAGACAGGGCAATTGGGACTGACTTGCCCAAGGTCACATACCTAATAAATGTTAAGTGCCTGAGGCTGGATTTGAACTCAGGCTCTCCTAGGGCACTCCTAAGAACTCAGCATGCCAGGGCAGGTGCTCTACTCATTGTGCCACCTAGCCACCCACCAAAAAACTTTTTAATGTTGAATATAATAAATGCTTCAAAAAATAATGCCAACAGAGTAAAATAGAAAGAGTATTACTTCGGGGATAAAAATAACCGAGGAAACTAAATGATAGGAACCAAATCCCTTTCATTTCAAAATAAATAAGAAATAAGTTTGTATTGTGGGGTAGAAAGGGAAAAAACCAATCTGGGGGTTTTAATATACTTTAAGCTTAATATAAGACAACAGTGCACTATAACAACTAATGTGATTTGTGGTTACAGGGAGAAGCATATAGTCTGAGACCAAGGAAGTCATATTCCTTCTCTCCACTACATCTAAGATTATGGTGTTCAGGTCTAATTGCCATATTTTAGAAAGTACATTGATAAGCTGGAAAGTACCTAGAGCAATGCAACCAGGAGGATGCTAGAATTTGACATCACACCACATAAGGAAGGATTGGTTGAAGGAACTGGGAATATTTGTTTTGGAGAAGAGGAGACAACAATGCACAAAGTTATAATTAAGTAACAACAATATAAAAATTATGAAACTAGCAGAAATTGAATATCTATTTATCTGTTATTTATAACAGCTAGCATTTATATAACTCTTTTTAAGGCTGGCAAAGTGCTTTACATATATTATCTCATTTAATCCTCATAACCCTATGAGCTAAAATTGAGAAGTATTTAGAAAATGTAATAAAAAGGAGAAAGAAAACAAATAGCAAAATTACTAATGGAAAAAAGATATTGCAACAAACACAAAAGAAAATGTGGATATTATTAGGAAATGAATAAATGACATTAAAGATAACTATATGAATATATTATCTAAAGTAATAACAATAGAAATGCAAATTGAAACAACTCTAAGATTTCACCTCACACACATTAAGTTGTCAAATATGATAAAAATGAAAATATCCAGTACTGGAGAGGTTATAGAAAGAATGATAAATTGATAGCCTGTTGATGGAGCTGTGAATTAACCTAATCATTCTGGAAGATAATTTATAAGTATTCAAGAAAGTCACTTAGCCATTCATAGCCTTTGATCAACTGATTCCACTACTGGGCACGTACCCCAGGCAAGTCAATTTGTAGAATGAATGGTCCCATATTTAACAATACATGCACATCAGCCATCTTTATAGAAGCTTTTCCTTTTCCTTTGACCTTTTTTGTATATAGAATTAGTAGTGATATTGCTGGGTCAAAAGGTATGTACAGTTTTATAGGCCTTTGGACATAGTTCCAAACACTTCTCCAGAATGGGTGAACCAGTTCATAACTGCCCCCAAAATGTGTTCTATTTTTTCCACATCCCTTCCTGCATTTTTCATTTTCCTTTTTTTTTTGTCACATTAGCCAATCTGATAGGTGATTACCTCAGAATTGTTTTAATTTTCATTTCTCGACTTAGTAGTGATTTAGATCATTTTTTCATATAACTATTTGTTCAAACATATTTGACTTCATAACCCCATTTGGGGTTTTCTTGGCAAAGATACTTAAAGTACTTTGCCATTTTTTTCTCCAGCTCATTTTATAGATGAGGAAACTGAGGCAGACAGGGTAAAGTGATTTGCCCAGGGTCACGTGATAAGTGTCTGAGGCTAGATTTGAACTCATAAGGATGAGTCTTCTTGACTCCAGGTCCAGCACTCTATTCACTCTGTCACCTAGATGCTACTATAGGTAGCTTTGATTTCTTCTTCTGAAAACTACCTGTTTATACCCTTTGACCATTTATCACCTGGAGAATGGCACATAGTAAGTGCTATGTAAATGTTAGCTATTATTGTTGTTGTATGTTGAGGGGAAAATATGGAGAAGGCTTTCCTCATCTATGAGACAAATGTCACATTTTTATTCTTTTGATTTCTATTTAGTAAATGTTTCTGATTGAGTTATTGGAGGTCAGCTGGTTGATCTTTTAAATGGAAATCACACACACCTAGTTAAATATTGGTGGAATAGAAAGACTACTGGTCTTATAGTCAGCAGAAATATGGGAAGCTATGTGGCATAGTGGATAAACTAGAGCATAGACCTTCGAGTCAGGAAGACCTGAGATCAAATCCTACCTCAGATATTTACTGGCTGTGTGACCCTGGGCAAGTCATTTAACATATCTCTGTTTCCTCCCTGTAAAATGATGATAAAAATAGCACCTACCTTCCAGGGTTTTTATGAGGATCAAATGAGATAGTATTTAAAGTGTTTCTCAAATCTTAAAGTGCTATATTAATGTTAACTATTGCTTTTATTATTATTATTATTCCCTTGACATTTTGAGTTCCCTGTGCCTCAGTTTCCTATAGTTATAAAATAAGGATAACAAAAACTTTTAGTGCTAATATCACAGATTTATTGTAAGGATCAAATGAGATACTTGGACTTAGATATATGGAAAGTGAAAGCATACAACACTATATATAAATACCATCTTTTGTTGTTGTTGGTATTATCTTACTTATCTTTTCTAAAGGAGTTCAACCAGAATAGATCCTGGGAAAGTTGATCTTCTGCTGTTACTCTTTGTACATTTAATACCTTGAGGGTTATTACACAGGTGAACAAAATAATGGTTTTCTATATCTGAATTATCTGAATTAAGGTATTGGAATGTAAGCTCATGTTCCATAAGACCACTGGAAACATCATTAGGACATCTGCAGGAGTAGAAAGAAAGTGGAAGATGATATATATATATTTTACTCTCTCCATATGGTTTTGATTTCTTCCACTATGTCTCTCTATTTTGGACACTTCATTCCTTGTTGTTTGGAGACCTATGAGTATCCAGTATGATAACATCTATAAAAAGTACTTAAAATGTTAGGAAGTCATCTACAACATTTTTTTGTGTGTGATAATGCTCCAATTTTAGTACAGTTAGTTTATTGAATTGGCAAGAATATTTTTAGATCAGTACTTAGAGCATTATCATTTGTCATTTGTTAATTTTTGAGGGACAGAAAGTTTTTCATGTATAATTCTCACCACAAAACAATGCCTTTTGGGGAGGCTAGGTGGCACAGTGAATATAGCACTGGCCCTGGAGTCAGGAGGACCTGAGTTCAAATGTGGCCTCAGACACTTAACACAAAAAATAGCCTTGTGACCTTGGGCAAGTCACTTAACCCCAATTGTCCTCCAAAAAGCAAAAAAAAAAAAAAACCGAAACACAAAACGATGCCTTTCTAGGTATTGAATAGGTGCTAACTTTTCGCAAGCTACAGTGTTATATTGCACAGTTTCATATTTACTTTCGTAATCTGCACTAATTAATAAATCTGGATTCCCTAAGTAAAACTTTTCTATAATTTTCTGGTGGCAGTGATCTTAATCTGAATCACTACCATAAAATCTTCCAATTCCATAAACAAATCCATATATATAATTCAGTAACTTCTTGAATATGTCTTTGTTCCTATATTATTGGTCGAGCTCATATGGATGTTGCCTATGGAGGGTCTAGATTACACTCTTGTCTTAACTATTTTATGGTTTCTATATGAAGGTATCATTGCTTTCATTTGAAAAATTCAGTGGTACATATCTGTTGTCAACCTTTGATGTTGCTTTGTGAAGTCAATTTTGTTTGTTTTCAAAACATTCCTGTAAATAATGTGAAAAAGTATCAATCTTCTTCCTCCTTTTTGACAAGGAAATGTTAATCTTTCTAGAATTTCCTGGGGGAAATAGTCAATCAGTAAGTAGTTGTGAAGTGTCTACAATGTGACAGGCACTGTGATAAATCCTTAGGATACAAAAAAAAAAGGCAAAAGACAATTCCTGCCCTTAAGGAATTCATAATCTAATAAGGAAGGCCATGAACAAACTATATATGTAGGATAAATCGGGAAGAATTAGCAGAAGGAAAGGACTGCAATTAAGAGTGATTGGGAAAGATTTCCTGTAGAAGGTGGGATTTTAACTGGTACTGGTAAGAAGTCAGGGAAGCCAGGAAGCAGGGATGAGGAGGTAGAGTCTCTCAGGTATGGGGGATAGCCAGACAATATGAGCAGAGCTGAGAGATAGAGGTTCTTGTTTGAGGAACAGCAAGGAGACCAATGTCATTGGATCAAAGATTATGTGATGGGTTGCATAAAGAAGACTAGGTGGGGTGGCCAGGTGGCTCAGCGAGTAAGAGCACCGGCTCCAGTGTCAGGATGACCTGGATCAAATCCCGGGCTCAGATACTCAGCACCACACCCAGAAACACCTGGCCGTGTAACCTTGAGCAAGTTACTTAACCCTGATTGCTTTAAAAAAAAAAAAGAAGACTAGGAAGTTTTGTGTATATATGTGGGGGGGAGGGGAGAGGAGTATAGGTAATGGATGTCTTTGAAGACCAAATAGAGGATTTTATATTTGATCCTGAAGGTGATAATATTATTAATATGATTAGAATGCATGATGAATGTAAGGTACTATTATTTAGAAAAGTGTCATTGTAGTACTGATACTTTAGGAAAATCACTTTGGTAGCTGAATGGAAGATGGATTAGAATGGGGAGAGACTGGATACAAAAAGACCTGCCAGCAGGCTATTGCCGTAATTCAAGCATGAGGTGATGAGGGCCTGCATCAGAGGAATGGCATTGTCAGAGAAGAGAAGGGGGCGTAGTGTAAAGATATTTGAAAGTTAAAATCAACAGACTTGGGCAACAGAATGGATATAGGGGATGAAAGATAATGAGGAATTGAAGATGATAACTAGATTTCAGGCCTGGAGGACAGGGAGCATGGCGGTGCCTTTGACAATGATAGGGAAGTTCTGTGAATTGTTAATATTGTATAACTTCCTATTAGGATACTCCTTAAATCTTTTGTCATTTATTTTACAATTCTTTTTACAAAAAAGTATATTTTGCATAGGGATTCATTGCTCTAAGATGTATTCTTCCCATTAAGATCTGACTTTAGGGTTCCATTATGACTCGTAACATACACTGACGGCTTTCATTTTGATAGTTTTATGCTCATCATGTCTGTTCTGGAAAAGACTAAGGTATCTATCATATATTGCCTTCATTCACTGTTCAATTTGACCTCCACATTCAAGCTTAAACCCTTCCATCTCTGTTTCTTCTTTGTACATTAAACATTTTGTATTCGTTGTATTTTTTATTTTTAGAGAACGTTTCCATTAAGATATTATGTGTGTTTCAGTGGAAACATGTAACTTGATCCATATATACATATATGTATATAGTGATTAATATGATATTTTGGCATGATTTCCTCTTCAACTTCTAAGTCATATGTGGTGCTTTTCAGGAAAGATGTTTTTAAAGTCACATTTAATGATGTATTTAAAGCTAGTCAGTCTAGCCCTGTCTTCCCAAAAGACGCTACACTTACATTAATCGTTCTTGATACTATGTGCTGGTGGCATATTTTAAACAGAGAATAGTTCTCCACGTGGACCGTAAATGTTCTGTTATTATTGTTATTATCTTTACTGACCTGTGGGACATCCACTTTAATTTCCTCCTCATTATATAAATTGAAATAGCTATTTAAATTATAAAGTACAATTCAAATATGTCATTGTTGTTAGTCAAGTCTGTCCCATCATTCATGATTTATCAAGGGTAAAGGGGGAGCAGATGGGGAAGTTTGATGGCAAAGTAAGGAGAGACTAGTGAGGGTTATGTTCAGTGAGGACTCTGTGGACACTGACACTGCTTACACACATACATACATAATATAAATATATATACATATGCACACATATATGTATATGAATCTATACACATATAAATACACATATGTGTATATATGTGTGTGTGTATGTGTATACACACAAACACACACACATACACATTGGTCCATCTAGAATTCCAAAATTCTGCACTATTGGTCTCTGGCAATTTCACTGACTGTGTCATTTCTCTAGTTAGTGTGTTAGGACAGATCTTATAATTCTAAGAGATAAGATGACTTCAGGTTATACACTGACCCTCCTTGAAATCATTGCCATGATTGGTGACCATCCATTTGACACAGAGGAGACCAGAACTGATATAGTGCCCCCTAATTTTCTGGTACCATAGAGCGATAATACAAATCATAATAAATTGGAAATGCCAATATCCCACTTTTTAGAAATTTAGAAATGCTTTGATACAGATAGCACTGACTACTAACACAAGTGGAATGCAGGGAAAGCATGGGTGTCCATGAAATGAACTAAAGATATGAATGCTTTTATTAAATGCCAGTAGTAAATGTTGTAACAAAATAGGTCATACATATTAGCAATCATAAGAAAGGACTTCTTTTTGCTTTTTGCCAAATATATTATCATTTCTAAATTATGGCATGTAACAGTGACTACATTGGTTCCCACCACCTGAGAGATACTTGTGTTCTATTTCATTCCTCCCTCAGAGTTCTTAAATGGATTTTAAAGTGCCTATGTAAGTGCCCTTAATGGGGCTTTTGGGATGTCTACTTTCTTCCATTGGCTCCACTTCCTGCCACTTTTGTTTCCCTGTTTTTCTGGGACTCTTCAGTGACTCAGTTCCTTTTAATCACTTAATAGTCAGATTAACTTTTACAAATGAATATTTACTTTAAAGGCATAGTAAGGACAAACATGCAAACATTCCCCCTCAACAATGAGGGGGCAACACCCCATCCCTCTCGTGAGCTTCTTGATCCTTGAAGAATGGAAGATGATAGGTGCACAACTGAACTCACTGTATAGCACAGTTCCATCAAGTTCCAAGTCCAAAGTGCCTCCTGGATCTGAAATCAGAAAAAAAAAACAACTGAGCTCAAATCCAGCCTGAGCTACATGACACTGGGAATGTTATTTAACTTGTTTGTCTCTATTTCCCCATCTATAAGATGGGGATAATAATTAGTACCTACAACCCACTGTTGTTGTGAGGATCAAATGAGATGATAATTGGGAAATGTTTAGCACAGTACCTGGAACATAGTTGGAACATAGAACTATACAAATGTCAGTTATTATTATTAGCTATTTCTAGAGGAAACATGGCAGAAATGGGAGGGTATGGAAAGGTTACCCTTCTCCTATAGACCACTTGGTGCCCATGCTTTGGATGAATAGACTTTCCTCCCTTGGATACAGCCTCTCCCAGTCTTATAGTTTGAGAGATTATAGCAGCAAGCACCCCAAGCGTCCTCAGGGTTTGCTACCAACACAGGTTCTTAGATCTGCTTTGTAAAAGGAAAGCAACTCAAAATGGGTTAACAAGCTTACTTTAATCAGTCAGACATATATCGTTTACCTTGTTCAGGAGAAAAGGTCAGTACCCCGAACTTCAAAGTATACAGGCAGAATTATCAAGACAGAAACAGATCAAGTAGACAGATTTCCAAACTGTCCAACCATTACATCCATACCCAGTCAACATCTGGGTTTCCACATCTGGGTTTTTCAAAGCCGGGGGGGCTCCAGACAACGGCTTCCCAGAATCCATATCAAATCACAGAACACTTCTCGAAGTGAGCCCCCAAAACAAAGGCTCACATCAGGGCTTATATAGCCTTCTCCTGGCTCAGAGAATGTAACAACCTTATTGACCCACTGGCCAATCAAAAAGTATCTACTGAAAAACAAGCCTCCTGCCCCAGGCTTCAGGTGCACTTTAGCCTAGGGGCAGGGAAGATCTTCCAAATCTGCATTCTCATTACAGAGATGCAACCTGTTCTGGCTATGTGACCTGTGGAAAGAGGCTGTTCTCACTTACATAGCAGGCGTCACAGACTGCCTTCTCCCAGAAGCAGATCCCTGCAGTTTCCCACATGGCTGATTCTATCTTAGGTGATCAGAGCTCAGGTTAAATAAAAAAGACCTGCTAGAGTAATATGTCATAGAATCAATGAAAGGCAACCAAAAGAAATATCTCCATTTCTACACCCAGATTAGATGAAATAAGAGTAAAAATTGAGCAATTACTTATATTTGATGAAAGAATATCTGAAGAATTTGTAGTCATAAAAATTACTCTTAATGAAAATACCTAAAGTTTTATTGAATTTAAAAATGGATGGTAAGAAAAAATAAAACCAATGCCTTGAATGATTTTGAAAAGGAGATGGGTATGCTTAAAATGGGATTTCAAAAAAGATTTTTTGACTTTGAAAGAATGAATCTAATAAACCAAATCAAAACAAAATAATTTTAAAAGCTGGTATTTGCTATAACTATATGAATGTTATATATATATATATTCTTTGATGTATATTGAGGAAATCATATGATTACACTGACCAAATGGAAACTCTCTCCCATATTATTTAATGTAAAAGTTGAAAACACATTTCAGGTTCTTCACACACAGTATATTTTATAGCCCTTATGATAGGAGGTATGAGAGGACCATAGGAGGTGCTATCTAGGAATATTCCCAAGGACAAGAATCAATTAAGCAACTAGAAGAAGTGGCTCCAGAAAATTCTTGAAAACCTGAAGAACTACAATAGAAGATTGTAGAAAAGCTGAGCACCATATTGATTGATTACAGGCAGCAACAACCAAAAAATATACATGGAACAGATTCTAGAAAACAAAAGTAGACCAGGGATTCTTGATATCTTTAATCAACAATTGGGAGTGAAAAGCCAAAAGCAATGCAAAGAACAAAACAATTAAATATCAGTCAAAATGAAACTACAGAGACTGAAGAATCAAAGGAATTAGAGATGAGAGAGAACCCCTTGAGGATGTGGAAAAGTTTCATGTTTATATGGTCAGAAGACATCTAACACAATGGAAACACAAGTTGGACAATAGTTCAAACAGAATGTTTATGTGCCATTAATATAGTGCATGACAAAACCATTATGTTGAGGAGCGTGAATGAAATGCTAGCTTTTTTGCAAACTAGAAAGCAGTGAGTCTGGGTCAGGTTCATAATTATTCGCTTAAAACTTCACGGTGATGCATGAATTACAAGTGAACTACATTACCAGTTTTTCTCTGATGTAAGTCTAATCCTCTTCTTAACAGAAGGCACCACATGTTGATTACCAAAAAGATGAGACTATCAGTGACTACCCCAAGGATGTCAATTGTGTGATTATCTGCTTTGTTCAAAACACTTCTAGCTTGCACTACTCAAAAACAAGAAGAAGAACAATCAACACTTAACAAGAAAACAATATATTGGCTAACGGGAAAGAATAGTGTGCCAAAAAGTCCAGGGGTGTGAAGAGCAACTCATTTATTCAGCTATCATTAAATAAGACATGTCCAAATATCACGAGACATGGCACTTTTAGTGATTACCTCAAAACTCTTGATTCAGTTCCACATTTATGACCCAGTCATTTACTATAAATATATAAAATAGGTCCCAATATAGGGAGGATGCTAGAATGTTTGATGGTGACATGGACAGCTATTCTTTGCTTAAAACATGTCACCAATGCCATAACATTAAGAATAATCAATATAAAACATGCCATCTTCCAGGGAGATTGTGTTAGCCTTCTATGGTTCTGCCTAGCCTTAAATTAAACTCCTGCCTAGAACTGAGATTTTAAGTCAAAGAAAGAGTCATATTAAATATTGCTATAAATCTCTTGATGTACATGGATGACATCGTCATATGGTTCTACTTAAAATTATATTAAACATCTATTTTATCTTGTGAAACTTTATCCAAAGATATAAAAATTTTGTGTCCCAATGTGTGTCCCAAATGCGTCCCCAAAAGGAATAGATAAGAAAGATTTTGAGCTTTAATATGGCAATCAAATTTAATCAATGGATTTATTGCTTAAAAATAGCATGGTCATCAAACATTTAAGTTATCAAAGAGATATGGAGGTTGTACAGGTTAAGAAATGAATTGGAATTCTAAAGTCAAGATTAAACTGGAAATACATCTACAGAAATTAATATCTCTGTAATATTAGTCTTAACATATACTTTTGGCATGCTTTAATAGACGAAAATAGGGCAATAAGAGTCCAGACTAAAACATATATGATGCTAACAATATATGACTAATCAGGCCAAATCACCTATACAGAACTTAAATGCTTCCTGTTCCAAAAGCAGAGAAAAGATTAATAGACATTCTCTGAGCATTTAATAAACAAATTAATAATGTATATGAATATTTTTAGAAAAAAATAGATCTCACTTTATACAGCAATATTAATGACTAACAACAGGTTTATACCACTAGATTTGCTGAATGTGACTGAAGGTTGTTTATCTCTGGAGAGAGCCGGTGAAATACCTAAGATCTGAGAGTGGAAGCAAAAGGCTCTCCAACGGTGACACTCACATGAATTCAACCAACTACATGTCAAGAAGGAAGTATCAAACAAATAACTGAGTCACGCAGATTCATTTAATAGAAATGCAGGTGCCTATAATACCAATCATTGTCTCCATAAATCAAAGAAGAGCTATTTTTAGGGTGTCCACATTTATTGATTGATACGTGTTCATTAATGAAGGGATGGAAATATTCAACACATTGCTATAGGTTGAAAAAATATAATCTATCAAATACTTATAACTATATGTTCAAGTGGTTAGAATTTTACATTAGAATCTTTCTATCCTTTATTAACTAAGAGTATAAATCTCCACACTAGAAATGCAAAACAGAAAAAATTGTTGATAATTGAATATAAAACCATACTGATATTAGAAAATCATTGTAAGCAGAATCATTGCCCACAATATTGACGCATGAAAATATAATGTATTGACACCATACCAAATATTAATATACCAAACAACAAGGAATAAAAAAACTTTTAAAATATGGAGACACAGCAGAAGAAATTTGAACCACACGAGAATGGGACAAGGTATTGACATCTCCATTATTCTAATTTTCCCAGAAAAGTTTTCAGTGAATCTACAGAAGATGACCTTAAATCCCAATACTTTTATTTGATCACAGCCCCCCTCCCAGCTGTTTTATACACTGCAAAATAGGCTGCAGAGCCTATATAAGGAGTGGGTCTAGGATAAATACTTCATAATTTTTAAACCCTGCTACCTGCTTCACTTCATCATTGTCTACAGAAACTCATTTTCCTGCAAGACAAAAGTGACTCTGAAACTCATACCTCCTCAGTACACCTGACATATGGGACCCATCTTAGATTCTCCATTTAAGGAGGGGAGCTATGATACCACCTGGCTGCAGTAATTCAGTATCCCCCTCTACTAGATGACCTCTCTTTAGCTGTGCCTCTACTCTCCACTTGTCAGGGGCTTTTTATGTGTTGTCTTCCCTCATTAGATTGTGACCTCCTTGAGGACAGGAGCTCTCTTTTCCCTTTTGTTGTGGCCCCAGCACTTAGCCTAGTAGCTGGCACAGAGTAGACCCTTAATAAATGTTTATTGACTGACTGACAGAACGGAAAATATAAAATAATAGCAGGATGTCTACTCCACATGAGGTATCTAGGTGGCACAGTAGATAAAGGCCCGAACCTGGATTTAGGAAGATCTAAGTTCGAATCTGAATTCAGATACTTAGTAGCTATGTAACTCTGGGGCAAATCACTTAGACTCTGTCTCAGTTTCCTCAACTGTAAAATGCGGATAATAATAGCACCTACCTCCCAGGGCTATCATGAGGCTTAAATGAGATAAAAATGTAAAAATTCTTAGCATGGTGCCTGGCACATAGAAAGCACTTAATGAATTCTTCTTTTCCCTTAGCATATCTTATCTTAACTCCATCAAGAAAGAAGAGAAAATGAGATAGCAACAACAATAATAATAATAATATTTATCATTTATATAAGCATCACAATAGTTCTGTGATGTGTTCCCTGGAGGTGTTATTAACCCACCTTATAGATGAGAAACCTGGAATTGAGAAATGTTACCCAGCTAATACCAGAGGTAGGATTAGAACTCAAGTATCCCTGGGTCCAGCATCCTATCCATTTGGCCATATGAGATGTGTGTATACACACACACACTATACACACACACACACACACACACACACACACACAGAGTATGTATGTACTCACACACACACATAGACATATATGTATATAGCCAAAAATTTTTACTTATTTCATTTAACCATTAGCCAAAGTTTCACTGACCTATTTAGCCATCATAAAGCTATGGCAAACAAAATACTTATTTCCTTTAACAATTATTGGCTGAAGCTACACTCAGACGTTAGAAATGGAGGAGAACTTAAAAATCATCTAATTCAGCCCTTTAATTTTTGAGCTGAAGAAATTGAAATTCAGAGAGCTTAAGTGATTCCCCTGCTCCATCCCCCATATTGCACAGCTCTTTCATTCCAGAACTGGTACCAGGACTCAGCCGCCTTGTTTTGCTGTCCAGTGTTCTGTCCACTATACCCACACAGTCTTTTGAAAGTTGTCTGATTTGTAATAGAATTTGTCTAACATTTACTAAAGGAGAATAGAAAAGACAATGTGACTGAAATTTTTTCATGACTCCTCATTCCAAGCTGCTTCCCACTTTCACTTGAGGTAAATATTACCATACATGTATCTTCTTATAGAAAGTACACATCCGAGTGTTCCAATTTTATTTTAAAAATGTTTGAATGCAAATATCGCAGCTCTCACTTTCTTTCCTACCCCAAATGGATATGGCTGTGTACCAAATGACACCTTTAATTATGCTAAGACAGTCTAGGGTAGTGGTGGGGAACCTGTGGCCTTGAAGTCACATGTGGTCCTCTAGGTCTTCAAGAGGACTTTGACTCAATCCAAACTTCACAGAACTTTAGTTTGGATTCAGTCAAAGGGCAGCACTTTAGGACATAAAGGGCCACATGTGTCCTCAAGGCTAAAGGTTTCTCACTCCTGGTCTAGGGTAAGACTAAATACGTTCAATATTTGCCTCAATGTAAAATATTTTAGAAACATCTGTCTTTTCTCTACTTTGCTATCATATCTTGAAGAATTAAGCTCTTCTCTAGACATGAATAGAAGAATATTTCTTAAGGTCTCAAGTTTCTTCCTAACATTTAAAACAGTAGATGCCTCATTTACATAAGAGATCAATCAGCCTGACTTGCTGTCTAAGCACCAAGTTTCCTCACCTATAAAGTTAGAAATCATGGGCACCTGCCATGCTTAATTCAGGGGCTTGTTGGACATCCTAAAAAGGGATAATATCTCAATAATTGAAAGTACCTTGTAAAATGCCATACAGAAGTATGAATTTATTATGATTTTAAATGAACTTCTATTCTTACATTACAAAAATTATTCTGAGTGCAGTGCTTTGGTCAGAAAAAACTGAAATGTCTTTATTGGCTTCTCCCTTTGAAAAAGGAAATATGAATTAAAGATACTTAGAGACCCCTTTTCCCAGAGAAGTGAGTAAGCAGGATTATCAAATATCCCTTCAATCATTTCTAAGGAATAAAAAGGAATATGTTCTACGAGCTTAGACCTCATAGAAAGACATAGATTTTTTAAAAATCCTTTGACACTTAAAATTAAGAAATTTGGAACAAGTAGATTCTGTGTTTATCTCTAAACTCTAAATCAATACTTACTGCATTGTATTGAAAAAGAACCCTCCAAGCAGCAGCAAGTATGTCATTTTCCTGGAGTCTCAAGCTAAAATGTCAATATAGGTTGAAATAGGGTTTTGATACTTATAAGTCTCAAAACCTAGGAGAGCATTATGGATGTGATTACCAAGTAGTATATTTCTATGGTCCCCAATCGTTCACATTTAATAAAAACTACATTTGTATGTCAACTTCTGATTTACATGGCTTGATTATCCGGTTTGTGCATTATCTAGACTGTGTTTTTGGTGGTATAAATCAATCAAAATTCTGTGTATATGTGTGTATGTAGGGAGGAGATCTGGGGGGATATAATAAAGTACTGTGTATGTATGTGATAGCAATCAAATTTCTGTGTGTATGTGTTTGTTACATTATGGGAAGGGTCAGGAAATGTGGAGATATCAGAAAAGACATGTTAGAAAGGGAAAACAGAATGGGGCATAAGACAAATTGGCACCTGATAATCCCTTAACCTAGAAACATTTCTAATGATTTTTATTAGAGACTCTGAAGAAGAGTTTCAAGGCAATAACCGGCATCCTAGACTCTCTTATTTGGTTGGGAAGTTGGTTTCCAGTTTTGGCTAAGCAAAAAGAAGACTGAATAAACTTGTCTATAATTTACACTTGCCTTCTCCTCCCCTCCTTTTATTTTGGTTTTTGGCCATTTAACTACTTATTTGTGTCTTCACACTTTGCCTTTGTTTATCAATAAGTATAATTAAAATGAAATCTCAAAAACAATTTACTTGTCAGAAGCTTTAAACTCAAGCATTTATTAAGTGCCAACTATGTTCCAAGCACCGTGCTAAGCAACGGGAGTAAAAAGAAAGGAAAAATTAGTCCCTGCCATCAAGGAGCTCACAGTCTAATGGATTAGACATTATATTTAATATATTTAAATTCTGCAAAGATTGGTTATTTTGTCAGTCTGTATATTCCCTCTGCCAATTAATATTATTTTTTTTGTGATTGGGTAAATAGACTTTGAGCATTGGGGTGACTAGAATAGTCATTATCATGTGACCAGCAATAAATGAGCCCCTCCAATGAGCCCTAGCCCAGTGGTTAGATTGTACCTCAGATAGTAGGCCTAGTCAATCACTGGAACTGAAGCCTTCTCAATTTCATGAAACCTTCTAGAACTTGAGTTTTTCTTCCATAATCTTGAAGAATCAATTCCACACCCTGATGGAGTAGAAATGTAGTGGATCATAGTTTCACACAAGTATAAAAAATATATATTTGTTCTCTCTGTACCTCATTCTCTTTCTTTGGCTTCCTTTTCTTTTCCATCCAGCATTAGTGAAGAATAGTGCAGAGGAAAGAACATTTGCCCTGGAGTCAGAAAACCTTTGTTTTAGTCTCAACTTGACCACTTATTAGTTGTGTGGACATGGACAAATCACTTTATATTCCTGAGTCTTAATCTCTTCTGTAAAATGAATAAAATGATGCCTTCCCTGCCTACCTCAGCAAAGTACTATAAGGACCAAATAAGATGTATAAATGTCAGGTATGATTTCTATCCATCCTATAGCTATTGCTAAGCTGGCTATAGGTATTACACAGTTCTCATCTTTATATCTTAAGGACTCCCCTGACTCATACAAATGGGGAATCAAATGATAAATAAAAACTGTTCAAAAGAATCACCGTAATTTGAGACTTTGTCTCTTTAGAAGAGTCTCAAATCGTTAGTTTTATTGGGACCTAGATCGACCTTCTTAATTTAAATGTTCCCATCTCTAGAAACCTATCACAGAGAGAACCAGTCATTACCAATAGTATATTATCACACACAATTTAATACCAAGGTAGAGGGAGTTATGTCAGCTATTGCATGAAATTGTCTAGAGGAGAACTACAAGCTCAGTTTAATCATGTCATTTATTTTTTCGTAGTGCAGTTCATCCCGAAGCATCGCTGAGCACTTCACAGCCAATTACTGGTCTTAAATGTCAGTGAAAGGATGTGTTAATTTTTATGCAAAAGCAAAGTGACATTCTCATTCCATCAGCCAATGAAATTCTGTTTCTATGAAACTTCCTCCAGCAAATGCTAAATTGGATACATTTGCATATGTTCTCCATACTTTATCAAGTTATCTTGAAATTATACATGACTTTAGGCATGTTAAAATATTCTGTATATAAACTGTTTGTTTTTCTATAGATTTAAAAAATTGATACCAATGGTTTCAGTAAATATAGAATAAGAAAATGGATTATAGTTTTATCCTGGCTGCTATCTAATTAGCTAACCATTTAGCAGTGATAACTTGAATATCAGTTTTATGAATTGGAAAGGAAGAATGACATTCAATTCAGAGCCAAAAGACTATATGTGATTGAAAGTGGGCAATGGGAAGGATGCAGTTTCTAAGGTAAGGGATTTCAGGCCTTTAGACTCAGCACCTCAATTTTAACATTTGTTTTGCATGATTAAAATTTTTGTAAATTTGCATAAGGCTATGATAGATACTAAGTAAGTTTACTGATCCTGATTATCCCTTAAGGATAATGCCATAACTGACAATCATTTGATTACAGTCATCATCATGTGCTTTTGTAGCATTAGAAGGACTGTATTTTACAAATACTGAAAGGACTAACCAAACTGCATCTATTGATGTCGTGCTTTTTCTCCCATAAGGCAAAAAATATATAGTAGGATGAAAATTTTTATTTCAAAGTAAAATTATATCTATTTATAATTATATGCATATATATTAAAGTACATTTGAACAGATAGGAGGAAGAAAATATTTATTAATTAATTCATCCTTTCTTTCCTTCCTTTCCTTCTTTTCCCTCTTTCCCTCCCCTCCTTCCTCTCTTTTCTCCTTCCCTTCCCTTCCCTACCCTTCCCTCTATACCCTCTCTCCCTCTTTTCCTCTCTTCTTTACTTCCCTCTTTTCTAGTCTCCCTCCCTCCCTCCCTCCCTTCCTTCCTTCCTTCTTTCCTTCCTTCCTTCCTTCTTTCCTTCCTTCCTTCCTTCCTTCCTTCCTTCCTTCCTTCCTTCCTTCCTTCCTTCCTTCCTTCTTTCGTTATGACTTATAACAAAAGTTCATTAAGTACGTTAGTGCTTCACAGTGTTTCATATATTCAAAAATATAGCTTAATTATACTTGAGAGATTAAAAGAATACTAAAATTCAAGTTAATGGATTTTTAGGTCGTAGGATCAACAAGATGACTGACTAAACACTTCCCTCATTCACCATGAACTATCAACATACTCCAACCACTTCCACCCCACACCCAAAGAAGAATTATTTGTCAGATGTACAGCAATTAGAGTTTAATCCATAGGAAAAAGAGAGAACCTTGATAAGGCAAAATGATTATGAATTAACAAAAGAGATGTGCTTTCTCAGTAGCCTTGCTCCACCCACCTTCATGCTGGAAAGAACACACAGACCGTTCTTATGCCTTAGGCCAGTATTGGGACCCCAATGTGCTGTAGAGACTTTGCTAACCCAATGCATCTCCTGACTAATCCTTTTCCCTTTGATTCTGCCAGGACAATTAAGGAAGAAGGGGGAACAAATTGTACATCCAGAGAAGAAAAAAAGAGCCAAGGGAGGAAATGAAGGGGAAGGGGGAGGCTAGTCTGAGTAGTTACTTAGGATCTGAAGAAAGGGAATTGAAACACAGGTGGGGCAATCCAGTGCTGTCCCCCAGGAAGACACTTATGACAGGGATCTGGGGTGGGTAAAACCTAAATCCTCCAATGTGGAAGAAGCTGAGATAGTTTTCCAGCCCTAGTATTGTTCCCACCAGCAAATGGCAGTCAGGAAATGATCAGAGTGGGAACATAGTTGTATGGGGTTGAATTTGTCTATAAGGGTCATCCCTTGACATGTTCAGAGTTGCCATTCCTGTTTCTAGTCAAAAACAGGGGAACTTTGTGTTCTGCTTCTGGCCATATGTAATTCAAGGTTTCTCCTTTGAGATGATGAAGATATAGATAACTTAGTGAATCCTTTCTGACTGTGAATTTTGTGAGAACTGTTTCAAGTTCTTTCCTGAACAGGTATGTAATCATAATGGTAATTTGAAGTTCTTCCCTTACCCTTAATAAGCCTAAGGGAATTTGAAGACCTTCTCTGCTCTGAAAATAAACTCTGCCTCCTAACAGATTGAATATAATTACATGGAACCTATGGTGGGAGGAGTTTGCTGAAGGGTGGAGCAGAGTCCACAGGAAGTTGTGAGTCAGAACAGCTACATAGTGGGAGGAAAGAGGACAACAGGCAAGCACACAGTTAGGCTTATGAGTAAATATTGGTCTAATGTTGGTTTGTAGGAAGGCTAAAAGATGCAGTGGCTCTCAGTGCTGTTGTAGCTTATTAACTTCTTTGCTACTATGATGGAATTAACTTACTGGTTTTGGGATTTGGTTTCCTGGTGTCTGAATAAATGTTTTGTTTTTGTCTTCTATGTGGAGAGCATTATATTTTGTGATTGAGCACCACGTGGGTATATTTATAGGGACCGTGGGTTCTGTGAATATTGTATTGATACTACAAGGTGGCAGAGGAGAGGAGAATGACTTTGGCTACCATCCACAGTCTTTATGATGCCATGAGAACATGGTATCTAAAGCACATGCCCTGCCTAAGCAAGCCTAAGCCTGGGTTTGGTGTATTTTGAGGGTACTTTTTCTGTGTTTTTCTTTCCTGTTGTTAGGTAGTTGAATACTTCTTCTTGGATCATTACTTTGAAGTCTGGATGCTAGTGCTCTCAGGAGAAAAAGGATTTATATCAGAGGTGATGCAGTTTTTAAGATAGTGAGACCTCAGATAATGAAAGTATTTTAAGAAGGGGAAAGTACCAAAAATATAGAAAAAACTTGACCATTGTTATTACTCCTCTCAACCACCCACAAAAAAGTGACCAAAGAGAAGTTAAACAGCCCATATGCCAAATTCTAATTTATATAAAATTATTTTCTGGAAAAAATATATATATATATGTATGTTGATGACATCCTTGATAAGGATATAAAAAGGAAAAATTAGACTTTTGCAAGTAATATGCTACAGAAGGACATATCTGTACCATAACATAATTGTATGAAAAATATAGAAAATTCAAAATTCTATGTTTATTATTTGGCACCCATAAAAAAATGTGACTTGGCAGAGCAAAATGTCATCTTGATTCCTCTCTTTCTAGCATCTGTCAAAATTATGTAAGATTCCTTGAAAGATATAACACATATTATACTGTTTAACAAGCTTCTGATCATAAATATCAAATGAAGCATAAAATGAGAAGTGTATCTGCCAAAGTTGTTCACCTCTATCATGGTGCAGATCTAATGTAGATTCCAAGTCAAGGAAGTTTTCTCTATATATGGTAAAATCTTCCAGATGCTTTTGTTTCCAGATGACATTATTCACCAAGCATCGGAACACTGCAGAGCCCCCTAAATGGAATTTATTGTGACTCAAGAATTTGACTTAACTGTCCACATGGGAAAACTGCAATGGATAAAGGATGCTTATTGTCTGTGTCAGTGGTAGACAAACATTTCTGATTATCCAGACTGCTCAGTAAAACGTTTTTGAACATGTACACATATATGTATATATATATATATGCATATGTATTATACACATAAACATTCATATTCATATTTATATATAGTGGTATAGTATGGACATTCACTATTATACTAATATAGTAGGTATGTTATGGAATATCCTGAAATATAAATTTAAAAGAATATACTAAAGTTGAAATAGATAACATTTAACTTTCTATTTATTAGTGGTATGAAAACCTTTTTTTCCTTCCATTATAAATAATAACAGCTTTTCAGGAGTTGTCATATTTCTATTTGTAGTACTTTCTGTACAATGTAAAAACAATGAGCAAAATCATAGTGTCTCCTTAGCTGTGTTTTTTTATGAGTTTGAGAAACAATTAGAATACCTATTTTGCTGAATCACAGAATGTAGAAAGGGGACTTATTATAGGTAATAAGTTTGGGGCCAAATTGTGAAGAACTGACTCTTGTGAAGAACAAAATTACTACTTTTGACTATATCACAATATAGTTTTGGAAGCAACATATATAATGTAAGAAAAATCCAAATCAACTTTTTTGAAAGTGAATGAATTCACCGATTGCCTATTGGTGATAAAATATTGGCATCCCTAACAAAAATCTCAACAAATCTACAGTCCAGGAGTGGAAAACCTGAGGCCTCGAGGCCACATGTGACTTTCTAGGTCCTTGGGTGTGGCCTTTTGACTGAGTCCAAGTTTTACAGCAGACATGTTTTTATTAAGGGGATTTTTTCTGTGAAGTTTGGATTCAATCAAGGAACTACACTTGAGGACCGAGAAGACCACATGTGACCTCGAGGCCACAGGTTCGTCATCCCTGATTATGGAAATAATTTGAGTGGTAAATCTGTCTGACAGTTCCCCAAACTGTAGCTATCATGTGTGGATTACAATCTGAAAATTTAAAAGGCTATTTGGTCTTCACATCAGAAGCCGCTAAAATTTTAGTAAAGAAAAGGTGTCTCTTAGTATTTAAATTTAAAATATATTCATTTTTTTTTTTTAAACAGAAAAAAAAAAAGGAGTCTCAGGATAGTAGTTCCTTACCCTTCCTAATAGCCTTGGCATAGAGTATTGCATCCAAAGTAAGAAACTAAATTTTTAATTGTCGATAAGTGAAACCTATGCCAGGCCCAGCAAAACTGCTCATAAAAAGTTATTTTTTTCTAACTCATTTTAAAATAAATATGTTATTTTATTTTATTTTATTTTTAAAAGTATGCTTCAATCTGCATCCAGAGGTCATTATTCTCTCTCCCTTGAGGTAAATAGAATTTTTCATCATGGGTCTTTTGAAATTGTCTTTGGATCATTGTCTTGATCTGATCTTGAGCTAAGTCTGACAGTTGATCATCCTAACAATATTGGTGTTACAGTGTACGATGTTCTCTTCATTCTCTCACTTCACTTTGCATGAGTTTGTATAAGTCTTGCCAAGTTTTTCTGAAACCACCGCCCTCATCATTTCTCATAGCACAATAGCATTCCATCACAATTATATACCACAGCTTGTTCAGTCATTCCTCAATTGATGGGCAACCCCTCGATTTCCGATTCTTTGCCACCACAAAAAGAACTTCTGTAAGTATTTATTTTCAAATAGGTCCCTTTTCTTTATTTGGGATAAAGATCTAGAAGTGGTATTGCAGGTTCAAAGGATATGCACAATTTTATCTCTTTGAACTCAGTTCCAAATTGTTCTCCAGAACAGACTAGTCCACCATTCCACTAATAGAACATTAATGTCCCAATTTTTCCACACCCCCTCCAATATTTATTCTTTTTCTGTCATGTTAGCCAAGTATGAGTTGGTACTTCAGAGCTGTTTTAATTTACATTTCTCTAATCAATAATGATTTAGAGTATTTTTTCATGTGTATCTTGATAACTTTAATTTCTTCTTCAGAAAACTGCCTTTTCATATCCTTTGGCCATTTAATACCTTGGGAATGGCTCTTATTTTTATAAATTTGGCTCAGTCCTCTATATATTTCAGAAATACAGCCTTTATTACAGATATTTGCAGTAATTTTTTCTACTTCCCCATTTTTCTTTAATTTTGGTTATGTTAGTTTTGTTTGTATAAAATCTCTTTAGCTTCATATAATAAAACTTAGCTATTTTATTTCCCATGATCCTCTATATCTCTTGTTTGATAAAAAATTCTCTCCTTATCCATAGATCTGAAGGATACATTATTCAATTCCCCTCTAATTTGCTTACAATAATATTCTTTATGTCTAAATCATTTATTCATTTTGACCTTATTTGATGTACAGGATGAGGTGTTAGTCTATGCCTCATTTCTGCCACATTGCTTCCCAATTTCCCCAGAAATTTTTGTCAAATGTTGAATTCTTAGCCTGACAGCTTAGATCTTTGGGTTTACCAAACAATGCATTACTATGTTCATTTCCTACTGTGTGCTGTATACCTAATCTAGTCTACTCAGCCACCATTCTGTTTCTTAGCAAATACCAGATTGTTTTAAAGATCTTTGAATATAGTTTAAAATTTAAAGCTTCTAGGCCACCTTCCTCACATTTTTTTTGTTGATTTCTTTGATATTTTGTCTTTTTGTTTTTCCAGATTAATCTTGTCACTTTTTTTCTAGTTCTATAAAATACTACTTTGATAGTTTGTTTCATATGACACTGAATAAATAGATAACCGGTAGAGTCATCATTTTTATCATAATGACTGAACCCTTCCATGAACAATTAATATTTCTCCAATTGTTTAGATATGTCTTTGTGTGAAAAGTGTTTTATAATTGTATACACACACACATATAATATATCCAGGGAGATATAATCCCTGGATCTGTCCTGGCCAAGTAGACTGCCAGGTATTTTATATCATCTTCAGTTATTTTACATGCAATTTCTATTTCCATCTTTTGCTGCTGGATTTTGTTGGAAGTACATAGAAATGCTGATGATTTCTGTGAGTTTATTTTATATACAGTAATTTTGTTGAAACTGTTAATATTTTAATTATTATTTTTTCATTAATTCTCTAGGGTTCTCTAAATATACAATCATATCATCTGCAAAGAGTGATAGTTTTAGTTCCTCTACCTATTTTTATTTCTTCAATTTCTTTTTCTTGTCATTGCTATAGCTAACATTTTTAGTGGCAGCTAGGTGATGCAGTGGATAAAATGATAGAGTTAAGAAGACACATCTTTGTGAGTTAAAATCTGACCTCAGACATTTACTTCTATAAAATGTGCTGGAGAAGAAAGTGACAAAGCACTATAGTTTCTTTTCCAAGAAAACCCTATAAGAGGTCAAAAAGAGTTGGACACAACTGAAAAAACTGAACAACAAAAAACATTTCTAATATAATGTTGATTATAATAGTTGTGATAATGGACATCCTTGTTTAACTCCTGGTCTTATTGGGAAGGCTTTAAGTTTGTTCCCATTATAGATAATGCTCACTCTTCATAGTGGATAGATACTAATCATTTTAAGAAAGTTTCCATTGATTCCTGTGTTTTCTAGTGTTTTCAAAAGGGATGGGTGTGTTGATTTTGTCAATTTTTTTTTTACTACATCCATGATATAAATTATATGATTCTTTTTGTTTTTTGTGTTTTTTTATTGATATGGTTGATTATGCTGGTAGTTTTCCTAATGTTGAATCAGCCTTGCATTCCTGGTATAAATCTTACCTGGTGATGCTGTATGATCTTTATGATATGTTGCTATAATCTCCTTCCTAGTATTTTATTTAAAAATTTTGCATCGATATTCATTAAGAAAATCAATCTATTGTTGTTTCTTTTTCTCTGTTTTTGATCTCCCTGGTTTAGTTACCAAACAATGTTTGTGTTATGAAAGGGTTTTAGTAGGATTCCTTCTTTACCTATTTTTTCAAATAGTTTAGATAATATTGGGATTGTTCCTTAAATGGTTGGTACTATTCACTTGTGAATACATCTGGTCTTGTGGATTTTTTCTTAGGGAACTCACTGATAGCTTATTCAATTTCTTTTTCTAAGATTAAAGTATTCTATTAAAGTATTCTATTTCCTCTTCTGTTAAACTAGGCAAGTGTGATAGTAATGGCAATTAAAGATTCCCCTGTATTGGCTTGGTTTTCAAATTGATTGTGTTAAAACCCAGAGTTTGTTAATCCCACCTGTGGGATGGGCTTGTTGATGTGAAAAGAAAGTCCTGAACTGGGAGGAGCTGGTGAGGTAGATTTGGAGAGACACTAGAGAGAGGCGGAAGATCTTTTTGGAAGCAGCACCTCATGGAGAGAGAGAGACTAAGAGAATTGCTGGTGGCCGCTTTGAATTGCCCTGGACTTTTGAGACCTGCCCCTTGAGCTGCCAAGGACTGAGGAGACATGGCTGTTTTGCTGGTACTTTGTCTGTCTGTTTTGATGTTCTTTTGCCAGATTTGTCCACTGGTGAAAGACTGTCCTTTTGTTGAAGAAGTCCTGGAACCTGGCTGTTCGCTAAGAAGGCCTGCGACTGTCCTGCAGACAGAGAGTGAATACTGTCCACTGGTGAGGGACAGTACTGTTGTTGCAGGGGTCTGGAGACTGTCCTGCAGACAGAGTGAATACTGTCCACTGGTGAGGGACAGTGCTGTTGTTGCAGGGGTCTGGGAGCCTTTCTGTTGGTTCAGAAGCCCTGAAGAAGGATTTTCTTGTTGTATGTTTACAGAAATCCTGGGAGAGGGCTTTGCTAATGTGTTCAGGGGTTCTAGGACTGTTCTACAGACAGAGGATAAATTCATGAAGGGACTGGCAATGTATCTTGTGGCTTTGCTAAGCCTTGTCTCCCCAGGAACTAAGATTGCTGAGAACTTGCTTCGTGTCAAGATGAAGAAAAGACCTCCATTTGGGTATTAAGTGCTGTGTTTAAACTTGATGTAACTCTGGGGTAGATTCAATTGTGATCCAGGGGTGGGGAACTTTTGACCTTATGTTTGGAAACTAATCTCCATTTGAGAAGAGGGGCTTTGTGGTGGACTTAATTAAGGTATAGCCTAGGGGTGGAGAAGTATTTAGAACAGAGACTTTGTAATTGATTGAATGATTGGAAGATCCTGGGGTGGGGTAGTATTTGGAGATTATTTAATCACACTTAGTAAATGCTGTATTTGGAATGATGTCATGTTTTGATCTTCTCTGTTCTTGGTTTGTCACTAAATAAAATAGAGAGCACCTATGCTGGTATTTTGAACCTGGGAAGTTGCCTTTGCTTGGTATTACATTACAGCAAGTTACATTTTTGTAAACATTCATCCATTTCATTTAGATTTCACTGGCACATAATAAGGCACAATAACTTAATAATTGCTTTCATTTACATTGGTGATGTATCATCCTTTTCATTTTTGAAATTAGTAATTTGGTTTTCTTTTCTATTTTTTAAAATAAAATTAACCTATTACTTATCAGTTTTATTGTTTTTCCCCATAAAATCTGCTCCTAGCTTTATTTCTTAGTTCAGTGGTTATTTTCTTTTACTTTCAATGTTATTAATCTCTCCTTTGACTTTTCAGGATTTCCATTTTGGTGTTCAATTGGAAATTTTAAACTTGTTCTTGCTTTTGTTGTTGTTGCTGTTGTTGCTTTTAGTTACATGTCCAATTTATTTATCAGATTAAAAAAAACCCATGCATGCATTTAGAAATAAAATTTTCCCCTAAGAACTGCTTAGTCTGGATCCCCAAAATTTTGGAATGTTGTCTCATTTTTGTCATTTTCTTTAATGAGATTATTGATTATTTGTATGATTTTTTTCTCTGACCCATTCATTCCTTAGGATAAGATTACTTAGTCTCCAATTAATTTTAATTTATGCTTTCCGGGTCCTTTAAGAAATATGTAACTTTTATTGTATTATGGTCTGAAAAGCCTGCATTTAATATTTCTGCTTTTCTAGATGTTAGTATTTTAGGCCCTAATACATGTCTGCACAACATACAGCCCACAGGTCTCTTGCAGCCTGCCAAAGTGTGTGGTATGTTGTGTAGGGCTGTTTTATCTCCTTTGCATTTTGTATGGGTCACCCAAAATCCTTTGGTGGACTGTATGTTTTGCAGGCCTGTCCTAATACATGGTAAGTTTTTGTGAAGGTACCATGCATAACTGAATAAAGGTATACTCCTTTCTATTCCCATTCAGTTTTCTCCAGTGGTCTATCATATCTAACTTTTCTAAGATTCTATTTATCTCCTTGGCTTCCTTCTTATTTATTTTATGGTTAGATCTGTCTAATTATGAGAGGGGAAATTTGATATCCCCCCTATGATACTTTTATTTTTTATTTCATCCTGTAATTCATTTAATTTTTTCTATAAAATTTGGATGTTAGGCAATTTGGTACATATATGTTTAATATTTGTATTGTTTCATTGTTTATGATTTCTTTTATCAAGATATAGTTTCCCTGATTATCCTTTTTAATTAGGTTATTTTTGCTTTTGCTTTGACTGAGATCATGATTGTTACCCCTGCATTTTTTACTTCAGCTGAAGCATAATAGATTCTGCTCAAGGCCCTTATTTTAAGTCTGTGTGTCTCTCTATTTCAAGCGTGTTTCTTGTAAACAATATATTGTTGGATTCTGGTTTCTGATCCATTTGGATATCTGCTTCTGTTTTAAGGTCATGTTCATCTCATTCACATTCGTAATTAAGATGATTAACTGTACATTTCCCTCCATCTTATTTTATTCTATTTATCCTCTTCTCACTCTTTTAATCTTTTCCTTCTAAAGTCTGTTTTGCCTCTGATTACTGCCTTCCTTCATCTGCCCTCCTTTTTATCATCCACTCCTCCTTTTCCTCAACCCTTTCCCCTCCTGTTTTCCTGTTTGTCAAGATAAATTTCTTTTACCAATTGAATATGTGTATGTGCATGCATGTATTTTTTTTTTTACTCTTCAATCATTTAGATGTGAAATTCAAGCATTACCTGCTGCCCCTCCTATTTTTCCCATTGTAAAAGCTCTTCCTGGCATGCCTCTTTTATGTAAAATAATTTTGTTTATTCTTCCACTCCCTTCTCTTCTCTTCTTTCTCATGGATTTTTTTTTTGCATCATCCCAACATAATCAACTCTCTCTCATACCCTCTTTCTATGTAGAATCCTTCTAAATGCCCTAACAATGATAAAATTCTTGGAAGTTACATATGTCACCTTCTCATATAGAAAGGTTAATCTTACCGATTTCCTCATGATTTCCTTCTCACATTTACCTTTTTATGCTTCTCTTGAGTCTTATATTTCAAAGTCAAATTTTCCATTCAGCTCTGGTCTTCTCATCAGGAATTCTTGAAATTCCTCCATTTCATTAGATATCCATTTTTTCCCTTGAAAGACTATACTCAGCTTTTCTGGATAGGTTATTTGTGGCTTTAATATTATCTCTTTTGCCTTCCAGAATATTGTATTCAAAATCTTCCACTTCTTTAATATGCAGCTTATAGCTCTTGTGTGATCCTGACTGTGGCTCCATGATATTTGAATTTTTTTTCCTGACTGCCTAAAGTATTTTCTCTTTGACCTGAAAGCTCTTGATTTTGGCTATAATATTCCTAGGAGTTTTCATTTTTGAATCTTTTTTAGGTGGCAATTGATGAGTTCTTTAAATTTCTATTATCCTCTGGTTTGAGGCTGTCTGGGCAGTTTTCCTTGATAATTTTTTTTAAATATAATGTTTAAGCTCTTTCTTTGATCATGTTTTTAGGTAGTCCAATAATTTTTAAACTATTCCTCTTCAATCTATTTCCTAGGTCAGTTTTTCTTATGAAATATTTCAAATTTTCTTCTATTTTTTCACTCTTTTAACTTTGATTATTTCTTAATGTCTTATGGAACCATTAGTTTCCACTTGCCCAATTCTAATTTTTAAGGAATTAATTTCTTAATTGAACTTTGTGCCTCTTTTTTCCATTTGGACAATTTTATTTTTAAGGAATTATTTTCTTCAGGTTTTTTTTTTCTTTTTGCCTTTTTTGTTTTTTACCAAGCTGCTATTTACTTTCATTTTTTTACCTATTCTTTTTCCTCTAACTCATATTTGATTTTTGAAATAATTTTTTACTTCTTCTAGGAATTTGTATTGGCTTGTGTCCAATTCATATTTTTCTGGGAACATTTGCTTATAGAGGTTTTGACTTCGTTGACTTCTTCTGAGCTTGTGTCTTGATCTTCCCTGTCACCATAGTAGATTTTTATGGTCAGGTTCTTCTGTTTTTGTTGTTTGCTCATTTTTCTACTCTGTTTCTTGATTTTGGACTTTATGGTAAAGTGCTTCCAGTTTCAGGCTTTTTCACAGTCATATTTTCAGAGCTAGTTCTGGGGGGTTGGAATTTTTTTATGCTTTCAGGGTGGTATGATCTAGGGAGAGGTATGCTCATTGCTCTCCTGGTCTCCACTCTGGTTCTTAACACAGGAAGGGTCCCTGATCCCTTGGGATTGAAAGCAGTATCACTCCCCAGGACTCTTACTCTCTTTGGACCAGAAATGATATTGTTTCTCAGTATTCCTGATCCCTTGTCACCAAAATTGATACTGCCACTCAGAGCTTCTGCTCACTCTTGACTGAAAATGCTTCTCTCCATCCTTGTACCCAGAAATGGGTACAAGCCATAGAGTTGCCAAACAGTGTTAGGTCCTATGTCCAGTACTAGCAAGAAGTCGCCTGTAATCTCTTTCTGACAACATGCCAAATCCCCTTACTGTCTTGCTTGAGAACTAGTGAAGTTGCTGCTGCTTTGGCCACTACTACTGGTCCTACCACTTGTGTTCATTCACATGGGCTCCAAGCCAGCTTCCCCCTTCATATCACAGATCTCTCTTCCTGATCTCCTAAGCTGCTTTGGCCTGGAAGAATGTTTCACTCTGACATTTTGTTGAGTCTGCCACTCCAAAAATCAATTAGAGGTGTTATTTTAAAGCTGTTTGAAGGGCAATGTTGGGAGAGCTCAGCTTTTTCTTTACTCTTCCATTTTGGCTCTGCCCCCAAAAGTCTACATGCTTATTTTTAAAAACAATTTGGAAATTCTTCTGTAGTTTGTGTGTTTCATAGGCGGAACATGAATTCCACTAAGACACTGAAGGTTTTTGACTGTCAATACAACTTTATATTTTTTTTTCATTTTCAGACCTGGGACTAGTAAGCAGAAAAAGGCAAAGAAGAAGTTAGACATAAATTCAACTGTATTGACTCCCAGGTATGGTCCACTGGGCCACGCCAGTCTCACTCTGGGTTTTATATTTTCCCATGCCAGACACGTGGTAACCTAATGGCATTGGGATCTGTTCTTTCATTTTCCTTTCTTTCTGAGATACTGTGGTCTCCTTTTAACAAAGTGTTTATGAAATGGGATAGCTTTCTAAGGATAAACAGTCCACTATTTATCTATAGAGACTAGGTGATTTTCCTTCAGCTTTATGACACACTTCAAAAAATCTAGAGTCCTGCTCTCATGTGACTGTGTATTGTTTTTCCTGAGCTCACCCAAGAACTCAGAAAAGGGCTGTCACTGAATATTAAATGCTGTGAGATTGCTATCTGCTGTATCTCCTTAAATCCTCTTGGAGCTAATGTAATTTCTGGGCTTCTTCCCCTGTCTGATAGTAAAGCTTCTATGGGTGTGAAATCAGGCATTCTCAGGACTCCTCTGAGAGTTTGGTTTCATGAGCTTTCATTGCAATGGACACACAAGTGAACTAAATATCCGTGTGTCATGTCACATCTAGGTTCACCATACTAACTCCATTGAAAAGGTTTTGCTGCAAGGTATTCTTCTTCAGGATGACTTAGATAGCAGGACTTGCATCTCATGAACATTCATTGGTTTGGTCTTGTAAGCAATGGGATTTTTGAAAGTAGCTTATAAAATCATTTCTGTTTAGAAAAGGTGGGTGACAAAACCTAACACTCAGGTTTTTCTGAATTTTGGTCATTAAACACATTGTGAGGAAAAAAATCCCTCTTCTTGGTGTCCTGAGGCCTATATCTGAGACTTCCCTGCACGTTTACTAGCTAGGTAACTTTGAGCAAACTTAATAACCTCTGTGAGGCTTAGTTATGTTGTATGTTAGTGGCTATAATGATACTTCCATTGCATCCTGACAGGGTTGTTGTGAAGAAAATACTTTTCGAGGCTTAAAGTGCTATTGAAATGTCAGCTATTATTATTGTAATTTTCCTGTAGAAAAGTAGATGCTAACCTAAGGATAGAAGTTTAGATTGTGTTTGCATGATAAAGCCCAACAGGTTTGAAAATGGAAAAAGAAAAAAGTAAAGAAGGAAGAATGAATAATTTGTTGAGGCAAGAAGACTATTTAGTTTTAGCATCTGTCTGAATGTATTGTCTTTATTTTTTTTTAAAGAAAGATTGATTCAGTCCTTGAACCAGACATGTATTACATATATGAAATATAAATATGTAAAAATGGATATATATATATATACTTAAACACGCATCATATTGCTTTAAAACATTTGTGATTACTGAATTCACAATTAAAAAAAAGAGATTCATCCAGTTAAATTGGTTGGGTTTTTCTCCCCCTTGCTCCTGGGTTTCCTTATTAAAGAACTTACAGATGAATGACAAGTATGACAAATGCCATTGGGGAATCTCTTTTTAAATAAAATTGATGGCTTTGAAAATATGTTGCACGTATTGAATACTTGGCCGTCTGTACCTTTGGACTAGAAGCCTGGCTCTTTGGATCACGTGGCTTCTGACCAAAGAACCACAAACCACCTGTTCACAATTTACCCTGACAGGAGATGATCCTGCAGGAAGTAAATAGCTCCCAAGGGATAGCTTCATGAAAGGAAGCCTGTAAAGCCACAGTAAATATTATAACTTCCCCGAACTTTGTCTCAACACAAAAATTGGTCCCTCTTTCAACAAAATGTTGACCTCTGACAGAATATAAGCTCCTTGAGGACAAAGATAGTTTCATTTTTAGCCTTTGTATCCCCCATAATAACCACAGAGTTTGGTACGTAATAAGTGTGTGGTAATGGCCAGGTCTATATACATTAGAAGGAGAAAGCAGATCTAAGGGAACAGCTAGAGTTTCAAAAGGGGAAATTCCTAGACTGCAATGGGGACATAATGTCACAGGGTGAGTCCTTAGCCTGTGAAACAGAGTGAATTGGAGTCCCTCAAGGGTTCAGGTGAAGGGAAGGGAATAAGTATTTATATAGTCCCTACTATGTGTCAGGCACTGAACTAAACATTTTTTAAAAACAAATATTATTTCACTTGTTCCTCACAACAATGCCGGGAGGTGGGTGCTGTAATTTTGCCCGTTTTACAGTTGAGGAAACTAAGGCAAACATAAGTTAAGTGTCTCACCCAGGGTCAAACCACTAGTAAGTGTCTGAGGCAGGATTTGAACACAGGTTTTCTTGACTCCAGACCTGGTGCTCTAACCACTGTGCAACCAGCTGCCTTTGATGAGCAGTAGCCCCTTGCTACCTCAGCAGCTCCATAATTACTTTTTCCTTGTTTCATCTATAAAAGAAAACTTGCATTGGTGATGTTGATCTGGTAACTTCCAAAATATTTAAAACCACCCAGTGTAGCACTTTGTAATTCACCAGCATAGGATATAGATAGACATAACTTTGGATGCAGTAAGGTTTTAGCAAATGCTTGTTGAATAGAACAAAACAATAGAATATACACATAGAAGAGAACTGATGATTCATTCTTTGCATTACTTAAGAAAGTGTAAAAAAGTTATACTCTTCGGCTTTGTTGTATACTCTTAATCTCACATTTTCAAATAAGCAAAGATTAATAAGAGCTAGTAAGAGCTAATATTAAATGGGGTTTTAATGTTTGCAAAGATCTCATTTTATCCTTGCAAGAACCATAGGAGCTGGATGTTACTAGTATTTCTACTTTACAGATAAGAAAACTGAGTCTAAGAGAAGTTGAGTGACTTTTCAGGGTCACGCAAATAGTGTCTGCAGCATAATTTGAAATCTGGTCTTCCTGACTCTAGATACCTCATTGTATCCACCTAGCTGTCATTTAGCTAACATTTATTCAATGCCCTAAGGCTTGCAAAATACTTATAAATACTACATTATTTAGTCCTCTCAACAACCCTGTGATGTGGATAGTATTATTATTCTCGTTTTACATATGAGAAAACTGAGGTTGAAAGAGTTTAGGTAACAAGAGCTATATAGTTAATAAGTATCTAATTGGAATTTAGGTCTTCCTGATTTCAAGGCCAGCACTTTATTCACCATGCTATTAGTCAACTCAGTCTCATATTAGAACATCAACCCTTGCTTTAAAGTGACAATAGATTGATTTGACAATATATTGATTTAAGTGACAATATAATTATTTCCTTAACCTTTTTGAAGAATTGAGGAAAAAATGATCCCTGATTTTGGCAGTCCTGCTATCAGTTAGCACAGTAGATATTGAATTTCATTCCATCAATTTGCTAAGTGTTGACAAATAGAACATGAGGATGATGTGGTACTTTTCATGGGATCATAGATGTAGAGCTAGAATTGACTTTAAACATGATCAGGTTTCACTTCCTCATTTTACAGATGTGGAAATGGAAGCCCAGAGAGGTTATGACTTGCCAAAGGTCATGCAGGTAGCAAGTGGCAGAGCTGAATTTAAATCCATTTTCTCTGATATCAAAGCCACCATACCATTGTACCATGGTTGCCTTCATTGGGCTCCCTAGCTGTATTTATATGTTTGCTCCCAGCAACAGTGTTCTTATAAACACTCTTCATCCCTGTGCCATTTTCTAAGGATAAATGGATTTCTCCATATGCTTTTCTTATCCCAAACTATCCCTCCAAGACAGACATAACCCTAATTGTAAATATGATTGTATTGTATTGCCTTTCCATTTATTTCACGGATGCTAAGTAAAAGAAAATGATCTCTAATTTGTCACTTATGCCAGAAAATACTCACTACTTCACTTCAGGAGTCTGTTCTCACACACTTCCTTACAGTGCCCACATTCATGGAAGCTCCTGGAAATTTTCCCTGGTCCTGTGCGTGTGTCTGTGCATATATGTAGGAGAAGAAAGTTTGTCTCCTTCAGATTCCAGCATTTCCACCTTCCACAAGAAGCCTTTTCTGTTCTCCATTAATTCTAGTTAATTCATTATTTCCAGTTTCCAATATCCTGTAAAAATCTTGTTGGTGCATAGTATGCATGCTGTTTCACTTGTTAGACTGTCAAAAGACACAACTATGGATTTCACTTCATATACTGTAATGTCATGCCAAGGAAAGGCAACTTCCCACGGTTCAAAATACCAGCACAGGTGCTCTCCATTTTATTCAGTGACAAATTAAGAACAGAGAAGATCAAAACATGACATCATTCCAAATACAGCATTTACTAAGTGTGATTAAATAATCTCCAAGTACTACCCCACCCCAGGATCTTCCATTCATTCAATCAATTACAAAGTCCCTGTTCTAAATACTACTCCACCCCTAGGCTGTACCTTCATTTAGTCCACCACAGAGCCCCTCTTCTCAAATGGAGATTAGTTTCCAATCATAAGTAAAATACATTCATTTGTTCATCCATAGAACACAAAAAGGTCAAAAGTTCCCCACCCCTGGATCACAATTGAATCTACCCCAGAGTTACATCAAGTTTAAGCACAGCACTTAATACCCAAATGGAGGTCTTTTCTTCATCTTGACAGGAGGCAAGTTCTCAGCAATCTTAGTTCCTGGGGAGACAAGGCTTAGCAAGGCCACAAGATATATTGCCAGTCTCTTCATTAATTCATCCTCTGTCTGCAGAACAGTCCTAGGACCCCTGAAAACATTAGCAAAACCCTCTCCCAGGATTTCTGTAAACATACAACAAGAAAATCCTTCTTCAGGGCTTCTGAACCAACAGAAAGGTTCCCAGACCCCTGCAATAACAGCACTGTCCTTCACCAGTGGACAGTATTCATTCTGTCTGCAGGACAGTCTCCAGACCCCTGCAACAACAGCACTGTCCTTCACCAGTGGACAGTATTCACTCTCTGTCTGCAGGACAGTCTCAGGAGATCTTACCCAACAGAAAGGTTCCAGGACTTCTTCAATAACAGGACTGTCTTTCACCAGTGGACAAATCTGGCAAAACAACATCAAAACAGACAGACAAAGTACCAGCAAAACAGCCATGTCTCCTCAGTCCTTGGCAGCTCCGGGGGCAGGTCTCAAAAGTCCAGGGCAATTCAAAGTGGCCCTCAGCAATCCTCTCAGTCTCTCTGCCTCCATGAGGGTGCTGCTTCCAAAAAGTTCTTCTGCCTCTCTCTTGTGTCTCTCCAAATCTAAGTCACCAGCTCCTCCCAGTTCAGGACTCTCTTTTCACATCAACAAGTCCATCCCACAGGTGGGATTAACAAGCTCTGGGTTTTAACACAATCAATTTGAAAACCAAGCCAATACAGGGGGATCTTTATATTCCATTACTATCACATATACTGAGGCTGCCTTTGAGGAGATTGGTTGACTGTTAAAAAGACCAAGACTTGTGAGAGAAATTTCCCCTCTTCAAGGTCTATAAAAACAAGCTAACAGATCAGTTCATATTCCTAGACTTCCTTTCCTCCTTCCCCTACTCAGAAATCAGATCAGCATGCAACCAAACAGATAGGCATTCCAGGGGAAGGGTAGAGAGGATTAACTATGCCCATGCAAATTCTCTCTACCTCCCACTCAGGAGCCATTAATGGCATCCCTGGGGCAGAAGCACAGCAGAGGAATAAATGCTGCCCCACAATTCTAAGCACTTGATTTCTTTTTTTTTTTTAAGCAATTGGGGTTAAGTAACTTGCTCAAGGTTACACAGCCAGGTGTCTCTGGATGTGTGCTAAGTGTCTGAGCCCAGATTTGATCCCCAAGTTATCCCAACACCGGAGCCGGTGCTCTTACTCGCTGTGCTACCTGGCTGCCCCGGATACTTGATTTCTTGAGAGCAGACTTTCTAAGCTCAGGAAATGGTTAACAGTTAAGGCACTGTGGCTCTTTTATGATAACCATAGTGGACACAACCATTTCTTTGTAACTCAGTCTGAGAAAGTAAGCCCAGCTTGGCAATTGGCATGGGGTAATTCTAAATTTAAAAAATTGCTAAATTCAAGAATTTCCAAGAAGACTTACATGAACTGATGCGTAGTGAAGTGAACAGGAGAATGTTGTACAGAGTAACAGTAACATTGCTCGATGAAGAATTATAAATGACTTAGCTAGCCTCAGCCAATACAATGATCCCAGACAATCCCAAAGAACTAATGATGAAGCATGCTCTCTGCCTCCAGAGAAAGAACTAATATTGTTTGAATTCAGATTGAAGCATGCTATTTTCTTTCTTTCATTTTTTTCTTTTGTTCAAGTTTTCTTGTACAAAGTGATTAATATGGAAATGTTTTACATGATTGCAATATATAACCTACATCTAATTGCTTACTATCTCAAGGATAGGGGAGGGGAGTGAGAGAATTTGGAAATCAAAAGTTTAAATAAAAATGATTTAAAGTTGAAAAAGAATTTCTAAGTAAGGGATTTTCCAAAGTTTATTGTTCAGATTGAGTCTTAGAGAATATGTCCCACTTGGAAAGGAAAGCTAGTGAGTTATTTGGTCAATACAAGTCCTATTGAATGGAAATTTCTTGCTCGGCAGTCCCGAAGTGTGTTTATTTTTTTGGAAGAATCCAAATCACAAGATGACATCATAAGTCAAGAGGAGTGGTGATGGTAGTGTGCAAGTATGCTATGAGAAGGCTAGGAATTCACCAGAATATCAAAGTTACCCTTATGTTACCATCAAATTCTGTTCCATTATGAGAGTTGCTGGTGGTCCTCATGAGTACTTCGTGTTTCTATATCTGTTTATGGACCCCTGTGAGTATTTTACTTCTATTGCATTTTATATGGGATGAAATAAAGGCTGTGATTGCTATTTGGGAATTGGGACCCTGTTACCAATATTTGGAGAAAATGAGAAAAGCATCAAATATATATTTAAATTTTTTTTCTGGAATAACTCCAGGTGGAGGCAACTATCCAAAGAAAGAAAATGGCATTCTTGGGGTTAAGTTGTATTATTGGATTCAGTTCTTATGATACCATAGTATTAAGGGACAGCATCATTACCCAATATATTGTGAAGGGTTGAAGCCCTAAATTCCAAGCAAACCCAGGAAGCAAAGGACAGAGTACTAGGTCTGGAGTCAGGAGGATTTGAGTTCAAATCCAGCCTCAATTACTAGGTGGGTTACCTCAGGCAAATCACTGAACCTCAGTCTACTCCTTTCCTCAATTGTAAGATGAGAATAATAATAGGACCTACCTCCCAGCCATGATGTGAGGATCAAATGAGATAATAAAAAGCACACTTAGCACTGTCTGGCACATAGTAGGTGTTGCTATGTAAATGTTTATTCCCTTCCCTTTTTCCCTTCTCTGAAGGTAATTTGAAAAAACAGAGAAAGACATAAGAAGCAAACACTAAAGGAGAGAAAGAAACTTCAACCCTCAGTAAAGAAGCCTAATGGAAGTTGTCATTGTGAGTAGAGAGTACACTACCCAGACTGAGGAGTAGAAAAGAGGCAGACATCAATAACTTACCATGAATCTGGATGTAATTGGAATCTGACAATTGCTTTCATGATAGACAAAGGAAGGTCTCCCATAGCTTCTCAAGAAAGCTCCCATGGGATGTTTGGTAGTATTAAGACTATGTACCCTTAGCCCTTATAAGCTTTAGGAATTCTCATTCCAACTTCCACTCCCACAAATGAATCTGGTGTCTGAGCAAGGTTATACCTCCCCCCTCAGGATTATAGGGGTGTTCTTGAAAGACTAGGAATGTCTTTCTCTGTTCTTTTGGCTTAGTCCCTCATTGCAGTGTTTTCTCCAAAGTTCACTGCTAGTGATTAGTGCCACAGTTTCACTTAACCAATTAATAGCAATTAGTTTTTACAAAGGAATGTTTACTGAGAAAATAGAACAAAAACATAAGCTACATATCACTTCTGCCTGAACAGGGTGAAGAAGTAGGGTCCCATGCAACTATCACCTCTGTCCCTGGAAAGAGCAGATTCATACTTGAAGTGTTTGCTCATAAGCATTCATCCACCCAACTCATATCTAAATGTGCAGTAGACAACGGAGAATCTCTCTCTCTTCTCCTATTGGTCTGTATGAAGCAAGTTACTCTGAAGGCCTTAACTGCCACCTCACCTCTGCTCTGCTTCCCACACATCTTTGCATAGACTCCAACCCTCAGACTTCTGCTGCTCACTATTTTCAATAGACAAAATTGTATAAATGAATATTTCACTTAAAAATGTAGAGAACAGACAGCAGAGATAGAAACAACATCTGGCAAGACCGTGAGATCAGTGTCCAGAGGTGGTGGCACATAGGGGAGGTAAAGGCCTAGGGCTTTCTCCCTGCCATAGCCTTACAGCTTTTGTGGTTTATTCCCTTGAACACTGCTAGTCAAGAAAGAGGAAGAGGTTCACTTTGACTGGTGAGTGATTTTTGAATGCATCCCTGCTTTAGTTCAGCAGCCAATGAAAAGTCTGTCTCTTCATCATATGGTCACTTACCAAATGTGCATTTGCCAGATTGGGGAGCCTTGAAGGGCCTTTTCTTATACATCATCATGCCTCTCTGGAAACAAGCTCCCCCAGCAAGGATGCTGCATATGCTCTTAGGAAGTGCCTCCATTAGCCAGGGTCTTGTAATATACATAAAAAAGTTTTATGAATGAGATGTTGTTGTTGTTTTTAGCTATTAGAAAACAAAACAAAACAAAAAACCCATCCTCGGAGACTTGTTCTAATAGAGTCATTTTAGAGAGTTGGTCCCCAGGCAAGAGGAGTGAGTGCCATCTTCTGGAGGAGAGTCATCCCGACACATTGCAAAGGGCAGCAACCAAAGCCAGGAGAAGCATAACATTAAATGAAAAGCTGAAACTGCAGGAAGCAATGGCTGCAGAGGCTGGTGCCAGCAGGGAGCTGATTGGAGTTAGGAGAGAGGGAGCGCTACAGCAGAGCAGCAGAGGAAGGCAGTGGATAGGAGATCAATGGTAGGGAGCAAAAAGCAAAGGCTTCTCAGACAAGTTGGAGGTAAGAGATGCTCTAAGCAAGGAAGTACAGATAGAGGAACTCTGGGAAAAAGCAAGCTCTGGGTGGCTAGGTGGCGCAGTGAATAGAGCGCCTGCCCTGGAGTCAGGAGGACCTGAGTTCAAATCCAGACTCAGACATTTAACACAAAAAAACTAGCCTTGGGCAAGTCACTTAACCCCAATTGCCCTACCTTCCCTCCTCCAAAAAAGCAAAAAAAAAATTTGCTAAAAAATAAAAATTAAAAAGCAAGATCGATTGCTGGGGTGCAAAAGCCTCACTACTCCAGATCAGGTAGCCTGACCTGGCAAGAATGCACAAGGTAATGGGGAAGCCCTTCCCAGATCACTAGAGATAGCATGACTTTCTGTGCACTCCATTGCAAGTCCCATTGGTTTCCATTGACTTGTAGTTAAAATTATTCATGTTTTGAGCCTTGGAAGAAAGCTATAAACAAATACAGGGGTAGAGGTGGAGAACCAGTGCCTACCCATCTGGGAAGACCAGACACTGGTGTAATAACAGTATTTACCCCCTTGGAGTTGTTGTGAGGATCAAATGAGGGAATACAATAATTGTAAAGTGCTTAATACAGTGCCTATCCTGTAATAAATGCTATATAAATTTCACTGCTTATTACCATTACTATTCCTGGAGTTCTCAGATCACTGGGTGGGAAGGGAGGAAATAAGTATTTATTAAATGCTTATTATATTCCAAGCACTGTAATAAGTGCTGGGGGTGGTTAGGTGGTGCAGTGAATAGAGCACCGGCCCTGGAGTCAGGAGGACCTGATTTCAAAACTGGCCTCAGACATTTAACACAAAAAAATTGCCATGTGACCTTGGGCAAGTCACTTAACCCCCAACTGCCCTGCCTTCCCCCCTCCAAAAAGCAAAAAAATCCCCAAACTATAATAAGTGCTTTGCAAATATTGTCTCATTTAATCTTGACAAAAATTTTGTTGTTTCAGTTGTGTTCAACTCTTTGTGACGCCATTTGAGATAATCTTGGAAAAGATACTGAAGTAGTTTGCCATTTTCTTCTCCAGCACAGTTACAATATCATACTGATTCATACAGGGTTAAGTGACTTGCCTAGGGTCATATAGCTAGGAAGCCAGATTTGAACCCCAGAACATGAATTGTCCTGACTCCAGGCCCAATTATCACTGTGCCACCTACTTGCCCTAGATGTGATTATTAACCCTTTTTTGCAGTTAAGGAAGCAGAAGCAGATAGAATTTTGATGATTTGCTCAGGGTCACATAGCTAGTAAGTTTCTGAACTCCAGATTTGAACTCAGTTCTTCTTGACTCTAGTCCCAGATATCACTTTGCTGTCTCTAGGTATAGGCAATGAGCCAGAATAATAAGAGATCTCCAGGGAATCTCTGGCACAAATGTCACATGGATACCAAAGATATTTTATCAGCCCTTAAAATAATCTCTGACATTTTAATAGTACTTTTTAAAGCTTGAAATCTGCCTTACTTAACATTGATTCATTTGATCCTCACAATTCTGTGAGATGACTGTTTCAGGTATTATTTTCTCAATTTTACAGATGAAGAAATTGAGGCTTGGCGAAATTAAGTGACATGCCCTTGTTCACAAACTGGCAAATGAAAGAAGCACAATTTGAACTCTGTGGCTTAGGGAGGGTGTCACTCATCATGCTTTCAAGACCTAGCTGGATGCTTTACTTAAAGTAAGGATTTAATAGATGGTTGTTTTATTAAATTAGATGAATGCCATGATTTTGTTCTTTATTTGAGTACAGGAAATGAGAAAAACATGAGTGAGAGTGAAGCAGGGCAGAATTTCTCATTTGTTTAGCTCTGGCACATCTCTTTGGTTCTTAGTGCTGCCATGATCTTGTAACAACTGAACCGAGAATGTTCATCCAACCTTACTTCACTGATTTTCCAAGCATAATCTTCAAATGCATGTTGAGCAGGCAAGGGACTGGGTTTTTTACATTTTATATCAGCCAGCCATTTCAGTCATCTTCAGAGTTCTTATTTGACAAACCCCTAACAACTGCCCATCTATTCTTCTCCCAATAATCAATAATTCATTCCTAAAATAACTCCATAACAATGATAATAACCATAAATAAATTCATCTTCTCTTCATTTAAAATAAAATCTTTAATAATGCGTGTTACTTAACTGAAGACTGATTTAATTCTGACAGTTATTTAATATGCCTAGATTGTGGTAAATGAATGCTTCCTGCATTAAGAATTATGTTGTGTATACATATGGATCAATAACATTGTCATAGGAGGTACATTTTTATTCTCTGTAAAGAATTTAAGGTAGCAGCTTCCTCTTAGAAAGAAATGAATATTGATAAGAGGAAACTAAAGAAGAACTTGGTATAGTGGACAGGTAAACAAGAGAAAGGGAGAACACTGAGGCTATGTGTCTAAATCTTAGCTGTTTGATTTGGATTAAAAAAAGAACAACTTGAGATGTTTATGAGGAACACAATGAATTTGTCTTAATTTCTGTTTTCTTATCTAACCACCCCAAAGACTCCAGCTTCTCTATCCAAAAGCAATCTAATTCAGTTCAACAAATGGGTTTGAAGTAACTATTATGCTCAAGTTGAGCAGCTAGGCAGCCCAGCGGAAAGGGTGCAGGGCCTAGACTTGAGTTAGACTTGGGTTCGCATCTCAGACACAAAGCCTCAGACACTTACTAGTTATGTGACCCTAGGCAAGTCACTTAACCCTGTTTGTCTCACTTTCTTTTCTTTAAAATGAGCAGGAGAAGGAAATGGTGAACCATTCCAGTATCTTTGCCAAGAATACACTAAATGGGATCACAAAGAATTGGACACGACTGGAGCAACTGAACGAAATTAAGTTCAAGATGCAATACAATAGGAATGCAACCGTGTAGCCACACGGTCCTCGCTCCAAAGGAGCTTAAAAATCTAACAAGGGAGATAGAAGATATACAGAAAAAAACTCTTTTTAAAATATTGCTATTTTTAACATTTAACAGTTTAAAAAATTCTGAGCTCCAAATTCTCTCACTCCCTCCAGCCCCTACCCTGCAACTCATTGTGAAGGCAAGCGATATGATTTAAATTGCATGTATGAAGTCATGCCAAGTAGATTTATATATTAGCCATGTTGCAAAAAAAATAATAAAGGGAAAAAATTATACTTCAATTTCCACTCCAAGTTCATCAGTTCTCTCTCTGGAGGTAGATAATGTTTTTCATCATAAGTTCTTCAGAAACTGCCTTTGGTCATTGTATTGATAAAAGTAACTGTTTTGTTTTTGTTTTGTTTACAGTTGATCATCCTTACAGTATTACTGTTACTATGTATAATGTTCTTTTCACTTCATTCTACATCAATTCATATAGGTTTTTCTGAAACCACCTCCCCTTGTCATTTGTTATAACACAATAAGTATTCCATCACACTCATATCTCACAACTTGTTCAGCCATTCCCCCAATTAATGGACATCCCCTCAATTTCCAATTTTTTGCCACCACAAAAAGAGTTGCTATGGACATTTTTATACATAGAGATTCTTTTCCTTTTTCTTTGATCTTTTTGTGGTATTGCTAAATCAAAGGTATGTACACTTTTATAGCCCTTTGAGTATAGTTCCAAATTACTCTTCAGAATGGTTAGACTAGTTCACAACTCCACCCACAGTACATCAGTGTCCCTATTTTTCTACATCTGCAGAATTTATCATTTTCCTTTTCTGTCATGTTAGCCAATCTAATAGGTGTGATATGGTACCTAGAATTGTTTTAATTTGCATTTCTCTAATCCAAGATGATTTAAAGCATTTTTTCGTGTGATTATAGATAGCTTTCATTTCTTCTTCTGCAAACTACCTGTTCATAAAAATAACGATTACACAAATTAGAATGTTACTGATTTTTGAAACCTTGAAGGAGAGGTAATGGACTAGAGATGAAGAATCAGATATGGATTCTCATTATGGTTAATGTGTTGATTTATTTTGCTGGACTAAATATACATAAGTTGAACTACATAGAAGATAACTAGAATGTTCTTGTCTTCTTCCCATATAAACTATGTTCACATATTTTATTAAAGGGGAGGGCTTGTATTAGGGCTTGGTGGTGGTGGTAGGTAATGACAGATACCTGAGAGTATAAAAAAATCTTTTGTTGTTCTTAATATACAGAATAAAAAAATGAGCAGAATATACACAAACAGAACCATGTCAATATTTTCTTTAAAAATTTTGTGTATTCATATTTACATATATCACTTCTTAAAAACAAATTGTGTGTAATAGAATGTCACATTTTATTATGTAAACTTTTTTCTTCTTAGTATATATAAATGCTTGTGTTTATTGATAAGTTCACAATAAAAAGAATATTTAATTTTAAAATGTGATCACGGTAGATTGTAGAAAGGTAACAGAATCATTAAGGGCAAATGTTCCAATATTCAAAAAGGGAATTTTAAAAAAGAGTCAGAAAATGCTAGGCTTGAGTACTTGGTTCTGATATGTAGTACAATTATTGTACAATTATAAATCATTAAATGGATAGTTTGTCAACTTTTAAAGAAACTTTTAATGAGAACCAGCATTGCTTTATCATGGCTTCAGCATTTGGAAGGCCAAAGGAGATGATCAATCTTCAAAAAGAATTATAACTTGTCAACAACTATATGAAATGTTTCTTCAAATCATCAATAGCAAGAAATACGATTAAAGCAGCTCTGAAAGTTCATCTCAAATTGATTAGATTGGCAAAGATGATAATAGAGATACTCAGTGGTGGCAGTAGTTATAGGTACATATGCTGTTTATAGAACTGTTCATTGGTATTACTATTCTTTTAAAAAATTCTAATATATCCAAGCAAAGTCACTGAACTGCTCCTATGTTTTTACCCAGGCATTCTAGTACTAGGCATTAATCCAAGGAACTCAAGAACCAAAAAAATGGCCCAGTGTCCACAAAATTATTCACAGTAGTTCATCGTATGATAATAAAATAAAAATGGAAAGAAAGTGGGTGCCCATTAGTTGGGAAATGACTGAAAAATTGTGATACATGACGGTAATAGTATACTATTGAACTGCAAGAAATCACAAATATAAGGAAATCAGAGAAACATGGGAAGACTTGTGCTGACTGAATGAAAAATCATTTAGTAAGTGTCTGCTATATCAGGTACTATGCCAGTGCTGGTGAAACAAATACCAGCAATCCCTCAAGATACATAGTAATGGGAAGAGACAACACATACAGGGTAATGAATGGTACACAGGGGAAAAAAAAATTTCTTGTCAAGGGATGTCAGAATGAATGGAGATTAGAGTCATAAGGCAACTTATTATCTAGTTCTTCTTACTAGGAATGATTGATTTGATTATTGTTCTCAGAAGAGGGAGAAGAATGCATGTGTGGTGTGGCTGTGTGATATGGAGATTGCTGGCAAATGGCATAGTGAACCTCAGACCAGGCAAGTGTAATGTTAATGTAATTTGAATTTGAAGATCCCTTTGTGTTGGCAAAGGTAGCAGGTACTTAGCACTGAGTAACTGATCAAGCCTCTGTTGGGGAAACAGAAGGTATGAATTTCTGTCTCCTGTTACTGACATAACAGGAAGGGGTTGGCTGAAACAGGAAGTAGCTAATGCTGTGTATATAAGAAAAGCCCCAGAGAGGCACAGTCAGAATTTCTTGGGACCAGCATCTGGTGGAAGAGCAGCTACAGAAGAGAGAATGGAGAACTGAGCCAGAATTTCCTGAGAACTTGTGGTGGTGGAGTTTCTTCTGAGCAGGAGCCCTGAGCCCAGAGCCAGGAGCCAGGAGCCCAGGTGACTGAGGAAGCATGACTGGGATGCTGAGACTTTGTTTGTGACTTGGTTGAGCCTTGAATTCCCTGGAGTAGAAAGGGACCATGAAAGGGGATCCAGGGAATCTGAGAACTGGCCCCAAGTCAAGATGAAAAGACTTCTCCCTGGGTACTCAGTAATGATGAAATTGTAGTTTACTAGTGACCTAGGGGTGGAGGGTTTTGTGTATGATACTAAGTAACTGATTGCTGAATAAGTGACTGATGAATTAATCAAGACTTTGCCCCATGAGTGGAAGACTTTGACTATTGAACTTTGAGATGATTGTTCTTTGTCCTAAATATTGTGACCACTTTGGTGAAAACTATGTGGCCATTTTAATGATAAGCTCTTGTGAATATTATATTGTGATTTTCTACCATAAGTTGTAATATTTTGAATGCTGTACCTTGATTTTCTGTGGATGTTTTGCTTTGATTTATTAGGTAATAGAGTATTCACGATACAGTGTAATCAGAATCTTAAAAGCTGTTCACAGTGGCAGTCCTCTGGAAAGCTGCTTGTGCATGGCATTACGGCAAGATAAAGTGATTACTTAGCAATCTAAGACTTGGGTCATAGAGAGGGCTCCCTCAGTTCTAGAGAGACATAAAAACTAGTGTAATAGGTGAGACTTAGGGATGGGAAGGGGTGGCCAAATTACCTTATGTAGAGCTAAGTAAACAGAACCAGAACAATATACTATATGCAATTACTATGATAGTATTTGTGAAAATAATACTTAAAATGTTATACATCTCTAGTTGACTGTAATAACTAATAGTAATCCCTAAACACCGATGATGAAACAAATCTCTTTTATATGACAAAGGAGGTGGGAGCCTATGGATATAGAGTGTGGTAGACATTTTTTGTGTTTTCTGGTTTTCCTTAAATGCTTTTCTTTGTTACAAAGAAGGGTTCAGTGAGGGGGGCAGTACAGGTTAAAGGGAAATAACTATAATAGAAACACAAAATCATCAATGCAATCTAAATCTGTTTCCCATGCCTAGAATGCTCTCCTTCCTCTTGTCTGCCTATTAGCTTCTAGATCTTCTTTTAGGTTCCAACTAAAACCCCTGTCTTCTATAAGAAGTCTATCCATTCCACTTAGTTCTAGTGCCTTCTCTTGATGATTTCCTTTTTCTCCTGTATATAACTTGTCTGTACATATTTGTTTGTTTATCTCTCCCCTCCCCCCTTACATTGTGAGCTTTCTAAAGACAGAGACTATCTTTTCCCTTTCTTTGTATTTCCAACACAGCACAGTAATAAATATTTATTGACTATTGATTAGAAAAAGCATATAAATCATGCCAGACTAACCTCATATTTTTTGTTTGTTTTTTTGCTTTTTGGAGGGCAACTGGGGTTAAGTGACTTGCCCAAGGTCACACAGCTAGTAAGTGTTAAGTGTCTGAGATCAGATTTGAACTCAGGTCCTCCTGACTCTAGGGCTGGTGCTCTATTCACTGTGCCACCTAGTCACCCAGAGTTAGACTTGATCTGTGGGTAACAAGTAGCCTTTGCAAAGGAGAATATTTAAATGACATTCCCTTTCCCCACCCCACACCCATTCACATACTAACTTTTCAAAGGGATTGGAAAAAGGAAATCCCCAAGAAAACACAATATGTATTGAGTGGTCATGGTGTATTTGTCATTGTGATAATCAGTTGCTTTTGGAAGAAGATGTAGGTGGTCCTGGGCTATAGAAGTCACATTGATGTGGCATTCTATACACAAATAGTGCCCTTGGATGAAAATAGGAGTAGGTAAATATCCACATCATTATGTAATGGGGTATAGCAGCCTTAGAACATGAACACAGGGACTGTAGTGGAACTTGGCAGCCTCTTATTATTATCATGCCAGCCTCATTTACCTACAATATTTACTGTCAAAAGAGAAGCCCAAAGAATGAAGCAAGAGAGTACCTGTCTCCTTCTAAAGCATGGTTTGTTCTTTGAGGAAAAGTTTTTGCTCACATAATACAATTCCCTATCCACCCCCTCTAAAACATGGTACTTATTTATATTAGAATCATAGAATGCAGGGCTACTAGGTGGCACAGTGAATGGAGCACCAGCCCTGGAGTCAGGAGGACCTGAGTTCAAATATAGCCTCATATACTTAACACAAAAACTAGCCGTGTGACCTTGGGCAAGTCACTTCACCCCAAATGCCCTACCTTCCCCCCTCCAAAAAGCAAAAAAAAAAAAAAAAGAATCATAGAATGTTAGAGATGAAAGGGACTCGAGAGACCACCTAGTCTAACTCAATCATTGTACAGATGAAGTAACTGAGACTCTGAGTGGTAAGTAAATTGTCCATAGTTTGTAAATGAAAGAGATAGGACTTGACTCCATATTTTCTTATTGTCAGTATAACACTCTTAGCATTGTATGATGCTTACGTTCCTTAATGGTCCTTAAAATTCCTTTCAATCATTAAAGGGTGGGTTTTTATGAAAACTAAAGACACCATGGAGTTCTTAGGATTTACCAAAAAAGAATATACTTCTATTCCTCAAAGAGATTTTATTTCTTTGATTTAGGTAGAGGTAGCTAGCTGCACAGTGGATAGACTGCTGGGACAATAGTCAAGAAGAAGAGTTGAATTCAAATTTTACTTAAGACACTTAGTAGTTTTGTGACTCTGGGTGAATTACTTAACTTCTGTTTGTCTCAGTCTCATCATTTGTGATATGGGGACAATTGTTGTGATGTTGTGATGATCAAATGAGATAATATTTGCAAAACACTTAGCACAGTACCTTGGCACATAGTAGAGACTATGATTATTGTTGTTATTGTTATTCCTTCCATCAATGCAGATTACAGCCTCTATAGGTCTTATATGTATATATATACACACACGTATATATATATGTATGTGTGTATATATATATGTATATATATATATTTCATTCCTCACGTAAAGCATGTTGGCACCCACTACTCTCTGTGTTGGTTTTCACCTTAATTTGCTCTCAAGTTTCCTGGTCTAGGGTCATAAAAAGAGAATACCATCACAAAGTTATACTCAGACTCCTTCTGGGTTCTTAAGACCACTGTAATACCAATATCCTATTACATGTAGTCTTTGCCTTGTACATACATATACACACATACATACATGCATATATATGTTCATATATGTAATAGCAAATGTATATGTATGCATGCCTGTTTCATCCTTCACACAATTTATGTCAACACTAACTACTCTGTTGGCATAAGTGTATATACACATACACACAGATAGATAGATAGATAGATAGATAGATAGATAGATAGATAGATAGA
>NW_027186304.1:43008594-43017757 GCF_028583685.1 Petaurus breviceps papuanus | reverse complement strand
AGATAGATAGATAGATAGATAGATAGATAGATAGATAGATAGATAGATAGATAGATAGATCTATATATGGTATTGGTAGGTGACTGTCCTTTATATGTCACAAAAATCACTAATTGCATCTCCATACTGCAACGTGCACATCAATTCCTCAAATGAGAGCCAATACAAGTCAGAAAGGAATCCTACCCTCCAGTAAAAGCAAGCAATAAGACCCTGAGCCCCAGAACAAAAACACCTTGGGACAGTACAGGGCCAGAGCCCTACTCTCATGTAAAAACACCTTCATAAAAAAAAGGCAGAAAAAATGAGCAAAAATCACCATCACCATCAACAAAAAGAACTTGACTATAGAAAGTTACTAAGGTAACAAGGCACAAATTTAGAAGAGGATAATAGTGTCAAAATAGTTACATGTGAAGCCTGAAAGAAAAATATTATTTTGTCTTAGGATGAAAAAGAATTCCTGGAATAACTTAAAAAAGTTTTAAAAAAGCAAAATAGAGAAGGCATATCAATGAACTGAGTATGCAACTAAAAAAAACTTGAGAAAGAACAAATTAAGAATCCCCAATTAAACACCAAATTGAAAATCCTGAAAATCAAAGGAGATATTAATAAAATTGAAAGTAAGAAAACCATTGAATTAACAAATAAAACTAGAAACTAGTTTTATGAAAAAAAAATAGATAAACCTTTGATTAAAAATAGGAAAGAAGAAAACCAAATTGCTAGTATCAAAAATGAAAGTGATGCATTTACCCCCAATGAAGAGGAAATTAAGATGTCAGGAGCTATTTTGCCCATGTATATGCCAATGAATTTGCAATCTAAATGAAAATGGATGAATATCTACAAAAATATAAATTACCCAGATTAACAGATCAACAGAAGAAGAAATAAAATGCTTAGGTAACCAATATTAGAAAAATAGATCAAACAAACCATTAATGAACTTCCTAAGAAAAAAAATCCCAGGACCAGATAGATTCACAAGCAAATTTTAACAAACATTTAGAGAACAATTAATCCTAATGCTATGTAAACTATTTGGAAAAATATGTAAAGAAGCAATTCTACCAAATTTCTTTCATGACACAAATATGGTGCTGATACTTGAACCAGGAAGGCTTAAAACAGAGAAAGGAAATTATAGAGCAATTTCCCCAGTGAATATTGATGCAAAAAAATTTAAATAAAATATTAGCAACAAGCATTACATCAGTTTATCACAAGAATCATGCACTAATAACCAGATGGATTTATACCAGGAATGCAGGATTGGTTCAATAGTAGGAAAACTATCAGAATAATTGACCATATCAATAACAAAACCAATAGAAACCATATGATTGTCTCAAAAGATGCAGGAAAAACCTTTGACAAAATATAACATCCATTAAAGAATTTTTACAACCTATGTCTCTGACAAAGGACTCATTTCTAAAATATACAGAGAATTGAGTCAAATTTATAAGAATACAAGTCATTCCTCAATTGATAAATGGTCAAAGGATATGAACAGGCAATTTTCAGAGAAAGAAATTAAAGATATCTATAAGCACATGAAGAAATGCTCTAAATCATTATTAATTAGAGAAGTTCAAATCAAAACAACTCTGAGGTACCACATCTCACCAGTCAGATTGGCTAAGATGACAAAACAGGAAAATGACAAATGCTGGAGAGGATGTGGGCAAATTGGAACACTAATGCATTGCTGGTGGATTTGTGAAATGATCCAGTCTTTCTGGAGAGTAGTCTGGAATTATGCCCAAAGGGTTATAAATAATTTCATACCCTTTGACCCAGCAATACCATTCCTAGGGTTATATCCCAAAGAGATCATAGAAGTGGGAGGAAGACCCACTTGTACAAAAATGTTTATAGCAGCTCTTTTTGTGGTGGCAAAGAATTAGAAATTAAAATTAACTAATTATTAATTATTATTAATATTATTAATTATTTAATAATTATTCATAAAATTAATTAAAATAAAATTAATAGAAATTAAAAGGGGGTGCCCATCGATTGGGGAATGGCTGAACAAGTTGTGGTATATGCATGTTATGGAATACTATTATGCTATAAGAAACAAGGAACAGATGGATTTCATATTTACCTGGAGAGGCTTATACGAAGTGATGCTGAGTGAGAAGAGTAGAACCAGGAGACATTTGTACACAATTACAGACACAACATATGTGTGATGACCAACTTTGATAGACTGGACTATTCTCAGCAATGCAGTGATATAAGTCAATCCCAAAAGACTCATGATGGAGTGAAATGTGTGCATCCAGAGAAAGAACTAGAATGAACTGTGTTTATATCCAGATGAAAGCAAAATACCTGATGTTTTTCCTTTTCTTGTTTGGTTTTATGTCCTCTTTACCATTTTTCATTCCATCTGATACAATCCGTCTTTGTAACCTGACTAATGTATAATGTGAAAGTATTTACAGATCCTATACTTGATTGTATGCCGCCAGAAGGGGGAGGGGAGGAAGGGGGACAAAATGGGAAACTCAAGGAATAGTGGAATTGAATCTTGTAGACTAAAAGTAAACAAACAAATTAATTTAAAAAACAAAGAAAAAAAGAAAAAATATATATAGCATCCTTTCCTGATAAAAATGCCAGAAAGCATAGGAATAAATGGAACTTACCTTAAAATGATAAGTACTATTTATCTAAAACCATCAACAAGCATTATCTGTGATGGGAATAAGCTCAAAACCTTCCCAATACAATCAGGGGTGAAGCAAGGATGCCCAGTATCACCTCTAGTATTTAATATTGTACTAAAAATGTCAGCTATAACAATAAGAAAAAGAAATTAAAGGAATTAGAATAGGCAATGAGGAAGCAAAACTATCACTCTTTGCATATGATATGATGTTATACTTAGAAAATCACTTGAAATAGTTATCAACTTTAGCAAAGTTTCAGGATACAAAATAAACCCACACAATTTGTCAATATTTCTATATATTACCAACAAAGTCCAGTAGTAAGAGATAGAAAGAGAAATTCCATTTAAAGCAAATGTAAGTAATATAAAATACATGGGAGTCTACCTGCCAAGACAAGCCTAGGAATTATATGAATACAACTATAAAACACTTTCATACACATAAAATCAGATCTAAACAATTGGAAAAAGTGTTAATTGCTCATGGGTAGGCTGAGCCAATATACTAAACATGATAATTCTACCTAAGTTAACATATTTATTCAGTGCCATACCAATCAAACTACCAAAAAATATTTTATAGAGTTAGAAAAAAATAATAACAAAATTCTTCTAGAAGAACTAAATCTCAAAGATATCAAGGGAATCAATGAAAAAAATGTGGAAGAAGGTAATCTAGCCATACCAGATCTCAAACAGTATTTTAAAGCAGTAATTATCAAATCAATGTGGTACTGGCTGAGAAATAGAGTGGTGGATCATTGGAATGGATTAGGTACAAATTACACTATAGTAAATTACCATAGTAATCTAGTATATGATAAACCCAAAGATCCAAGCTTTTGGAACAAAACTTGTTTGGAAAAAATTGCTAGAAAAACTGGAAAACTGTATGGCAGAAACTAGATATAGACCAACATCTCACACTACATACCAAGATAATGTCAAAATAGGTACATGATTTACACATAAAGGGTGATACCATAAGCAAATTAAGAAAGCATGGAAGGGTTGGCCAGGTGGTACAGTGAATAGAGCACTGGCCCTAGAGTCAGGAGGACCTGACTTCAAATCCGATCTCAAACACTTAATTAATACTTACTAACCGTGTGACTTTGGGCAAGTCACTTAACCCCAATTGCCCTGCCCTCCCCCCTCCAAAAAGCAAAAATAAATATATGTTATAAAAAAAAAAGCATGGAAAAGTTTATCTGTCATATTTATGGATAAGGGAAAATTCAGGATCAAAAATATAGAGAGAGCATTAGAAAATATAAAATAGATAATTTTGATTATGTAAAATTAAACTTTTTTGCATTAGCAAAACCAATGCAACTAAAATTATGAGGAAAGCAGAAAGCTGGATATTTTTGCAACAAATATCTCTGATAAATGCCTCATTTCTCAAATAGAGAACTGAGTTGCATTTATAAAAATATAAGTCATTCCCCAACTGATAAATAGTCAAAGTATATGAAGAGGCAGTTTTCAGACAATGAAACCAAAACTATCTATAGTCACATAAAAAAATGCTCTAAATTGCTATTAATCAGAGAAATTCAAATAAAACAACTCTAAGGTACCACCTCACACCTATCAGGTTGACTAATATGACAACAAAGTAAAATGTTGGATGTTGGAGGGGATGTGGGATAACTTGGACACTAATGCAGTGTTGGTGGAGCTGTGAATTGATCTAACCATCCTGGAGAGCAACTTGGAACTATGCTCAAAGGGTTATAACACTGTGCATACCCTTTGATCCAGCAATACCATTTTCTAGGTCTTTATCTCCAAAACATCCAAAAAAAAAATAGGGAAAAGGACCTATTTGTATTTGTGCAAAAATATTTATAGCATCTCTTTTTGGGGTGTCTCAGAACTGGAAATTGAAGGGATGTCCATCAATCAGGGAATAACTGAACAAGCTGTGGTATATGATTGTGATGGAATATTACTGTACTTTGAGAAATAACAAGCATGATGATTTCAGAAAAACCTGGAAGGACTTACATGGACTGATCCATAGTGAGTAACAGCACTATTGTTTTATGAATTGTGAATGACTTGGCTATTCTTCACAATGCAATTCCAAAGGACTAATGATGAAGCATATTATTCACCTGCAGAGTGAGAAATGATACTGTTTGAATACAGACTGAAACATACTATTTTTCACTTTCTTTCATTTTTTTCTTTTTTCATAGCTTCTTGTACAAAATGACTAATATGAAAATGTTTTACATAATTGCATATATATAGCCTGTATTTGACTGCTTATCATCTCAGGAAGTGGGGTAGAGGAAAGAGGAAGGGATAAAATTTGGAACTCAAAGTTTTAAATTAAAAAATGCTAAATAAAAAAAATCCTAGAGGTAGTAGGGAGCCAATAGAATTGATTGAGTCAGAAAGTGACCTGGCAGAACTGGCTTAAGGAAAATTATTTTGGCAGCTGTGTGTAAGATGTATTAGAGTGGGGAGATCAGTGAGGAGGCTGTTTTAATAATCTCTCTGAGAGGTGATGAAGGGCTCACTGAGGCCTTGAAGGTAAAATCTGCAAGATTTGACAACTGGTTGGATATATAGGGTTAGAGAAGGAGGAGCTGAGGAGCTGAAGATAGTGCCAAAGTTACAAACCGAGGAGACTGGAAGGATGAAGTTTCAAGAAACTTACAATGTAAAATAAGAAAACATTGCTATTTAGTGGAAAGATCATTCATATAGGAGACCTAGGTCTACATCCCACACCTACCATGTATCTTACTTAATTTTGTGTTCTTGGACAAATCCCTCTAAGTTTCAGTTTACAGTGTCAATTACGAAGTACACAGTCTCTACCTTGTACAAGAGCCTCTATGATCTAATTTTACCAGCACAGGCTTGTTTGTTCTATATTGATGACATCTCTATACAATGTATACATGGTGGCAAAGTATGCAGTTATTTTAATCTAAAAATTAATTCTATATTCGAGTACATTCAGCTTGTCCCTTAAAAAAAAACAAAGTCATCCATAATTATTTTATTATTTCCTAGTTATCTTCCATTGACTGGTTACATTATAATTGATTTTTATTTTGAAATTATATTGATTTTTTAAAGAACTCAAATGTTTACCATGTCATCAGTTTCTCTGTGATCAACCTTAGGGACAGATGAAATAATACAATTGATGCAAAGATAATTGAATTGTATGATATTTCTATGTGGATAGCCACTGTTCCCTTAGTAACATTGTAAACATCATACACCATAAAATCCAATGAAAATCAACCCAAGTAATATTTACTGAGTAGCTAATAGGTAGACCATGTTGGGTGCAATGGGAGTCCCAATGGATTAAGAACATAGTTCATGGAGTCAACTCCTGGCCCTAACACTTATTAGTTATGTGAGCCATGGTGACTCATTTAATATCTCTTAGCCTCACATCCCTTATCAGTGTAATGGGGACAGTAATGTTTGAATGACTCATATCCCAGGATGGTTGTGATGAAAATTAATGTGAGCTGTTGTTGTGGCTATTATTTCACAATACACAGATGCTAACCTTGAGCAAGTCACCTGACATTTCTGGACATGAGTTTCATCAACTGTAAAATAAGAGTGGGGAGGGGGAGGGAAGGTGTAGCCAGATGTGGCCTCTTAGGTTTCTTCTAACACTAGATCTATGATCCCTCCAGGAATTTACAGCCAGTGTTCATTGATGTCATAATCCATTATCGAGTGAGTTCCAGGGAATTTGTGGTTTTAAGTTTTCTTATTTTTCCTTAAGAAGGAAATAAGAATGTATTGTCCCTGGTAATAGCTGCCAGGTGGTATTGAACTGATCACATTTCAAAAGAAAATGCATCTAGTTTGAATTTTCCCAGCCCCTCTGAAGAAGTACTCCTTGCTGTGCAGATTCAGCAATTTGTTTATTATTGTAAATCGAGTTCTGAGCATGGGTTTAAACAAACCTGCTGGGGAAAATTATATGAAAATGGGTTTCAAGTATTTTTTAGTCCCCAAGATTTCAGTTTTCTCTCACCAGGGCAAGCAACCTACACAAGTCTGAGGTTTGCAGAGAGGCATTTTTTTCCCCTCAACACATCTAAATTCATGTTGAGTTTTAAATCTTGGTAGAGTCTGAAATGAGGAACAAACAGTCACTTATGCAGTGCATATTGCAGAAATATCCCATAAAAATACAAGAGCTTGCATTAATCATCAGAGCTAGGACAATGGGTGACCTTTTCTAATAAGATCTGAAGCATCTAAAGCGACCATTAAATTCCGCAGAAGCTGTATTTACTATACATCTGTGGCATTCATCACTGGTGAGATGTAAATGTACTGAGGCTACCAGAATTTGCCAATCATGCTTCACGGAGAGCAACTGTGCTGAGGAGCAGAGGATGCGTGTTTACCCCCAGATTCTGGCAACCCTTGGGTCATTACAGCATCTTTGCAGTTTTATAATGAAAGAAGAGCAGCTGTTGAGCAAGGAAGGTTAACAAACCTTGGAAAAACATTAAAGTTAATTTGTTTTTAGGGCTTTCCTAAGCACAGAAGTTGGAAGAAGATTGTTTTATATAGATACATCAGTCTTGTGATAATCAAATCTGCAGAAACACTCATAAGATTTACACTTTGGTTTGGAAGTGGAAATTATCAAGTGTGGGTATCTGTTTCATTGGCATTTTGTAGTCACTAGAGGCTAATATGTTGGCTTAGAAAGCAGTTTGGACTAATGACCTGAATAGAAATGTGAGAGTAAGAAAATTTGAGCTTAAATACTGATGTGATTTTAAAAAAAAAAGGCAAGCAAGAGCACCAGCCCCAGTGTTGGGATGACCTGGAGATCAAATCTGGGCTCAGACACTTAGCACCCACCCAGAAACACCTGGCCGTGTAACCTTGAGCAAGTTACTTAACCCCAATTGCTTAAAAAAAAAAAAAAAAGGAAAACCCTGAAACAGGAGATGGAAAGGGTAAATTTCTTAGGTTTTGTCTACATGGCATAATTGGGTTAAAAGTGAAAAAAAAAATCCCTCATCAAGTAGGGGAAAAGGGTCATTTAACTGAATCCAACCATTTAATTTGAAATTAATAGATCTGGTCAAATTAATGCATACACACAAATCAGGGGTATTTTCATTTTAATAGGGAGCTCTTGGAGAATGTAAAGCTTCCAGGACTGAGGCATGAATTTCTAGTGACGGAATTTCAAGAATCCTGACAGGAATTGGGGTGATGTTTTGGGATAGGGAAACATACTTTGGGATTCCTCACATGATACCATGAGAGCATCTGCCAACTTGATTTACTTACAAAGTAAGGCTACGTCTGGGAGGGCCTATAGCTCTGGCAATGATATGCTAATGACTGTAACAAATGCAAAATGAAGCTAGTCAGCTCTGGAGTTTACAATGAAAATTTAATACACAAGATACACTTCTTTCAACACATGTGATCAAAAGGTTCTTTTCTTTTGACATTTACTTGTAGGTTTCTTGTTTTATATTTTGCATTAGGTTTGAGAGGAAGGGCTAATTGGTATTCATTATGAGAAGTATATTAGCAACTGAAATCATACCTTAACAAAAGATAAAATTCTGCAGTATTACATTTTGGGCTGACCATTTCAAAATTTGAATTCTAGTTTAAATTTCTAATTCAATTCAGCTATGTTCAACCAATAGCTACTAATCTCCTACTGTATGCAAGTCATTGTACTAGGCATTTAGTCATACAATGATGAAATCAGAGGCTACCATGCATTGGAGAGAGGACTGGACCTGGAGTCAGGAAAGCCTGAGTTCAAATCTGACCAGAGAATGTGTAGCCCTCGGTAAGACACTTAACCTCTATATTAATTTCCTCATCTGTAAAACAGAGATAAAAATGGCACCTCCCATTCTAGGGCTGTTGTGAAACACTTTGTAAATGGTAAAGAGCTATGTAAATGTTATCAAGAATACCTTTTATGGGGGCAGTCAGGAAGCACAGTGAGTAAGAGCACCGGCCCCAGAGTTGGGATGACCTGGGATCGAATCCAGGCTCAGACACTTAGCACCCACCCCGAAACACCTGGCTGTGTAACCCTGAGCAAATTACTTAACCCCAATTGCTTAAAAAAAAAGAATACCTTTTATGGAATTGGTAATTTCACTGAGGGTGGGGTTGGGGATATGAGATTAGACATGTCTTCACTATAGAACAAAGATTAATAGTAAGAGGAGGATGCGTGTGTGTGTACGTGTGTGTGCGTGTGCACGTGTGTGCGTGTGTGTGTACGTGTGTGTGCGCGTGTGTGTGCGTTTGTGTGTACGTGGGTGTGCGTGTGTGCGCGCGTGTGTGCGCTTGTGCACGTGTGTGCGTGTGCGCGCGCGTGTGCGTGTGTGTGCGTGTGCACGTGTGTGCGTGTGTGTGCATGTGTGCATGTGTGTGTGCGTGTGTGCGTGCGTGCGTGTGTGTGCGTGCGCGTGT
>NW_027186304.1:42983098-43008494 GCF_028583685.1 Petaurus breviceps papuanus | reverse complement strand
GTGTGTGTGCGTGTGTGTGTGCGTGTGTGTGCGCGTGTGTGTGCGTTTGTGTGTACGTGGGTGTGCATGTGTGCGCGCGTGTGTGCGCTTGTGCACGTGTGTGCGTGTGTGTACGTGTGTGCGTGTGCGCGCGCGTGTGCGTGTGTGTGCGTGTGCACGTGTGTGCGTGTGTGTGTGTGTGCATGTGTGCATGTGTGTGTGCGTGCGTGCGTGTGTGTGCGTGTGTGCGTGCGCGTGTGTGTGCATGTGTGCGCGTGTGTGCGTGTGCGCGTGTGTGCGTGTGCGTGTGTGTGCGTGTGCGTGCGTGCGTGCGTGTGTGCGTGTGTGTGCGTGTGTGTGCGCGTGTGTGTGTGCGCGTGTGTGTGTGCGCGTGTGTGTGCGTGTGTGTGTGTCCCTCTTCTTCAGGTAAATGACTCTGAATCATTAGGGTCAGGGATTAGTAGGAGAGGATATGAAAGTTTGCTTGCCCAAGAGTAGGAGAAGTCCTGGTTGGCTGAGATTCCCACCCGCTGGGTTGTGCTGGGTATTGAAGCCAGGCATTCAGCAGCCAAATCTGTCCCCTTGCCTATACCCTCAGCAAGCTGGACTTTGCAGAGAATACCTTGTGCTTGCCTCCACGGAGGACTAACTGACCTCATACCGGTTCCTGCTTCTTTTGCCTCATTCCAAAATATCAGGAGGAAATGCACATACAGAACTTATCTTACCTAGTGTAATAAGAATGTAAATTTTAAAGATCTTCCCTGCCCCTAGGCTAATGTGCACCTGAAGCCTGGGGTGGGAGGTTTATTTTTCAGTAGATACTTCTTGATTGGCCAGTGAGTCAATAAGGTTGTTACATTCTCTGAGCCAGGAGAAGGCTATATAAGCCCTGATGTGTAGCTTTGTTTTGGGACTCACTTTGAGAAGTATTCTGTGATTTGATCTGAATTCTGGGAAGCCGTTGTTGAGAGTCCCCCGGCTTTGAAAAACCCAGAATGTGGAAACCCAGATGTTGACTGGGTATGGATGTAATGGTTGGACAGTTTGGAAAGCTGTCTACTTGATGTTTCTGTCTTGATAATTATGCCTGTATACTTTGAGGTTCAGGGTGCTGACCTTTTCTCCTGAACAAGGTAAACGATATATGTCTGACTGATTAAAGTAAGCTTGTTAACCCATTTTGAGTTGCTTTCCTTTAACAAAGCAGATCCAAGAACCTGTTGCTAGCAGCCACCCTGGGAACGCTGGGGTGCTTGCTGCTACACCTAGGGAGAACTAGTTCAGTTTTGAGCCAGGCTTAGTGTAGCTGTGTCCTAGACAAGGTGTTGGTGGTATGAGGACAGCCTGTATGTTGGCAATCTGATCACAAAGAGTACTCCATGATGCCAGGCTTTTTATATATGCATTATAGTCTTGGGGTAGAAGTGAGTGGGAATCTAAATCCTCTTCTGGACATTGGATTGGAGCTGGGATCCTGAATTTTAGCTCTGTTCGGAGTTAGAGTCTGCTCCTGCGGGTACCCTGGGTCCCTAAAAATTATAAAACATATCAAAAGTCTTTTTAGATCCCAACAAGATTCTTCTCAGCTAGCCTAGTCATCTAGGGAATGAAATACTTTATGACAAAGAGTCATTTGAAATGAAATATTATCATTTGAAATGATAATAACAGTATACAGCAAGCTATTAGGAGAGAAATCCTTCCAAAGTGTTAAATACAGGATTGGCTATTTGTCTAACATGCAAAGTCACATTACTTCAGAAACCACCAGTGTCAAGGAGAGTGAAGGTTATACAGTTCTATTACAGTAAATTAGTGTCAAAAAGGGATTAGTTGGTCCTATCGCTTTGTATTCTTGATAGTTGTGGTCAATGAATTGAGCTGACACTAAAAATTAATGCCTTACCATCTTATTTTTTTGTGAAATGTATGATAGTACTCCCAAGTTGTGAAGGAAAACTATTACCTTGACTAAGAAATCTATCTTAAGGTTAGCTTTTTCAAAGCTATACTAAGAGTAAAAGACTGAACGGTTTTCAATTAAATACATCTTCCTTGAGAAGGGGTACTACATTGCCATAACCAGGAGAACTGGGCAGGGAGACGACTTTTTGTCAATTCAAGCAAAACAGTGGCCTTGTATAACTCCTCTAGCACAGGCAGGATGAGAATGAGATGAGGAGATGAATAATGAGAAGGGCACCCAAGATGGAGGTAGGTGACAATTCCAGGTACCCCCACCCTCACCTCCTAGTCCCTTAGGGACTAAGGAAGCATGGCTTTTAGAATCAGGGAGTAACAAAATGAAGAAGCTAAATAAGGACCTGATGGAGTATGAAGTATAGGTCTCTTCTAGTGCAGACTAGGAAACCAATGCCCAGAGAAGGTGCAGAGTTTTATTCATGACTATACAAAAAATTCTTCTTGGCCATCTTGAATTTTTGTTGCCTTATCTATAAAACGGAAACAATGCCTATTTCATTCAATCATCAGGGTTATTTAGGAAGATTTTGTGTGTGTGTGAAGGGCTAAATAAGTTAGAATCCAAGATTGTCTTTGTATCATATATAAAATAGAGAGACAAGAAGGTTTTTCACTCTAGCCTGAATGCTACATAAGAGTCAAGGTTTGGTTACTACCAGATGGGTATAATAAAGGGAGAAATATTGACAGGGTAAAAGTTGATGACCTTGATTTTTTCACTTAACTTTTGTTCTATCCTCTCATTTAATTTACATGCTAAATAAAAGAAGGCATTAGAAATGATTCCCCCTTATGTGCTCTAACCTACTGTTACAGTAGGTTAGAATTGGAACACAGGATTTCAACTAGTGACACAATAAGAATTAAAAATAATTTTCTAATCTTAAGTCAGATAGTTGCCTGGGACCATGGACTTTGAAACAATATCAGACACTATGTAATTAAGAATAGCCTTAATCTTATCCTGGGACATTTTGTTCACTTCTTTTGGTTGCTTGATGAATACCATTGGCTCTTCAATGAAAGAATAAACGAGCTAGGAGTCATCTTGTCAGGGAGAGGCTTTCTAGCCATTACACTTTTGCAAGATGGTAGCAAAGAAAATAGAGGGTAGCAGAAAATACCTCTGTAACTTGGTACACAATAGAGACAACATGGTGGATATATGATCTACAGCACAGAAGCATGAAGCTTATTTAAGATGGAGGATTAACAAAAATCTGATGATTAGCCGACAGCAAGAAAACAATTTAACCAGAGGATATTCATAGCTCCATACTATTGAAGGTGAGGTTTACGCTGATTGTGTGTGTGTCCTCTGCATGTGTATCTTAGCCACATAAGGTTTTCACATGAATCATTTTGCACATATTCCCTATCTATACACATTCCCTCTCTATTTCGCTATAGCTTAGTATACCATTTATTCAAGTACAGCTGTTGAAGTACCGTGGCTTGTAGAAAAAGCTCAACACTTCAATCTGTCCTTATTTGGCAGAAATCTAAGATCCAAGATCAGACACTTAATGAATTAATATCAAGGATCTTAGATGTCACCTCATTCTCTTCTTAGAGATCATTAGTTCTCCAGTCAGACGTGTTCTCTACATGTGTTACCACATCATGGTATGGTACTCAGTGGGCTATTGTGTCCCATATGTTCATTGAGGGATCCTTTTTTGTCACATTACTTGCTAGACTGATGGATTAAATAACTTTTGTTTTGAAAAAAAATGTTGTTTGACTGAATAGTTAAACAACATACATAGCGTCCCTTATGGTTTTGAGTGGGTGCTATGAAGGTACCTTGAGTCTGAAGCAGCTTCTCTTGGTGTCCACATATGAGGGGGTTACCTTAGATGCTATTTATGTTACTGTTTGACACATTTTCAATTCACTTTATTTCAATTCAATTTAATAGTTATTCAATATCTTTTATATAGAAGGCAACATGCTAGATGATAGAAGATGAAAAAATAAATACGTGACTATTCCCTATCTTATAAATGCTTGCAGTTTTTTTAGGCATAATAAAACATATGTATGAATAAGGAAGATATAAAGTTGAATCAGATAAGCTCATAAAAGACATACAAAGTGCTATGAGAGCTCTGAGGACAGAGAAATGATTTCCAGCTCTGGAGGATCAAAATGCCTCCAGGAAAGGCAATATTTGGGCTGGGGAAAGGGAAGAAGAACATATACCAGGCTGTTTTGTGTCAGTTCTCTGGAATAAAGAATTCCCTCCTGGGAGGATATAGAGTTCGTCTATTGGCCCTTGCTTTCTATAACTGGGCTCACAAGGTCATATTCACCCAATGTAGGTGCAGCTATTGATAGGTTAAGTCTTTGTCTGGTTACCTAGTTTATGAACAAGAAAAGGTCAATGGGCCGACCAGAGTCACTAGGAAAAATAACCCTTTAATGAATTCGGATCCTGAGGGTAATATACAAAACAATGAAAGTCAGTTTAATGCAAAGCTTTATCAGAAGCAGTGGGGAAAGGGAGAGAGAAAAAAGGGACCCAACAAACAACTTAGGTATACATACTAATAGAATATAACCCACTTAAGAGTAGCACTGCATTGGGAACCAGAGATATGGGTTCATTCATTAGGGAGGGGAGGTTGTGCTTCAAAGTGCCCTTCTGAGGGTGGGGCACTTGTACTCTATTTGGGATCATGGCAAAATAATATTTTGAAGGGGTTGTTAGGGAGAAAAGTAAGCTGGTAGTAGACAAAATATTATTTGGGGGATGCAACTGTACTAATGTTCAAAAAATGTTGCTGTCAGTATTTTTTCCAGGAGCATGTTTAATAAGCTTACAGCCTCCCTTATGGGGAGACTGTCATGATGGCCTCAAAACCATCAAACCCAATCTTATAATAATAATTTCCAGGCATAGATTCTATAAGCTATAGCCTCCCTCATGGGGAAACTGTCATAGTGGTCTCAAGACCACAAAGCTTAATCTTTTTTTAAGCAATTGGGGTTAAGTAATTTGCTCAAGGTTACATGGCCAGTTATTTTTGTGTGGGTGTCAAGTATCTGAGGCCAGAACTGATGCCGGGTCTCCTGTCGCCAGGGCCGGCACTCTTACTCATTGTGCCACTTGGCTGCCCCAAAGCTTAATCTTTTAATATAGGTACAGCTAACAGGTGGGCAAATGCATGGGGCTATCAAAGGGAAGAATGAATCTGGGAAATATTGAATCATTAAGTTTGTGCTAAGGGGAACATTGCAAGAAGAACATAGTTGGTTTTTACTAGTGCTGTGCTTTCACCTCCCCTTCATTTTTGTTGTTTGAAAAAAAATTCCATCATTTAAAAACTATTTTCTAAGATTAATAATGAATGCAAATATACACCAAGAAAATCAGCTCCTTATATAATCCTTATAGATAGAGTACAGTATCTTAAGTAATAAGCTAGATTTTTGCATTTTTTTTCTCTTAATGCATGTATTTAATGAACAGGCAGATCTCTAGTTTCTAGAATACATATGTTTCTGCATAATACAACTGATTAAAATGGACATATTATTTTTCTGATTTTTCTGAGACATCAAATGTCTTTCAAAGATCATGATTTGCTTCTATCAAATATTATAATATTCTTCTAATATTATACATCTTTTTATTTATTCTGTAAGTTGCCACCATACTAGTTCTAGATGAAACATTTTACAGGATGTGAGTGAACAAATGATTGGAATAGGAGTAATGAAAGCATTTTAATTTCCATAAAATCTTCTGTTTTAATTTTAATAAAAGGAACAAAGTTCCAATGTCAATTGAAGAACCATTTTCTTTTCCAGACATTTTGTCTCAACCACATATCACACTTGAGGAAGACAAATACTGTTCTTTCTTAAAGAACTCATTTTTCCCCACGATGGCATCTTTGAAGTCTGTTATTTGTCATTGCTCTCAGTAGGAAGTACAGTGGCTGAGCACAGCTTAACATGCCATTTATTCAAGTACTACTCTTGGAGTACTGTGGCCTGCAAAAAGAGTTCAGCAATTCACTCTGCCCTTGACCACCATTTTAACCATTGCAAGTAACCAAGGGCAACAGTTGCTTCTTTGAGGGATAATGCACTGTTTGTGTGTGCTAAAAATCTAAAAGCATCTATTTAATGCTAGAAAGGATCTTAGAGGTCATCTCATCTAATCCTCTTATTGTATAGATGAGGAAGCTTTAAGAATGGAGAGGTTAAACAACTTATCCAAAGTCACAATCATGGTAAAGTCTAACGCAAGTCTTCAGATTCTAAATTCAGAATTGTTTCCATTGTATATGATGTATGAAGAACCGAAAAAGTCCAATAAATATAATCCTCGTTTTATTGCCATCTATTCCTTGCCTTTTCTGTCAGTACAATTTTCCCACAATGATCCTATGCATAATGATGGTTGTGTCATAGCACAAGGCTCAAGTAGGAATATCTGATGCATAGCAATATTCTGCTACAGTTCAGTAACATCTTTCAACAGCTGATGCTTCAGACTGCTGAACAGGAAGCCAACACTCATTAGCAGTCAGCCAAATTCTGCCTTCATTAACACTGAGATTCCAATATATGCACTGTGATAATAATAACTCTTCATCATAGAGCTACTAGAACCAGGAACTTAAAACATTTTGTTAACAAGACCAGAGCACCCACCCCAAGTCTGTTAATAGCTTGAGTTCTCACTTGTTTGGTGGACTAAACTCCAAATTTTGCTCAAGGGAGAGATTTAATGAAAACTACCAAACACTTCCAGGGTAAATTCTCGCTGAATAATTCCATAGAACCCCACAAAAATGATTCCTACACATTGCAAATATTAGTCTTAATCATATCTTTAAAGAAAACAAGATACAGAAACATTACTGGGAAAATACAGTATAGTGAATCAAGTGCTGGATTTAGATAAATAACCTGACTCCAAATCCTGCCTCTGTGGAACCACTGGCAAGTTACTTAAACGCTATGAGTCTCATTTTCTTCACCATTAAAAAGAAGATGATAACATCTGTAGTGTCAACATCATAGAATTGGCTTAAGTGAGATAATATGTATTAAGCCCTTTACAAACTTCACTGTTTCCTATAAATGTCAGCTGTTATTTTGAATGGGCCCACCATTTCCAAAACTCCAGCACCAGCTGTTACAAATGATCAGATAAGGGCAGATCTCTTGAGAATGGCAGCATTGCCCATTCCACTGGCCCTGCTTCCAACTTGGCCCCTGTATTCGTGACTCAGGGAAGCAACTCTTATGCAGATGTGACCTGACAGTTACACCAACTGAAGACCTGGAAAAGAAAATTCTGGCCATCAAAGTCACTGACAATGTCAAATAGCTCAGTAACAGAAAGTACTATGTTTATTTAGTGGAAATGACATTAAATAAAAGTATTACCATCTGCTTTATAACTGCATCCATGGCCCACAGCATCTTTCCATCTGACTTATAGTTGAAATCTCATTTATATGATGGCTCCCTGTAATGGTAATGGGAATTTGAAGATCATCCCTGCCCCTTAATGAGCCTAAGGGAATTTGAAGACCTTCCCTGTCTTGAAAATAAACTCTGCCCCCTAATAGGCTGAATGTAGTCACATGGAGTCTGTGGTGAGAGGAGTTTCTGAAGGGTGGAGGAGAGCCCACAGGAACCTGGGAGTCAGAACCAGATAGATGGTTGGGAGGACAGCATACTCAGGCAAGGAGACAGATAGGCTTGTGAATAAATATTGGTCTTGTGTTGGTTTGTGGAAAGGCTAAAGGATGCTATTTATGGTTCTCTGTGCTGTTGTGGCTTATTAACTTTTTTGCTACTATGATGGAATTGGATTACTGGTTTTGGGATTTGGTTTTCTGGTGTCTGAATAAATGTTTTGCTTCTGTCTTATATATGGAGAGTCTGTTATATTTTGTGATTACATACCATGCAGGTACATTTATAGTGATTGTGGGTGCTATGAATATTGCATTAGTGCTACACTCCCCCATTAGAATTAGTTTCTTGAGAGCAAGGACCATTTGTTTTTCTTTTTGTATCACCTATGCTTAGGGTGACACTTTCCACATAGTAACCAATAGCTAATACATGTTCATTCATTTATTCATGTCAAGCAGAGACATACAATGGACCCAGCCATTCATGTTCTGGCTGGAACTGATCATTTTTCCATGTTTTAGTTAGAAACTTCTGTGAGAAGGCAGTATGTAGTATAATGTGGAAAGGGCATTGGCCTGGAGGTCAGAGGACTGGGGGTTGGTCTATAATGCTGACTAATTGTGTGACTATGAACAAATAATTTAATTTCTCTGAGTTCAGTTCCCTAATTTGCAAAATGAGGATAATAACACTAGGCCTACCTATCTGTCAACATTATTGTTATGATCAAATGAGAAAATGTATGAAAGGAATGTTATAACCACAAAGAAGCATAGAAACATTCTATTAATATTATTAATTTATGTTATTATTGTTGTTAGCAGTACTAACAGTAGCGGTAGCAAGAGTTGTGGTGGTGGTAGTGAGAGGAAGAGGAGGAGTGATCTCTGAATGTGACTTAACTGGTATGCAGAAGTCATATTAAAGAGATTTTACCAATGCAGATAATAATAATAGCCAACATTTATACAACTCTTACTATGTGCCAGAAACTATGCAAAACACCTTATAATTATTATCTCATTTGACATTCAACCCTGGGAGGCGGGTGTTATTTTACAGATAAGGAAACTGAAGCAATCAGAAGATAAGGGACTTGTCTAAGGCCATATAGCTGGTAATTGTACCTGAGGTTGAATTTGAACTCAGGTCTTTCTGACACCAGGCTAGGTGCTCTTTCTACCACACCACCTCACTGCCAACTCTTCTGAAAATAAGTATATTATAGAGTTCCTTGGGACATTGAGAGGTTAAGTGACTTGCCTAGAGTTAACCTATTACAGGATAAAAGTGGATCTTGGATCCAAGTCTTCTTGAACCCGAGGCCATTTTTTGTTTTCTGTGCCAAGCTGCCTCTTAACCCATAGCACTGGGAGTTTTTCTTTTCAAATATGAGACATTTCCCTCCTACTCCCCTTCCCTGCCTGCCCTGGGAACATCTGGATTGTGATGGAGAGCCTCCAGAAACATGTTAAATTAGGCTGCCACATTAATTAACATAGAGACAACTCATATACCTTCAGAAGGAATATAGAAAGTATTGAGAGAGATGAAAAGTTTTTGTTTGTTTTTGGTGAAACTTAGTGATGTTTTCGTCATTGATACCAAAGTAGTAATTTCATATGATGAAGTCAGTAATGTGAAATGGATGACTAGGAAATTGGTGTCAGAGAATGGGTTGTATGGACCGGGTTTCCAAAAACTGGAATGACAGGATAAGAATGGAGTGCATTTAATGAGGGTTGGTTAAAAAAAAATACATTTCCCCATCGAACAAAATGGATTTTAAATGGAAAATGAAGGGGAAGAGAGAAAAGTGCCCATTTACATCTGCTAAAGCAGAGATCAAAGAAGAGATCAGGTAAAACTTAGGACAAATATCAGTGGAGAGGCCTGTTAATTTATAAGAGACATTATCTAGGAAAAGGGCAATAACATAATTCAAGGCTTCAGATGTCAAAGCTCAACAAAGTGAACAAAAGATCTTAATGCAAAGAGATAAATTTGGCCTCATGTGTATCACTAAGACTTGGTAGAATGTGATTCACATCTGAAACGCAGAAATCCAGAAGTATACCTTATTCAAATGGAACAGATTCAATTAATAGCATGATGGAATAGCATTCTATAACAGCATGTGAGAAAATCCATGAGTGAGAGGAGGGGGAGGATGATTGTGAACATTGTGGTTAAAAATCATCAAAGGGAGAAACAGAAGTGATATTGTGGAGGTAGCACACTACAGGGCCCCTGGTCCAAAGTAGGAAGCACACAGTGAGTTCTTGAAATTTATCACACCCTTGGCAAGGAGGCCTGTTGTGGTAGAGATGGAGGGCTTCAAAATGACTGAACATCTGTTGAAGCCCTTTCTCTGCTTAAAGCAGAACCCCTGACAAAGTCTAATATTTTCTTTTTTTAATTGAAAAAAAGAATTTATTATTTCTGCATATAAAAATATTTTCTTAAAATATTTTAATTCATCAAAATATAGAAATAATGAAGGGCATCAAATAACTTGAGAACTGGAAGGCACCTTAGTCCAAGTCTCCCTTTTTACATATAAGGAAGCCAAGGCCCATAATTCTTGATCAAATCATCACATAGGAAGCAGAACTGGGATTCAATCCCCAATCTTCAATCTCTAAATTCAGTGCTCTTTATTTAAGCTCAATTATTTATTGTTGTCCAGTTGTTTCAGTCATATACAACTCTTTGTGACCCTATTTGATATTTTCTTGGCAAAGACACTGCAGTAGTCTACCACTTTCTTCTCCAGCTCATCTTCACAGATGAGGAAACAGAGGGTTAAGTGATTTGCCCAGGGTCACACAACTAGCAAGTGTATGAGGTCGGACTTGAACACACAAAGTTGAGTCTGACTCCAGGCCCTGTACTCTATCCGCTGTGCCACCTAGCTGCTGCTTTTTACACTATATTACAACCGATTGACTCTTTTGAACCATATTCTGTTGAATAAAGTCAGTCAAGTAAAACATTTATTAAGCACCTTCTATATGCCACACACTGTGCTAAGCTCTGAAGAAAAAAGGCAAAAAAAAAAAGACAGTCCCTGCTCTGAGGAACTCACAATGAGAGCCAACATGCAAATGAATATGTAAAAACTAGATACAGAACAGATAGATTGGGGATAATCTTAGGTGAAAGGGTGCTAAAATGTGAATGACAAACCCCAAGAAGAAGTACCTGTGTGTCTTCGGTTCATGATGGATGAAGATCGCTTTGCTGGGTATAGTCTTAGATTTGGGGAAAGCAAATTTCTACGAGTTGAAAGCAAGGATAAATAGAATCTCCTTGCTTAAAATTCTATAGAAATACTCAGCAAAAGAGTGATGGGTGATTTCAAGAACAAAATTTTGGGACAGGAACACACAATTCCAGTTAGGAAAAAAGGAAAAATAGCCTAAAGCAGGTTTTCCTAAGACTAGTTTGTGAGGGGCAGGCAGCCAGGTGGCTCAGCGAGTAAGAGCACTGGCTCCAGTGTCGGGATGACCTGGGATCAAGTCTGGGCTCAGATACTTAGCACCACACCCAGAAATAACTGGCCGTGTAACCTTGAGCAAGTTGCTTAACCCCGATTGCTAAAAAAAAAAAAAAATGTATAAACACAGATGATCCATTAAATAACCATAAAAAATAGACTATTTTGTGAGTTTTTGTCATAGACTACTTCAGTAATCTGGCAAAGCCTATGGACCCTTTCTCTTTTATATGTACAAAACAAAGCACACAGGATTAAAGAAGGGAAGAAAAATGTGTGTGTGTATAATATGTATGTGTGTGTAGAGAGAGAGATTGTGTGTATACATATTTCTGTATGCATGTATATAGGTATATATGCACATGTGTATACATATATTGTAAAAAATATGCATTTTAACAGCACCTGGTATGTGTCAGGCACTTTGCTAAACACCTTACAAATATCACCTCACTTGATCTTCACCACCACCATGAGAGATATAGGTCCTGTTTTTATCCTCATTTTATAATTGAGGTAAACAGATGTTGCATGACATGTTCAGGGTCACATAGCTAATAAATGTCTGAGGCTGAATTTGAAGTCAGATATAGTGAAGTGTAGCTACAGTTCTCTATCCACTGCAGCATTTAGGTACCTTTAAATTATTGAAATGCAGTCATTAAAATATGTGACATTCATACCTGTGCGCACATGTGTGCTCATATATGTATACACCTATGTACACACAAATGCATTCGCGTGCACAATTTACATTTGCGTGATGTATGCATGTCTATACGCATGTGCATATACAAACATGTATGTACAACATATGTATGCATTGTGCATAAAACAATATTAAGAACCCCTGCATTAAAACCTCTTTTCTGAAGAGACTGATGTTGATACACAGGGAACTCACAGATCAAATTTAAGTAAAATTTTTAAAAAATTGCCAGAAGATAGAAGCAGATCAGACAAGTGAGGATAAGCAGAATGACATAGCTCTAACAGAATAATATCAAGAATTCTGAAGGGAAGAAAGTGGTGATGAATGCTTTAGTATTCAATTATCCAAAGTGAAACTGGGGGCAACAGGAAGATCAAAGAAGTCTGACCATGATTGGGTTAATAGGCAGATGATAATGTAAAGAAGGAAGGACTTTCTCTACCAAGGTGAATTATTATTAAACTAAAAGATACAGCTGACAAAAGAATTGAAATTCAAGATAAGTGAGGAAGGGGTGAAAGACCACTTATCTGCCTTTAATTAATTCAACTAAACCTGGATGAACTATGGCTTAGATATTCCGAAAATTGTAGAAAGACACTGAGCTTCTGTGTTTTAAAAATCACGGGAAAGGGGAGAGATTCTGGGCAACTTGAAAACTGGCTAACATTAATTTCAAAAAAGAAGGTACATTCTTTAAACGATTTAGTGGAACACTTGACATCAAGTCCTAACACATTTTTAAAATTTACTATTAAAATCATGGTTTCTAAGCATCTAGAAAGAATCATCACAAAGTCATCACAATATGACTATCGAGAACAAATCATGTCAGACAAACCTGGTTTCCTTTTCTTATGATGGTATAGGATGGTAGACTGTAGAAATAATGTAGATCTAGATATTAAGCAATGTATTTTACAAGATTATTTTTTTCTTACAAAAGAGTAAGGTACTGAAATGTCCATCTTTACCCTCTCCCACTACTGGCTGCCTCAGACCTTTGCTGGAGCACTTGAGTGGTGGCCAGGATTCCAATTGCAGGTAGTGTCAAGTGGGACTACCTCTGCTTTCCCTACTCTGTAACCTTTGCCCAACCTTCCTTTTCCTTTCCCTTTTTTCTTCCTGGCCTGACACAGACTACTCTATCCCTACCCTTAGAAGAGAACCCAGAATACCCTCTTCATTCTTACTATTAGGCCTAAACCTTCCTTCTTATGGTGGTAGGTCTCTCCTATGTGGCAGAAACCTCACTGTTTCCTAAGAATTCCTAGTCCTTTCCATCTGCTCTGTGTTTGATTTTGCCCACATAGGGTATCTTCTGATCAGGATGTAAGCTCCTCAAGAGGAGTTGTCTTCTTTTTCTATTTGTAAGGCTAGCATTTAGAATGATCCTTGCCAAATAGTAACCACTAGTCAATGCTTTTTAATTCATTCTTTTTTTTTTTTTTGCCTTTTGGAGGGCAATTGGGATTAAGTAACTTGCCCAAGGTTACACAGCTAGTTTTTTTGTGTGGGTGTTAAGTGTCTGAGTCTGGAACCGAACTCGGGTCCTCCTGACTCCAGGGTTGGCTCTTTGCTCACTGCGCCACCTAGCCGCCCCTTAATGCATTCTTAATATTCCTATGCACAACATGAAGAGATGTGGGATGGATGATATTATAATTATGTTGATTTGGAGCTGGTTGAATGCTTGGAACTAAATAGTAATTATTAAAGTACTGATGTCAACCTGAATTTCTCTGGTGCAATTTCATAAGAGTCTGTTCTTGTTATTGTTTTGTTAAATATTTTTCTTCTGACTGTGTTTTATTTTTTCTTTATGTCTTATGGAATCATTAACATCCACTTGCCAATTTTAATTTTTAAGGAATAATTATCTTCAGTGAACTTTTGTACCACTTTTTTCATTGGGCCAATTTTGCTTTTTAAGAAGCTCTTTTTTTCTTTGTTTTCCAAAATTTTATTTTAGGCTCAAATGCCAGAAAACAAATAGAGAAAAGAAAAAAGAAACGAAAACATATCATAAACTTAAATATTGAAACAAATATAAAGTTACAAAGAAAGAAAAGCATGTCATGTGCATAGCAGAACATGAGAGGATTCAAAAGATGGAACAATAAATTTTCATTTCAACAAAGCCTCTGTGATAAATAATGCTTCTTGTGTTGAGAATTATGCATCTTTTCTTTTCTTGCTTGTGAATTTTCTTTTGTTCTCTGCTGTGCACATTTTTACTTTGTTCTTTTTTCCCTTCCCCCCAATCCTCCCCGGAAGGCCACAATAAAATTTGGATATGTTTCTCTATAGCTATAGATATATGCATACACATATACAGACATATGCTTTCCCAAACCTGTTCTACTCCTGATCTTTGATTTTTATGTATGATTGTGTTTTCTATTTTCTATATGTTCTGCCTCCTCTGCTTTACTTCTATCCACTACCTTGCCCTCCTATGATTTGCCTACTCCTACAAGGATCCCTCCCCTATCCTTCCATTCCCATAAATCTAAACACCCTTCTATACCCCTATTTGCCTATTCTCTTACCCTCCCCTCTAAAGATTCCTCTCTTGTCCTCTCCCCCCTCCTTATGCCCCTACCATTTTATTTCTTCTGAATTTAGAAGACTATTACACTCTTCTAAATATGTATGTATTGTTCCCTCTTAAACCCATTCCCAATGAAAGTAGGTTACCAGAACTACCCCTCCCCCATCTGATTCCTTTGTAACAATTCTCCCTTTTGCACCTCAAATAATTACTCTTTTAAGCTGTTCCTAAATCATTTTACTTTTTAAATTCATATCATTCTCAGGTTTACCCCAATCTTTCTTATAAACTACTCAATTATTTATAAGAATCTTAGACATCCATTTTACATATATAAAAAGTAAACAGTCTATCCTTATGGGTCCCTTATATTCAGTCTTTGTTATATACCTTATATTTCTCTTGGTTCTTATATGTTGAATCTTCTATTAAGTTCAGAATATTTTTAACAAAGTCTTAGAAGTCTGAGAATTTATTAAATGTTCATTTTTTTTTCATTCAGGATAATATTTAGCTTTGCAGGGTGTGATATTTTTGGCTGGAGTTCCAGTTCTTTTGCTCTTTGATATGTTGTGTTCCAAGACTTATGGTCCTTTAATGTCTCTGCTGCTAGGTTTTGTGTAATTCTAATTGTGGTACCATCATATTTATATTGCTTTAATCTTGATGCTTTTAATATTTTTTCCTTGGGTTGGGGGTTTCAGAATTTGACTATGATATTCCTATGAGTTTTCCTCATAGGATCACTTTTAAGTGGTGATTGACGAATTTTTTTTTACATTTCTACTTTCCCCCCTTGTTCTAATATTTCAGGACAATTTTCTTTGATTCTTTCTTGTATTATTGTATCAAGATTCTTTTTTTGATCATAATTTTCAGTTAGTCCAATTATTTTTAAATTTTCTTTTCTTGATCTATTCTCCAAATCATTGTTTTTCTTATAAGATGTTTCGCTTTCTCTTCTATTTTTTCATTATTAATATTTTCTTTAATCATTTCTTGGTCTCTTATAATTTCACTGACTTCACTCCGCCCAATTCTAATTTTCAAGGTGTCATTTTCTTTCTAAAGATTCTCAATCTCCTTTTCTAATTGGTTAACTTTCCTTTCATACCATTCTTGTTTTTCTTGGATTATTCTTATTTTCTTTTTTAGTTTTTCCTCCATCTCTGTCATCTGATTTTTAAAGTCTCTTAATTAAGATCTTCTATGAATTCCTTTTGGGAAAGTGACCATTTAACATTACTCTTTGGGGATTTCTTCAATATCCTCTGAGGATAAACCCTGGTCATCTCTCTTCTCATAATAGATTTCTAGAGTTACATTCTTTCTCCTTTGCCTGTGCATTTTTTTTTTTTGTGGTGATATCCTAATTATTTGTAGTCACCTTTAGCCCTGGGGTGTGGGAAATGGTGCCTCTTGCCTCACATCTTCAGTTTTTCCCTTTAGCCTGAAACAAAAGTCAAACCTCCAGCCTCCTGTAAGTGCCCACAGTCAGGGGCTTTTTGCCCCACTGCTTCTGCACTCACCAGGCATGCTGGTTCCTTCTTGTCCCCATTGTTCTCTGAAGCACAGCTGAATCTGGTGTTTCTGGTCAGCAGGGGTTCCCTTGATCTTCCTAGGCTCAGACACCCCACTCTCCTCATCATCCCAGGGGCAAAAGTTCCAGTGGCTGGGGCTGAGGAAGCCTCTCTAGCCAACTAACCCCAGGGGTTGTTGTTTGCTGTTAAAACACCCTAGCCTGGAGGTGTTTACTTTTCATAGGGACAAAACCTCCTCTTAGAATTTTTCTTCTGATCTTCTCAAATTGTCTGGGGAGGACCCTGTCATGGCCCTGTTCTTATTTGTCTCCACCCACACTTTGTTCACCCTAAGGTGTTGTTTTAACTCTTTTGTGGGGGAAAATCTTGAGAGTTTGGAATTTTCTGACTTACTCTGCCATCTTCCCAGAATCCTCTCCTCAAGAAGCTCTTTTTTTTTCCAAAGAATTTTTGTACTTCATTTATCATTAAGCCAATTCTGTTTTTTAAGGAGTCATTTTTTTCCAGAATTTTTTTTGTGTCTATTTTACCAAGCTGATCATTCTCTTTATAATTTTCTTGCATCACTCTCATTGGGTTTTTCCCCATTTTTCTTCTACTACTCATCTCTTTATCTCTTTCAGGAATTTTTGTTGGGTTTATGTCCAATTAGCATTTTCTTTGAAGCTTTGCTTGTAGCTAATTTTTACGTTGCTATATTCTTCTGAGTTTGTGTCTTGATCTTCTTTGTCACCATAATAGCTTTTTATGGTTACATTCTTTATTATTTTTCCAGCCTATTTCTTAACTTTGAACTTTATGTTAAAGTTGGGCTCTGCTCATCTGGGAGTGGGGATGTAATGTGACAAGGTTCGTGATTTTTTGTGCGGCTATTTTCGGAACTAATTCTGAGGGTCTGCAAGTTTTCTGTGCTTCCAAGGTGATGTGACCTGGGGAGAGATGGGGTCACTTCTCTCCTTGTCTGTACTCATGTCTTTACTTAGGAAGGGCCCCTTCTCCCATGTAGCAGCAAACACCAGTGTTCCTCTTGGCCCTAGAACTGTGACAAGGTCCCCTGATCCTTTTTGGACATAAGTGTTAATGCTCCTCTCTGCCCTGGAACTGGAACTTATGACTGGTCATAAATACTCTTCTCCATCCTAGAAATGTGTCTCAGAACTATGGATGGGCAATAGACAATAAACAGTGCCAGCTTCACCTAGTGCCAGCAAAGGGTCCCCTGTAATCTCTTTCTGATCCCTTTACCATATCTGGGCTGAGAGCTCTGAAAGCAGCTGCTGCAACTGTTTGCAGCTAAGGGCTACCATGGCTGTGGTGTCATAGACCTCTTAGGCTGACCCCCTAAATTGTCTTGGGCTGGAACATGTCTCCCCATGGCCTCTTGTTGCCCCTGACAATCCACAATTTTATCTGAGTCATTATTCTAAAGTTTTTTGGAGGGAAATGTTGGAAGAATGTGTCTGGCTTGTTGCCTCTACTCTACCATCTTGGTTCTGCCAATTCTGTTCAATATTTTTTTTTATTAATAACTTGAATGATAGACAATTTATCAGATTTGTAGGGGGTAGAAAGCTTAAAAGGGTAGATGACATTCTAAATAGAATTATAGAATCAGAATCAAAAACATTGTTGACAAGCTAGAATTATAAACTGGAATAAATACAATGAAGTCTAATAGAAGTGTTCATTCTGATAGTGATAAATGTAAAGTCTTACAGTTGGATTTAAAATATATTTAAAAAAACCATAGACATAGGATTATGAAGGATTGACTAAAACACAATGCATGCAGTGTTTATATGAAGATAATGTTTTATAAATCTTAAAATGCTATACACAATTTGATTAAGACTCATTAATTGGATTTATGAAATAACTTCTATTTCAAAGTGACTGTGCTTGTTGCTTTGAAGAATATGAAGCTCCTTAAGACATACACCTTTTCCTCAAGGAACTTACAATCTAACACAGGAAAAGACATTCACAAAAATCAATATTGTCAGTTTCCTGATTTTGACCTAATTTGATTTCTCTGGAATGACCAAGGAGTGAAAGACTGAGATCAGAAAAAATTGGCTCATTGGAAGAAAACTCACCTGATGATGTGAAGTGACAGAAAGTCCAAACTGATACTCAGGAGAGTGAACAGAAATACCAGGTGAGATCAAAATCTGGAGTTTCTAAAGGCAACTGACCATAAGGAATATTCAACAAGTTCTGAAGTTATTTTGAGAGTTAAAGTTCCAAACTCTAAGGATGTCTGCATGCAGCAAGGTTAGGAAAATACCAGTTAGGTAAAAAATTACAGGGCAATAGAAATTTACAATTTGACTTTTGTGAGAAATCAGACTCTAAGAAAGCCTTCTATGGAATCCATGTAGTAACACACAACTTCTGCACTCTGCTGTAGCCATAAAACTGTGTATCCATCAACTAGGCATAATGTGGTATATTATAAGAAAAGTAAATCAGAAGAACTATGCAAGTTCAGAGGAGAGATAATTTTCTGATGGTGAATCAGGGAAGACTTCATAAAATAATTGGATTTTGAGATGGACTATGACACATGGATAAAATTTGGTTAGGTAGAAATTGAAGAATGGTTCTTCCAGAAAAAGAGGGCATTTGTAATATGTTTACAGAAAAGAAAATAGTCTAGTTTGGTTATAGTGTAGATTTAGTAAAGGGCAGAGGTAGAAACAAAAGGGCAGAGGGATAAAGTTGCCATTTGAATTCATGGATCAGAAATTTGGACTGTATTTAGTAGGTAATGGGGATCTAGTGAAACTTTGTGAACAGTAAGTCATTAGGCTGAACCAATAGAACTCTCTCTGTTACAGGAGAAGAAGCAAGGAATATGTTGCAATAGTCAATGCTGATGGATTGCATCAACTTGTTTATTGAATGAAAACATATACATGGAAGAATATGAAATCTACTTACTATCTGTCACTCTAGAATCTTAAAATCTCCAAACTCTTGATATGAAAGTGACATAAATGTTGTTGGAGTATTCTACAATCTGGGAGATTCATGGCATCATATTGATTTGACAGCATGTCTTGATGTGACCCAAGACTTGAGAGTAAGGGTAAACCTATGTATAATAAGCAATATGAATTAGTACAATTATATAATTTTAAAAATAGAACAAAAAATGACCCAGTATGGGCCAGGCAGGTGTAAGCATAAAAAAAGAAATCACTGCTCAAGAAATCAAATACAATGCTTGGATTGTATAGACACAGAAAGATACAAGATAAGTTAAAATAAGTCAGGGTACAAAAAACACACTCAAAACCTTCCTGTCCTTTGATGACTAGGTGCTCTGGACTGTTATAGAGTTCATACATACGGCCAAAGTTGTGCTTTTCTGGCAATGTGAAAATTATTTCTGAATCCCTACTGGTTTGTTTACATGCTGTGTGAAGTATTTTACTGTGGAAATATCAGTTTTAGCTGTCTTTAAATGATGCATAACAGGGACCTCTGAAGAATTTATATATAAAATTATATATTATCTATCTGTTTATGTATCACAATCCAATGAACTGGATGCTCCATGAAAGCTAGAATAATATCTTAACTCCAAACTTTGCATTTCCCCCAGCACCTTGAACAGTGCACAAGGAATCTTTGTTTCATCTGAATAAAATGATGTTACCTAAAACCAACACAAATGGTTACTTTACAAGAAGTTTGGCTAAAAAATGACTAGTTATAAACACTGGACATTTATTATTCTCTGAGTTAACATTAAGAAAAATGTAAGTAGAACTAGCTATATGACCTAAAAGAAAACTCACTATTATTGTTAAGCAGTTAAATGTTTTCTTCCTTTTCAAGAAAGAATAAGGTGACTTGATCATCACATACAAATATTTATTAAGTGCTCAATATATACATGAAACCTCATATAGCTGGGATCTAACTCAGACTTATCTTATTGATATTCTTTGCAGGAGAACATTTTCAAAAAGGGAAAATAGCCCTTTGCTTTATGATAATGCATTTCTTTCCTTGTACATTATGAATTCAAATCAATTCAGCCAACATTTATTAGATACTTCTTACATGCAAGGTATTGCTTTAGGTATTGGAGAAACAAAAACAAAGATGAAACAGTTCTTGCCCTCTAACAGCATACATTTTACTTAGGGAACATAAGCCTCTTTCTCATCATTACTATATTTGTTGAGCATGGCTCTTCAGAACAGATTTAGAGCTGGAGGGGATGTTAGGAATTATCTAATCCAGGGATGGGGAACCTGTGGCTTTGAGGCCACATGTGGTCTTAAGGCCACAGGTTCCCCTGTCTGGAATGCTCTCCTTCCTCCACTCCAACTGTACTGACCTCACTGTCTTCATTTAAGTCTCAACTAAAATCTTACCTTTTACAGGAAGACTTCCCTGACCTCTCAATTCTAATTCCTTCCTAGGTTAATTATTTCCTTGCTTTGCATATATTTGTATGTATATCATCTCCTCTGTTTTACTTGTTTGTGTAACCCAGTGCTTAGCGCAATGCCTGGCACATAGCAGGCTTTTGATAAATGTTTAGTGATTGATTGATTTCACAGATAAGGAGACCTGGACCCTTAGAAGTTAAGTGATTTGCTCAAGGTCACACAAACAGGTGACAATATTAGCATCTGAACCTAGCTAATTTGATTCCAAATCCAATACTCTTTCCCCTATACCATATCACCTCATGATTTATGACTCTGGACAATCTTTAGTGATTAGGATCTGCTATTAATGAGAGCAGTTTCAAAGGGAAGCTGGTTTGCACAGTGGATAGAACACTGGCCCTGGAGTCAAGAGGACCTGAGTTCAAATTCAGCCTCAAACACTTACTAGCTATGGGACCTTGGGCAAGTCACTTAATTCTAATTGACTCAAAAAAAATATGAAACCAATTTCAGAAGGTAAGTTATTTGCATTATCCTAGGTAGCTTTACCCAGAGAGAGTTTCCACTGCTATAGGTGGTCTCCTGATTCTGGTACTACAGATGGCTAGCCCTTAGTTTCTCCACTTATGAACAATTCATCTCATTTCCCATGGCATTAGATTCATGGAATATTAATGGCAGCCTTCCCCATTTAGCTTCATCTGAAATCAGAGGCAGGGCCCATGTAGTACTAAATAACTCACTGGAGAAAGAAGAGCATTTTAAAATTGATAATGTTGCTGTGCCAAAGGGAATCTTTATACCAGAATCAATTACATTATTTGATTTTTAGCCTCTGATCAAAATGATGCCTCCAGCCCACCACTGGATGATTTAAATTGATTGACAGGAATCATTAAGGAAACCAAATTGATTCTACCAATTTGGTTCTGTATCTGACCTTTCTTGTGGATCACTTGATGAGTCCAACCAGATGTGACAGACATTTCATTGATAACAAACTGACTTTTTAAAGTGCCCTCATATTTGGTTCATCAGAGGAAATAAGTGCTTGTTAATTGAAAACAAATTTAATTTAAAACAAAGTAAAGTGTCCTTATAGAATCATAGATCATAGAATCAAAGATCTAGAAGCAGAATAAGAATGTAGAACCAAGCCATCAGTTCAAACTCCTTATTTTACAGATGAAGAATTGAGGCCTATAAATGTAAGGTGATTTACTTAAAGTCATATAAGTTTGAACCCAAGTCTTCTGACTAGGTTCAGCTTGCTTGGAAGGGCAAAGATGGTTTTGAGAACTACCATTGCCAAACACTCTTGAGTCCCAAAAAGCACAAGACAGACGGATAAGAAAATTTTGCACTGCCTGTAATACTATTGGCCAGGAAGCCATGAATATGTTTATTTATTTATTTTTTTTTAGCAATTGGAGTTAAGTAACTTGCTCAAGGTTACACGGCCAGTTATTTCTGGGTGTGGTGCTGAGTATCTGAGCCCGGGATTCGATCTCCAGGTCATCCCAACACTGGAGCCAGTGCTCTTACTTGCTGAGCCACCTGGCTGCCCCCATGAATATGTTTATGATGAAGCTTAGGGAGGTGGCTGACTAGAGCTCGACTTTAACCTCACATGCTTATTAGTTGAGTGACCTGCAACAAAATCACTTAACCACCATCTGCCTTGATTTCCTCATGTGTAAAATGAGAATGATAATAGCTCTTGCCTCCCAGGACTGTGAGGATAAAATTAAAAATTTGTAAAGTGCTTTGCATATTTTAATCTTCTAAATAAATGTTAGGTGTTGTCATTTTGCTGTTTTTTTTTTTAACCGTTCACAATTGGTTTCCTGGTAGTCAATCTATTTTGGAGATGTCAGCTAATAATATGAAGCATTTTCTTTAGTTTTCTTATAATTCTTCAAGATGAATAGAGAGATTTAAAGAATTGACAATGGGGTTGGAGGTAGGATATTGAAATAGAGTTTCTGCTTACTATTGCCAAGCAAATGAGAATTTTGAAGGGGAGAGTAGATTCTTAGTTTGATTGCTATTTCAATATATTAGGTATCTATTTCCATGGGAAATTTCTTGTTTTTTTGAAAAAAAAGTTATTTATTTTATTCTGAACTTAAGAAACAAAACAAGCATTACTATAACAGAATAGAAAAAAAAATATTTGTACATGAAACTGCAAATCTGTTCTATACAGCTTGCTATTCCTTTTAAACATATAATAAAGTTAGCATGTAACTTTCTTTTTTCCCTTTTTTCTTCTCTCCTCCTCCACTCTAGAGATGTCTATCATTAGATATAAATATGTATACATATGTAAAACCATTCTATTCATACTTCTATTTATCAGTTCTTTCTCTGGATGCGGAAAGTGTTCTCTTTCATATGTCCTTTGTAGCTAATTTGGGTGTTTATAATAGTCAAAATGACTTACTCATATTAGTTCTTAAAACAATATTCCTATTACTGCATACAATATTTTCTTGGTTCTGCTCATTTTGCTCTTCATTATTTCTAGCAAATGTATCCACATTTTCCTGAGATCATCAAGCTTATTATTTCTTAGAGCACAGTAGCATTCTATCACAATAAGATACTAGAACTTTCTTATAATGATATATAAATACTATGCTCTGAGAGGATCTGGAAGGACCCACTCATCAACTTGGTCTGATATCTCCACCTTTGGTCATTCTTTTGGATTGTCATTGTATTTTTAAAATACTCCTGTTAAAATGGAAATACATCCCCCGAAAATGATATATATTAATCCATTAACACTCATTCAAAACATTGTTAGTTTCTCAGATCAGCTGCTACTGTCACATTCAATCAGGCACACATAGGTGGACAAGGGGCTATTCTCAGCCATATAATGATCCAGGACAATCCCAAAAGGCTCATGATGAAAAATTGCTAACTCCCCATCCCTTCCTCCACCCCACCCCCAGCCCCACCTCTGCTCATAGTCATGTTACAGTTTGTGCTACATAAGGTCAGTTGAAAGAACTAGAGATATTTAGCCTGGGCAAGAGAAGACTCAAAGAGGAACATGATAGTAATTTTTGAGTATTTGAAGGGCTATATGGAAGCAGAATTTGACTAGTTCAGTTTGCCCAGAGGACAGAACTGGGAATGATGATTGGAAGCTGCAGAGGGCTAAATTTAGCCTTGATGTCAAGAATAAAAGCTATCTAAAAAAAAGGCATACCAATGTGAAATATGCTAACTTGGGAGTGGTGACTTTTCCCTTACTGGAGGACTTTAAGCAAAGGCTGCAGGTTATGCTGCATTGAAGACCCAGCAGCCACCAAAAGACTTGGGCAGTAGCGATGCAGTGTTTCCAGGTGAGTAATGACACACACTTCAGCTTCCCTTCAATTTGTCCCAGATATGCCTGTGTCATAGATCCCGGGGCCACCACAAGTGAGAAAAGTCAGCAAAGGCACAATTCCCAAATAGAGGAAGAAGAGGTTTTTCCCCTTTGTTTTTGTGGCTATTATTGGTTTGACTAAATAATAACAATAATGATAGCTAGCATTAATATGGTGCTTTTGGGTTAGATATATAATCCCAGTGGATCCTAGATAGCCACTGAGGTCTCTTTTAAGTTACAAATTCAGTTATTTTATTTATATCATTTTATCCACTGAGCATGGTGCTGAAGAATGAGAATCTAGAGCAAAGATAGTAAAGGAAGGGCATATATTCTAGCACAATATATTTTTACAGCAGGTCACTGTGGCCTGCCCATGCCTCTGCCTGCTTATTAAAGGTGCATGGTCACCAGAAGTTAAGGCATGAATGACTACTCTGATATGAACAAAGCGGAGTCCCAGAGTGGGGCAGAGGAAAGGAAAATTTTGATGATTAAAATGGAAGTTACCTAGTAGACAGGGAATTAGCCTTGAAGTCAAGAAGACCTGAGTTCAAATCCTGCCTATGACATTCTAGCTGTATGCTCCTCGGCAAGTTACCTAATCTCTCCGCAGATTAAATACCAGTTACCTCAGACAACTCTTTGACTTTCGGTGGCAAGGAAGTGATCAGTATTGTTAGAAGATATTCTTTTCCAGAAACTCCCTAAACCCATAAAATCTAAAATCTAGTTCCTTATACCCTCAAAAAAACCTTTAAAAGCATGGAATACATTGTGCTACTTAGAAAGAGTAGTCTGGAAGGGGAGTGCTAAAGATATAGGTCCTGGAAAGCCATGGGGAGTATGAGGACATGGCCCCTGTAAGGGAGCAGGGCTCCAATGTGAGGGTTCTCTAAAAAACCATAAAGAGGCATACCAAAGGGAGAAAGTTGACAAAGACAAATTTGAGTTCCTTGAGAATTTGGCCTATAGCCCACCATGGCAATGTGGTACACAAAGTCATGCTTTGAGACTAAACACACAAACACACACACACACACACACACTTCTGAATGATTGGCTAAGGAAAATGATGAACATTGGAAGGGGTGTGGGAAAACTGGGACACTAATGCCCTGTTGGTGGAGTTGTGAACTGATCCAACCTTTCTAGAAAGCCATTTGGAACTATGCTTAAAGGGCTATAAAACTGTACATATCCTTTTGTCCGACAACACCACTATTAGGTCTGTATCCTAAAGATATTTTTAAAAGGGGTAGGGGAGACCTATTAGTACAAACATAATTATAGCAGCTCTTTTTGTATTGGCTAAGAATTAGAAATTGAGGGCACGTTCATCAATTGGGGAATGGCTATAAGAATGTTGAGCAGAATGATTTCAGAAAACCTTAGAAAGGCTTTCATGAACTGATACAGACAGAACCAAGAGAACGTTATATAATCAGTAACAACAATGTAGTACAGTGAACAACTATAAACGAATTAGCTGTTCTCAGCAATAAAATGATCCAGGACAATTCCAAAAGGCTCATGATGAAAAATGCTATCTGCCTCCAGAGAAAGAACTGATGGCATATAGAACAAAGTATAATATTTTTTCACCCTTTCTCCTTCCTTCCTTCCTTCCTTCCTTCCTTCCTTCCTTCCTTCCTTCC
>NW_027186304.1:42964565-42982698 GCF_028583685.1 Petaurus breviceps papuanus | reverse complement strand
TTTCTTCCATACAATGATTAACATGAAAATAAGTTTTAAATGGTTGCACATATTAACCTATATCAGATTGCTTACTGTCCCATGGAGGGGTAGGGAAGGGACAGAATTTGGAACTCACCCCCCCCAATTAAATTATATTACATGTAACTTGGTAAAAATAAATATTATTTAATGAATAAACACCTGATTATTTTTGTTTCTCTCTACCCCTTCTACATTAAAACCTTCAATTAAAATATTGACCACCAAATGCTGATTTTTTTTCTTAAAGTGGTAACTCAGGACACCTAATAAGGCATGGAAATGGGGAATTGTGAACCAGTGGAGGGCACCTCCACACTACTGAAACTGTTCTTTTTAAGTATTAAATAATTAGGAAGCAGAGGATAAAGTCCACCTTCTCCACCCCTCGCCCCCGGCCAAATCATCCTCCCTGTAGGGCCATCTGGTGCAGAAGAGAAAGCTATAGAAAGTAATTATCAATAATAGAGTGCATCTTCTTGAAGCTTGGGGAAATTCATAATCATTACCTCGACACACCAGAAGTAGACAGAAGGTTGTCTGATAGGCATTTATCTTATTAGGTTTCTAGATTCATTTTTCTCTTTTTCTTCTTGGCAGCAGGAAACATCTTCCTATTTTCTCTTCTCCTTTGACTTGGAGAGGTCAAAAACTCCACCTCTAACTATCTGCAACCTAGAGTACATAGACCTGAGGTCAAAACTTCTAAGTCTTACTTTTGGCATTATGATTCTGGTAAGTTAAAATACAATCTTCTCTTCCTCTAATGAATATGTTTTTGTCCTTATTTAGGGCTGGTGTTAAAGGGATTGCTTTCAATTTATAGATATACTTTTTGGAGGCATTAATATCATTGGATGGAGTGAAAATTTCTCCTTAAATTAGCTTAGGTGCTTTTAAGTCTTGTGATTTATTAAATGCTTTTATATTTTGAGGAGAAGGTGTGTGTGTGTGTGTGTGTGTGTGTGTGTGTATGTGTGAAAGAGGCTGGGGGGAAGGAGGAGAGAGAGAGAGTGAGAGAGTCAGAGAGAGAGAGAGAGAGAGAGAGAGAGAGAGAGAGAGAGAATATAAAAGATGTTGAAAATTTTGGAGACTGGCAGGGTACCCAGGGTACATTTCCATGCAAAAACCCAACAGACATGTTGATAACACTTTACTTTTTTTCTTTTAGTTTTGAGACCAGGAGAATCATTTTATGCTATATCCTACTACTGGGGAGAAAGATCCTGCTATCAATGTACCTCAGTCTGTCCTTGACAGTTTTCTTAGAGAATGGGTGGGGCATTGAGAGATTAAGTGACTTGCCCAATTACCCAGACTGTGCATTAGATGCAGGACCAGGACCTTGAACCTTCCTGACACAAGGCCTGTTCTTGATTTATAATACTATGCTGCCTTTACTTAGAGTGTCCCATTTGATCTTCACTAATCTGTGAGGAAGGTAGTGCAAAAAACAAATGTTATCACCATTTTTGCAGATAGGGATTCTAAAGGTCAGAGAGTAAAGAGGGTCGCTCAGCAGTGCAGCTAGTGAATTGCAAATCCAAGACCTGGGGGTCCTGATTCCAAATGCAAGGCCCTTTCACTATGTTATCCTGTCTCCTTCACATCTTTGCTGATTGTTAGACTGTGTCCAGCAATGTCTGGCACAGTAAATATTTATTGATTTGATTCTTAAGAATTTTTCATAAAAGCTTAAAGGCAAATGACATTAAAACTTTGATAAAGAAACAAATGAAACTAATGAAAGACAAAGTCTTTACAAATATGAGGATTGTAAAGAAAGTATATTGAAGAGGAAGAACAGAAAACCAGGATTTCTGTACCTAGAGCTGCTATTCCAACCAATGCTAAAATGATAATCAAGTCAGGAACTGCTTTTTAATGAGGTATGTGCTGCCCTCTACTGGTTCATAGAAAATGTTGCATGATGTTTTTGTCTGAAGAGAGTTGCCCATCTAACTCAGGAAGTGAAAATTCTATCCCTGGTCCTGATAACTGAGATTTGCAATGAATCTGGGTTGTTTTCTATTCCATTTTCTTGCAGGGAAAATTCATGAACTCTGAGTCCTTTCATTCCAATCTCATCTGACTATGTCATTCCTATTATTATTTACAAGATTCAGCAAACTCATAAAGAAAACTAAGACCATGTTTATTTAAAGGGATCAGTACTTTGGACCATGCCACTTTGCTACTGCTATACACACACACATTTATATATATATATATATATATATATATGTATGTATGTATATATATACACACACACATAATAATACATACACATGCTTACATATATTTATACATTTATATATACATACACACACACACACACACACACACACATATATATATATATATATGTATGTATGTATTTGGCAGAGACATTGGAAGATTGGACCTTACAATTTGATGTCAGTACTGCCCTGGATTACATAGGTAATTGGTTGCACTGAATATTAGGGCCCTGGGTCTCATTCTCTAGCGCTGTATAGACCTGGCCATATTGATTCTAGATTAAGTGACTCTCCTGAGAGAACAAATTTAATCGTGGGTTTTTGAGGCTACAGAACAGCAAGAATTAGGGATCTGAAAATCACCTGGGTCATCTGATCAATGTAGAATACTGGTCAGGATTAATTGGGTCCAAAATTGAATTTTGGGTGGAAGTATACCAGTTTATCAAATCAGCCAAATTCCCACTTAACATCGCTTATGTGTACACAGTGACTGAATCTTCAACATGGAAATAAATTTGAGATGAGCTTTTAGCTGGTGACTTTGAGACTCTCCCTGGTGATGACATGTAGCTCAATCAGGAAAGACATCCTAAAAATCCTCTCAATACAAAATTCTCTGCCTTTTTTTTTAGTTATATTCATGTCATTTCCTGTTTTTAATCTCCTTTCTACATATTCCTACCTGCTTCCCTTCTAAGTAAGTCTTTGCCATCATCAGAGAGAGAGTAAAAAGTGGCTCTGCCTGACTTCCCGAATCATTTGTTTTATGATTAGGCTTTTAAGTATCGCATCATTGTGAATTCATCCTGCATCTCTTCCAGTAGCACCAGTCATCAGAAATTCATTTGGTAATCAAATGAATCCAGCATGGCCACTGTAATTAATTATTAATAAAGTAATAGTTGATAGATGTCTAAAACAATATTCTCTTACTTAAGTTTGGTTCCTGCTTAATTTTTTTCATCATTAATTAGCTTTCCCTTTATGGGATATTGGTTGGGTTGATAGATAATCTGCCATGACTTCATATTTGGGTAAGGAGTTACTTAAAATTTGTTTTACCTGAACTCTTATTAAGAAAGTTTTCAATTAGATAGTACTATGATATTGAATGCAGAAAGTTAGGTGGCATCATGGATAGAATGCTGGACCATGGAGCCAGGAAGAAATCTGCTAGCTGTGTGACCCTAGGCAAGTCACTTGACCTCTATCTGCCTCAGTTTTCTCATCCGTAAAATGGAAATTATAATAGCACTTACCTCCCAGGATATTTTTATGAAGATAAAATGAGATGTTTGTAAAGCACTTTAAGCTTAAAGTTCTGTGTAAATATTATTGTTGTTATTATCATTTAATGTGAGGCAGAGGAGGAAAGAGTATATTGAGGAGAGTCTCTTTTAATGAAGAATTATTCAAACTTTATATTGACTCCCGGTGCGTCCTTGTGCCTGCAATTTATTTCCTTTCCCCTTTTGGTGTCTCTATTATTTCTGCCTTTCTTATTTACCTGGCAGATTTAAATTCAATGAGTGGAATGTTTAAGGATGTATATGAAGTCTGAGCTCACCTTTGAATGATCCCTCACTATTTGCACATATGCACAAGACCATAAGCATGCCTTGAGTTATATTCTCTAATTTTTATGCACGGAGCTCCTTGATCACCTTTAGCAGTTCCAGATCACTGGTGCCACAGTTTTTTATAGACTCCCCTCTCCCCTCCCCTCCTTGCTGTCAGTGGTTCTGAGGAGCAGCTGGCTTGAGATATGAACCTACTAGTCAAATAGCACCACCTTTTAAGGATGTGCTTACTGTAGATTGCCTCTTTGAAAATACTACCTTCTCCCTGATGAAGCATGCCTGTGTTACTCAAACAGACCTGCCCGAGAGTGAATAAATTCTGAATTCATTCGAAAACAGTAAGTAAGTGAGAATCTCAGGTTTAAAAGACAAGAATTTGCCTCCTTTATTGGAGCCTGATAAAGTTGTATTCCCTTCCACATACTGCTTTTCAAAGAGCTCTGCCTGGGCCATATACATAAAACTGAACTCCATTGGAGCCTCATTCTGGTCCCCTGGCAAATACTCAGTTAGAGTACCCACTCTGAGTGTAGTTGGGACAGTTGGGTTTGAGTCTCATTGCTGCCAATCCCTGCCCATGTGACCTTGTGTGAGTCATTTCATCATTCTATGTCTTTTTCTTCAGAGAATGGAAGCACAATATATGGCCAGCTTACCTCGCAGGTATACTCTGAGGATCAAGCAAGCTAATATATACATTCATATATACACACACAGATATATAAACACATGTATACATACATGCACATACATACATAAATTCACAAATCTTTTATAAAAGTAAATTGCTGGCCCCAGAGATGTGTTGAGAATATATACTTTCCCTCTTTCTTTGAAGAGAGAGGAAGGGAACCATGGGTATAGGGTATTGCATATTCTGTCATCACAACTAATGTATTTTGGGGTTTTGCTGGCCTGCTTTTCCCCTTCTTTTAAATTCATTATTGGTAGACCTGGTCCATAGTTTCTGGAAGATGGTATACGTATGGAAATGTAAGTAATATAAAAATAATTTTTGAACAATACTTGGGGCAGCTAGGTGGTGTAGTGCATAGAGCACCGGCCCTGAGGTCAGGAGGACCTGAGTTCAAATGTGGCCTCAGACACTTGGCACTTAATTAGCTGTGTGATCTTGGGCAAGTCACTTAACCCCAATTGTCTTTCCTTCTCCCCTCCAAAAAACCACACTCTTCATTCTATCTGGTTCAAAATAAAATTTTTATAGTTGGTCATCAGCAGCATTATCAGCATTATCCGGAGTATAGCAGAGCTGATTGAATACTAGGCTTGGAATCAGGAATACCCACATTTGAATTCTTCTTCTGGTAGTTAGTAACTGCATAATCATGGGCGAGTCATTTAACCTGAGTTCCCTCATTTTTTTTAAAATGGAGAAAACAATATTTGTAGTACTTACCCAGGACCATAGCTAGATTTTCTTTTTCTTTTTTTGCGCTAAGGATACCAAAAGTAGGGCCTGAGGTAAAGGAAGCTTCAGCTGAGTGGAGGGAGTGGTGAAGGACAGAGACTCACTCCCAGAGCACTGAGGTCAGTGCTACTAGGAAGGCAACTAGGGGCTAGGGTTGGGCAATGGGCACAGCAGTGTCGGTATTGAACTCACTGCAGTCATCTGGCAGCTTCCTGTTTTACCTACTTGTGCTTCCTAACTAGATACTAAGCTTTAGAAGACTTTCAGGGCTATCATCGCCTTCTATTATTGATATCGCTGGGAGTGAAGCCCTGCTTATCCCATTCTAGTTATGGCCCTATACCTAATTCAAAGAGTTGTCATGAAGGTCAAATTATACGCCATAAAATACTTTGTAAGCTTTAAAGTGCTAGGCAAATGTCCACTTTTATTATTAAATTATTATTATGCTTTATAGTAATTTCATCTGGACTTACACTACATCCAAAACAGACTGACATCCACTTCTTCATGCTACCTATTAATTTTTTTCTAGTACCTACAGTTTGCCTATCATACATTTTAATTGTATACAGTATTTCTCTGTTAGTACTTGTTTGTACTCTACGCACCTCTTCTGAAGCTATCTAGAACTTAAAATGACAATTCGCTCATTGGATGGGCAGTGTTAATGATGTAACTTGTATCCTCAATGTCCAGATGGGTAGACCTGATCAATTTCAGAGAAACATGATGACCCATTCATACGCATGATAATATGATCTCTACCAGGAGCTAGGAAAAGGGTTTTATTTTTTTTTCTTAAAACAAGGTTTTTAGAATCACTCATGAGTAGGTCGTTATTATCACCACTACTGCCACCACCACCACCACCACCATCACCATCTTCTTCATCATCATCATCATCATCATCATCATCATCATCATCATCATCATCATCTCATATCACAAGGTGGAGGTAACTTTGAATTTACTAGTGTAATTTTTTAATCTATCCTCATTCTTTTGATTCAGAATGGTCTTAAATTATTTTCTAAATAGAGTTGTGTTAAATTATTTTTGAAATAGAGAGCATCTGACCATTCTTATTTATAATGTAAACAAAAACTAAATAGATTCATAAAATTTAAGAACTGGTATTTAAAAAAATATTTAATACTAAATTCAGGCTACCATGTTGCATGTTGGATGATGATCAATCTCATCTGGAAGCCAATTTCTAGTGGGTTAGAGGATAAACTTGTAATTTGTACATTCTTATAGTAGAGGAATGGGTCCTACTCTCCTGATGCTACAGAAAGTATTTTTAGCTGCATACTATCCAGGCTGTTTGGTGGAGATCATCTAACCTTGTTCTTCTACTATGGATGAATCTGGGGCATAGTGAGTAGAGAGGGAATATGACAAATCAGAAAACTTTCCTTCTCTTCTCTTCTATCAAGCTTAGTTGGGGCCCTGTGGTCTCAGATATTAGTTGGGTAGAATAGCTTCTGTAGCTATAATCAACCGAGTAAAAAGATGGACTGTGTTTCTATCAAACCCTCTTTGATTTGGACTCTGCCCTGGACATTCTCCATTTTATATTTTGCCTGATATCAATAATCAGAGGGCCATTGCACAGTTATCTCCATCTTATCTTTCAAGGAATCTTACATGTTTTTAAAATCTAAAGGAGTACCTAGAGACCTTCTTAGAGGGGAGCCTTTAAGGCAGAATTCTGTTTTATGATGAATTAAATGCTTTTAAAAAATAGTTAAGCAACAATAACCATCCTGAGATCTTATATTCTCTACATATTTTAGCCAATTTCATGATTTTAAAGATAAAACTTTCTTCTAAATATTGTTGGTTAAAGATTCTCTGTTCTCTTCTCATATCTTCATCATGAACTCCCTTAAAGCACATGTAAATTATTTTATAAAAGTTTTGTAGAGATGGAAAAATGAGAACATGGTAAGTAATTTTCCGTTGGTCCCTATTTAAAAAAAAAACACTAAAATCTGATTCAAGTTTTTTCTATCTTCTCCTCTTTCACATACCAATATTCTCCCCGTGATGTTGTCTGGCTATTAAGACATAGAATATCACAGATTCTGAAGAATTAAAATTGAGTATCATCAAAAGGGACATGGAGAGGCACATAGGGAGGGTAAGTAGAGGGGTGCCCTATAACCAACCAAAATTGTACAACAAAAGCAGTATAAAAGATACCACCAGAAATCAGGTGAGGAGTACCACACTTGAAAGAGCATTGAATTTCGAGTTAGGAATTGAGTTTGAATTCTGACTCAATCAGTCAATAAGCATTTATTAAGCACCTATAATATTTAAGGTATTATGCTTGGTTCTGGAATCCAAAGATAAAAAAAAAGGATGTTGCTACTCTTAGACAGCTTATCCTCACATCATTTTATAGTCTCTGTCTCTGTATGTATGTCTCTCTCTGTCTGTCTCTCATACACACAAACATAAATGCATCTACATATATATCTATGTGCTTATACTTTATAGATAGAAGCATTTTATTCTAAAGGAATTTTCTCTGAAGTTCATAGGATCATTAGCAAGGGACCTCAGAGGCCATGTTGTCTATTTCTCTCATTTTATAGATGAGGAAATTAAAGCCATAACCTATAGAGGTTAAGTGACTTGCCGACATTAACATGAGCATAAGAGGTAGGATTTGAATACACATCCTCTGACAGCGGCAGGGGCTCTTTTTGCTGTGCCATGCACCTTCCCTTTTGAAGTCATATAGTCCAATCACCTGTCTTCTACAGGACTGAATATTTCAGGGCTTACAAAAAGGGGTTGTTGCTTAAGAAAATATTCTCTTTTGCCAACAAAATGTTGTAGTTCAGTTTACTAGACAGCTGTGTGAGCAGAAGGGTTTTGTTCCTCCATTTTCCTCTATGGGCTTAGGAAGTTGATGGCAATGCCTTAGTAGTCTGAGCTTCTCTTGTTGTTTCTGGCAACGACATCCGTGGAGAGTATGGAATAAATAAGAATGGAATAATCAGTGCACATTGCTGTTACAAATGGCTTCTTGCAGTTTGCTTCTATTTATAGTGCACTTCATCAATATTGATGATAGCCCTAAGTCACCATGTTGTTTTTAGTATTCTTCAATTTAAATCCCTTAGAAGAATTCAGATGTTTGTTCTCCTAGTTTACAAACCATTCCTGGTAACCAAAGTGTTTTTATACCAAGGGATGAAGGGAAAAAAAGAGCCCTAGACTTGGATTCAGAAAGATCTGAGTTCAGATATAACCTCAGATAGTTAGTTATTAGCTATGTGGTCCTGGGTAAGTCACTTAACTTATCTCAACCTCAGTTCCACATTTATAAAATGAAGATAATAACACCTACCTCATACAGTTGTGAGGTTTGAACAAAAATATATATTTATATGTGTATCTCTGTCTATATAGATAGACACACATGCACACAATATAGCCATGTATATACATACATGTGGATGTATACACGTGTGTGCACATACATGTACACACATGTGTACATGTATGTATAAAGTTGTATATATGTATTTCTAGTACATATATAGATGTAGAAATCTTAAAGAATTAGATAAATGCAAACTATAAAAGGAAATATTAATTTAAGTAATAACTAAAATATTGCTAAAACATCTAATGTATCTCTTTCTCTACTTACATAAGGGATCCCTTACTCCATATCCTTCAAGGGCATCGTTCCTGCTCCTCTTAAGACTTAGAACCCTTCCTATTTCTATTAGCACAGCTTAACTTGCAGAAGAGGCAAAGAGAAAAGCTCAGCAAGTGTTGATGCTTCAACACTTGGTGGCAGCAGTGGGTTTTCAGCCAACACACTCACATTTCTCCATTGGCCTGAAGTTACCATGACAGAGAATTAATTGGTGAATAACTGGAACCTTACTCAGTCATGTTTGCTGGGAAAAAGGTTGAAGATCATAATGCGGGTTGAGTGACCACATTGTTTTGTATGACCCACTTCCATCAGAGGGAGAACAAACCAAATCACCATACCAGGTGCTATCAGGAAAAGGCCAATGCTCCTTGAGAACAGGGGTTATATTTTCAGAATACTGAATAGGTTATATGCATAGAAGAATGATCACTCCCAGAGAAAGCACCTCTTTAGGAGAACTGAGTGAGGGCTATTCAAAGAGGATACAAATACAAATGACCTTCACTAATAACAGGCACTAGAGAGGTAGGGAAGAAGGAATGAGAGTCAGAAAATTCTTCTTTAGCACTTGCAGCTTCACAGACAGTAAGCTGTCAGTTTCTAATTGATACTCAAGAAGTAACTTGGGCTTTTGTTGATTTATTTTCTGTAATGCCATGTTGGTCTTTAGGATAACTATTGTGTTTAGCCAAAGAAAAGCCTTTTAATCCTCCCAGAAACTGGCAAAATGTATACATGTGTTAATTTTTGGATCATGAATTAAAATAACATTGAATTTACCTTGATTTGGAAGATTAATGAACTAAAGGCCTAATAAATAAACAAATATCAATCTGTGTGTATATGTGTATATATATGTGTGTATATATACATATACACAGAGATAGCTCTCCATATCTCTGTGGGTGAATATACAAGTATATACATACACATATTTTTATATATATGCATATACATACATATATTTATATATATGCATATACATATACACATATCTCCTCATAGGGGTTTAAGAGGCAGCTAGGTGGCTCAGTGGATTCTGAGCCTAGAGTTAGGAAGAAGTGAGTTACTAGCTGTGTTAACTTGGGCAAGTCACTTAATCTCTGCCTTAATCTATTGGAGAAGGAAAGGGCAAACCATCCAGTATCTTTGCCAAGAAATCCCAATGGACAGTATGGTCCACAGGGTCACAAAACAGTAAGACAAGATTGAACAACAGAACAATAGGAGTTTACTTAGTTGTGCTTAAAATAAAATATTTAGAATTATTTCAGAAACAGATGCCTCTGTTTACTACTTGGTGTGGATTTTTAAAGGGGATAAGTCCTGCTTTTGACCACAGGCGAAATGGTTAAGTCTTAAGTTTGACCTCCTGCATAACTTGTGCTATGGAGTTTCTACTTTGAACTTTTACTATCTGCACAACATTGCTATTTTCTTGGGAAACCAGGAAGGAAGACTAATCAGAGGTTTTGCAACTGCACAGATTTTTGGAAATTTTTATTCTTTTTCCCTACTCCTTTAGGAATATAAAATTTTAGATTTTAGGTAGCAATATCCCAGGGAAACAACTTTACCAATGCAGCTGGACCACAACTCCAGTTCTTTGGGGAATAAACACCTCAGTTTCTGTCAAATGGGATAGATGCCCCGGTCAGCATCTCCTTGATTTGGTGGGCACGAAATGCCCCTCTGTTATTATTGGAAGTTGTGGCCCTAATATTGTAACTCCCTGGTCTTATTTCATTTACAAATATACTTTGGCTGAAGTATTGGTTTTATTCCTGGGTCAGGGGAAGGGAGGGGAGAATCATGTTCCTGACCTGATACTTGATGTGATCAGGGTGGGCAGAGAAAAATTTCCAGACAGATATTTTGGGTGTTCTTCTCTAGCCTTCAAATCCAGGTATTAGATCAAAACAGCTGCGGCACAAACTACAAGTCAGAAATTGGAAAGCAGAGAGGACAAGACTTTTGACTTCTCAAGCATTAGTAGAATCAAAGACCAGCTGCTGTCTTTTGGCTTGTTCACCTTAGCATTACACAGTTATGTCTCAGTAAAAAAGAATTGGTGCATTAATGTTCCATTAAAGCAATAAATTTACAGAAAGTGGCACTGAACACATCCCTGATAGCCCAATCAAATTACCCTCATTCTACTGTCAGCACTAGTTAGGAAGAAAGAAGATAGGAAGGAAAGAAAGAAGAAAAGGAGAGGGAAAGAAGGAAAGGGAGAAGGATGAAAAGAATTAAAAAAAGAAGAAAGGAAAGAAGAAAGAGAAAGAAAAAAAGGAAAGGAAAAAAAGATTCACACATACAAAAAAGTCAGCAGTGACTTTCCAAGGGTGTTTCATTTGTTCAGGATGTGTTACAGAAGAAACAGGTCTGTCATTCTGGCTTTCTTGATCAGTGCCGTTTCCAGGAAGTTTGGGGGATTTTGTTGTTACTTGTTCCTCTTCCTCTCCGTGATGCAAACATGGAGAGCTGTTGGAGTATACAGTCCAAAGCAGGTCATTTCAATTCAACTCAATTCAACCAGCATCCATTCAGGCCTACAATTCTCTGTGCTTGGAATTGCAGATACAAAGGGGGAAAAAAAGGAACTAGTTCTTTTCCTGGGGGAAATGATATTCTACTAGGGAGATAACAAGTACGCAGATGATCCCAAATATATACAAAGTAAATTCACAGTAATTTTGGTGGGTGAGCACTGCTAGTTGGGAGAGCTAGGAAAGGTTTCTTGGAGGAGGTGTTCACCCTGAAACTTTCAGGGAGCTACAGATTCTAGTAGGGAGAAGACTGGAGAATGTGCCAGGCATGGGGTGATCACCAATTGTAGAAAAAACACATATAACTAGCCTTGGGATGAATTGTCTCTATTAATTATTCTTTCCACACCATGTTAATAGTTTAAAAAGTAAGAAATACATCATAATGCCTACCTTCCTGTGGCATATAAAATGTATCCATAACTGTGCTACCTGCATTATTTATAACCCCCAATGGGGTGAATGAATGGAATAATACCCAATAAGCAGGACTAAGGCAGACCCATGGGAAACCATGCCATTTTACAACAGATCTTTTTTTTTTTTTCAAAAACAGCAATTGCTGTGGCTTTTAGATACTGTAGAGGTTCTATTATTTTTTTTTTCTCTCACACCTCAGCTTGGGGATAAATATCATTATGGATGATCGTTTAATCTCATGTTTTATTAAAACACTTAATGCAAAGCCATGTTATAGCTGAAGGTGAGGCTCAGAGGCTGGCCTAAGAAGCTCTCCTCCAGAATGCAGTAATGAGTGAATTAGCACATTAATCTCTGTACAAAGGCCCTTTAGAGATTTGTCTGCCTCCTGTGGTTTCTCTTTTCCCTGAAATGTGGAGCGAGTAGAGTTTCAAACAAAATCCTCCCTTGTTCAACATCTCAAATTTTCAGGTACGTTTCTGTCAAGACAAGGCTGCTATGGTGACATGCGGAGTGGCATTTCCCTTCAACTTTGTTCTCCATCATGTCAGTTAGAGGAGCAGAGACTTGATATGGTACACGCTGAGCTGTCACCAGGCCAACAAACACATCTGAGAGGCATCCAGGCCACCTGTGTTACACAAAGTGACATTCCCCCAGATAATGAGTCTGTTCTCTGCCTGATATCAGCTTCATTTCACCCACAGGGCAGATCAGAAGAAGAATTCTTGGTAGTGTCTATTCCTGTGTGACAAGAATCCAGTCTGGAGATAGTACCTAGACTGCAGAGTGCACTTAAGAATCCCCAAGAGGGCGAAAGACCACAGCTCAAGATAATATTCTTTTGACCAGTTGTGTGCTTGTCCCATGAGTCATCTATCACACCCTGTTTTTTGTTATTCCGGGAAGTGCCCACACATATAATACTGCAGAGACATGGGGGCTTGCTTCTGCATCAGGGGATACAAATGATATTCACCTGTGTATCATCAGTGTTTTCCTTGTCTTGACAGATGTTTCAAGTTGACAGATGTTTTCAGCACAGGGATTAATGTTATCAGATCCACAGTAAACCATGGTTAGTGTAAGAAATACTTGAAGCTTGAAATGAGACACTTTTTTTAAGCATACAGAATTAGTTTACCATTTACCATCACTCTCTGAGATTTCTAATGCTGTGGAGTTCAGAGAGCCCTAAATGTCTCTCTGGTTAACTTTCTCTCTGGTTATACTTTCTCCTTGGTAACAGAAAGCAATAGACCTTACAGCAACTAAAGCCAAATGTTTTCTGCAGTGCAGGCCACTCACCAAATGGTTGTTGCTACTATTAGAATTATCACCAGGGAGTTCAAGGACTAGGGAGTCATTTAAAATGGCCTTGGAAAATATGTTGAAAGTATTGCCTCAAACCATTTTCCTCGGTGCTCTTTCTTTGTCTCAGTGCTCTAATAGACGATACAGGATAAAATACACCCTGTATATTTATAGCATGTCCAGAAAATGCCACTGTGCTTATGGCTCTGACATTGTTTTCATTAGAGAGGGATACTTTGGGGGATATAAAAGCCAACTCTTAAATGCTGTTCTATGTGGGAACTCCAAATGATGAAAACTTTTAAGAAATGCTGAAGGGTTTCTGTGAAGGTCTAGAAGAGCTGTTGGTAAGCCACTTGGTATAGAGACTTATTATTGGTGAAGCAAAAAGGACCCCCTGGCAACCCAGTGTCCTAACTGGAATCCCAGTAATGCTATAGCCTTCCTCAGGGACCTGAAAATTCTTGTGTGTGGAATCTCAGCTAACCATTTCAGTGACTTCCTAATGCTGGCTAATTAAATCTGAGAGAGACATTAAAGATTAAAAAAAAAAGATGAGTGGCCTTTCAACTTGCAATCCTGCCCATCCTGCTGTTTAGGTACACCTGCCCCCTGTACTATGGGTCCATAGAGAAACACTGTCTTTTTTCTTCCTAAGGTCCATCACACACAGGAGACTATAGCTCTTTATGCTACTGTTACAAAATTTCTGATGATGCTCTTCCCAACAACTTTATTCAAGGATGATCAGCATGTAAATCGAAGGGCTAGCAGGATACACCTCAACTGTCCCCAGTTCTTTCTGATTCCCCAACCCCCTAGCCCCATTGAGTAAACTATAAGGAAAACCTAGGTCGGTCGTTTTTTCTCCCCAGTAATCCCATGATCCCCTAGGACACCACTTTTTTTGAGGGTTCATGAATGTAATGTAAACTCCTAGTTTTTACTCATTCTAGGTAGAAAGCTGGATGATGAGATCAATTCGCTGCTAATGGAGACCTTGCTTATCCTGTTGTCATTTGCCTTTGAGCAAAGACTATTTTTCTGCCATCTTTTTTCATGGGATGAGTATCATAGGAAGATTATACAGTATGATTTAATCCTTGGGGAAGATGAAGATTAGGATGATAATAGAATTGTGCACTGTGAAATTCTGTGAACTGAATTTAACCCTTATTTTTTAGGCCACATAATTTAGCACTTGCTTATGTACAGAAAATCTCTATTTTTTTTAGTTGCTTCCTCAACAAAACTGAAAACTCCTGGAGTGCTTCTCCTAAATGGGACCAGGTCTCTTAGGTAGCACTAGATACATGGTAAGTGCCCAGTTAGTACTCAGAAATTGGATAGGTTCTGCCTGCAGGGTTTGTGTTTTTTTTTTCTTTTGGGGGGTCAATTGGGATTAAGTGACTTGCCCAAGGTCACATGGCTAGTTTTTGTGTTGTGTCTGAGGCCAGATTTGAACTCAGGTCCTCCTAACTCCAAGGCAGGGCTTCTGTTCACTGTGCCACCCAGCTGCTCTGGGCTTGTCTTTAGATAGCTGTTGACTCTTCAGGGTGGGAATCAGACTTGTTGCTCAGAATACTGGCCCTGGGTCATGTTCAGTTGGAACCTGGGGAAGAAGGCCTGAGTTATGATCCACTATTCCTATGTTGTTGAGAAGGTTGGGAGCCTGGGAAGCCTGGGTGTTCAAAGGGTTCAAGAACTGAAGAAGTGAAAAAGACTGTGAGCCAAGGCACTGAACTTACTGGGCAAGAAGGGAGAGTTACCTAGAGATCCTTGATGATAATGACAAGCATCTGAGCAGGTTGGGACACACCTTAAAGAAGAGGGGGTTGCTGAGTGATGGGGGCAGTGGGAGGTCTTTAAGAAGTTAGGTCTCAGTCAGCACCAGAAGATGAAAGGAATGTAAAAAGAAGAGATGGAGGATGAAAGGAAACTTGTCAGTTCTAGAGAGCAGAGTCATAGAGGGCTGTGTAGGGCTTAGAGTGAGTTTACTAAGGGGGTGGTAGTGGGGAAGATGGCCAACACGCACCGTTTTACTGATTTTCAACTGGTCCTGTGTTGCTGCCCAACATGGCATGGCTGCCCAAGCAAGGCAGGGCTTCAGGGGCTTTCCCTGACACTAGGGAGGCTGGGCCTTGGGAGAGGAGCACAATGGCCACTGTGTCCTGGAGGTAACTCAGGATATACTGATAATCATGCAGTATTTCATGGTGTATGTCTGTGTGTGTGTACTTCAGGACCAGTGTTCATTCCTTCTAGCCTTGTCACATATACAGAGGCAAATGAGGTTCCCCAAAGGAACATGTGTGCCCTAGATAGAAGTCAAGATGTGTCTTACCTGAACTGCTGCCAAGAGACCAGGCCAGGGACAGGGCACATAATACTAGGGACTTAGGGCCACCCACAATACACTAGGAGGGTGGGATTACTTGTCAATCAAGCTCTTAATAAGGAAGGTGTCCTTTCTTATCACAATTGGAGAGACAAAAATGAACCATAAAAGCAGGAGACCTGCTGTGTTTGGAGAGTACTTTCATGTTTTTACCATAAGAGGGCTTTGTTTATAGGTGTTCCCAGGTACACATGAGTATTTCAAAACAAAAGGTATTTTGAATGTCATTTTAAGCTTGTTAGTTTTAAAATTTTAATTTAATTTAATTTTAATTTCCTTTTTTTAATTTAAAAGTTAAATTTTAATTTCCTTAGTTTGATGGATAAAGAGAATCCTTTATGATTTGGATAGGAGAGATGACATGGTACAACAGAATGAATTGGCTTTGAGGTTCAAGTTCCTAATTTCCAAACATGGCTCTGCCATTTCTTACCTGTATAACCTTAGGCAAGTCATTTGAGACTTGGATCTGGGCCGCAGTTTGTTCATCTATAAAATGGGGTAGAGGGTTGGACTAGATGATTTTAATGGTCTCTTTCAGGTCCAGACTATGTTCCTCTGAGTCTATAAATATTCAGTAAACACAAAGAAATTAATAAAAAAAATCTTCTTAAGTTGTACTATAATGAAATGTGCTACATGTGCTCATTACTCTGAGTATTCACTTTATTTAAACAGAAGATACAATGTAGTTGCTACTGGTTTGAATAATTCTGGTTCATTCCAGTTCTACTATATGAAGCATTGTCAATGTGTAAGGGGAGATAGAGGAGGGAGACTAGCTAGAGATTCTTAACTCTTTTTAATCTGGACAAAAGCATGTTCTGCCAGGGCACCCATCCCACATAGGAAGGCAGCCAGGGAGTGGACAGTGCCTTTCCTCAGGCGATCTTGTGTTTCTGTGGTCAAGCTGACACAATGCTATAGTGCACAGGCCACAGCTATCACTCCTTAGGAGCAGTCAGTGATGATTTTTATGCCTTCAAATTCAGCTCAGGCTGAGTGAATCCCTATTAAAATGAACTGATCTGGTTCCCACTCTTAATTTGTGCCTGGTCTAGGCTAGAAGCAGGACATTCCTGCCTTTGTGTCTCCCAAAGCTGTCATTCAAAAGAAGGCATCTCCATGTGCTAAAGAAGGGGGGGAGATGGGGAGAAACTGATGATTAGAAGCACTTGGCCACTTTGGTCATCTGGTGCTCTGCTGGACTTGGGATTTTTTGGTGGGACCATGTTCACCACCTATCCCAGTTACCAGCCATCAAGTCCATCTCATTCTATGTGACATGTCCATAGTTTTACATAAATGCTCTGCAAAGTACCCAGTTGTTGATTTTTATTCTTTTAGTAACTCAAGTAGCAGTGTTGTTGACACCCCTACTCTGAGTTCTAACTGTGATCTCTTATCCTGGCTACATGACCCCATTTCCAGTCATATATGTAAGTATGTGTGCATGTATCTACATACATCTATATTATAATAGTCATATATAATACCAGTCTATCTATAGGTAGATAATATATATGGCAATATTATATATATATATATGCATATAAGCATGTGTGTGTAATGTATGGAGAGAAAAAGAGGGGGAGAGAAGGGAGTGGGTTGGGGTGGAGAGAGGGAGAGAGAGAGAGAGAGAGTGTCAGAGTCCTTGATAATGTTTTTGTCATTTTTTTCACAATTGCTGTAGCTGGTGACCTGTTAAAATCTTCTACTTCACTCAGATGGTTTAAACTACATGGCAACAGCTACTTCACTTACCCCACCATACACCTTTCTGTTGCTTTGGGCACTTTAGTTCTTTGGAGATCATGGTATTCTGTGATTTGTAGCCATATACCTTTGCAAGAGAATATAGGTGTTAAAAGAAATCATAGGTGTTAAAGAAATGGGCTTTTATATCAACGAGCAGTTGGGGATCTCTGAAAACAATTTTCCAACCACATCCAGCCCATGCTCTTCTTCCTGTGCAATTCTGGGTCCACCTCGGTGTCCACCTTCAACTCTTGAAAAAAGATCCTGGGAGGTTTAGTGTGCTGAGTCAGCTGTGCAGTACAGCAGACGAGTTACCAAAACCAAGACCTATATTAAGAGAAGCCTGGTGCCCAGGAGATGGTCCTGTCATATTTTCTTTGGGTAGACTGGGTGACTGTGTTCAGTTTAAGGAGCCAAAGAACTTAGGAAGGGCATTGATATTCTAGATGACATCTCTTAGATAACAGTTATGATGGCAAAAGATTGTGTTCATTCCATATTAATCAATCATAAAATATATATTTGATAAGTGCCTACCTTCTTCCTTCCTCCCTCCCTCCCTCCCTCCCTCCCTCCCTTCCTTCCTTCCTTCCTTCCTTCCTTCCTTCCTTCCTTCCTTCCTTCCTTCCTTCTTTCCTTCTTTCCTTACTCCCTCCCTCCCTCCCTCCCTTCCTCCCTCCCTTCCTTCCTTCCTCCCTCCCTCCCTTCCTCTCTCCCTTCCTTCCTTCCT
>NW_027186304.1:42893889-42964465 GCF_028583685.1 Petaurus breviceps papuanus | reverse complement strand
TTCCTTCCTTCCAACTAGAAGAGTCAGGAAATATCATCACGATACACAGGTAAAAGATGGAATGTCAAGTACAAGAAACAAGCTTTGTAGTGTTCTCTGAATCTAAACAATTACTACAATATCATCTGACTTGGAACCTATGAAGAATTTTACCATCAGCAGGCAATCCTTTTGTGTGGACTTATGTAGATCATCCTGCATTTTATTTACTGGTCTGCATTCTTTCCAGGTTAGATTGGAACTTCTGCTCTGCTAAAGAAATATATCCATTCATAGACTGAGTTGGAAAATACCTCAGAGGTCATATGTGTTGCCTCACTCTTGTTCTTTTTAACTTACAAGCAAACTAAGGGCCAGAGATGATAAATGACTTGTCTAACCTTGTATGGGTAAACATCAGAGGCAGAATTTTAACCAAAATCCTCTGACTGATATACTTTCTCGACTCACCGTTGGTTGCCTCTCTCTCCTGACTGGAGGTCCAGAGGGCAGAGCACTAAACTCCTCCCAAAGTCTTTCTTTATAGAGTCCTCTCCTGGTAACTCTGTTTTGCATCCGATGCCCTGCTTGACTTGATGACATGCAACAATGTACTTCTCTGGATCCCCCCACCCCCTTCATCTTCCTTTCATGTGTTGTCTTCCTCCATTCGATTGTAAGCTCTTTGAAAGCAAGAACTGATTCTTTTTCTTAGTTGTAGCTCTCAGAGCTTAGCACAGTGCCTGGCATAAAGGTGTTTAATAAATATCTTTTGAATTGAATTAAGATGACTCCAGTCAGTTCATTTATATACTATATTTCTATGTATTCTCTACATATGCACATATATGTATGAATGTACATGTATATATGCATATATACATATGTGTGTGTATAATATATATTTTATACCCTATCCTTCACTACCTTTACAACAGACGTCTTAAGGGAAAAGAAATTAGTGAATCTTCATTAGACCTCATAACTGAGACAAAGAAATTATCAAGGTATGAAAGAAACAAAGCCAGAAATAAAACTGAGGCTTCTAACTCTGCCTTTAGTTGACTACATGCCTTTGTACAAAGTCATCTCCCTGGGCTAAGGGTTCTACAAGTTTAAAATGTGGCAGTTAAACTCAATCTTTCACATACCCACCAGTTCTAAAATTCTTTGCACTTGTGATTCTTTAATCCTTTAGGATTGAGAAATGATATTGTACCAGATATGTGTACAGAGAAAACACTGATTCTGTAGGCATACTTTTCTGAATAAGATTCACTTAATTCAATTAGGGAAAGGAAAACATCACAGACTTGTGTTTGCATTTCTCATATAACTCGTTGCAATTACTTCGTGACATTTGAGTGTTTATTTTCCTACTTTCTAGGAGGAAAAAAATGTGAAACAAAAATTTTTACCCACCCTAAAATGTTATTTGCTTCTATTCTCCATTTGGAACCTTTTTTTAAAATTCTAATGATTTTTTTTTAAGCATTGTAATTATTCATTGCATTTGGTGACAATTTCTGTTCCACAGCTTTGTGCATATACCACATTCTGAGCTCTGCTAGTCTAATTAATTGAATAAATACAAAATTAACTTATAAATTTGATTGTTATAGAACTTCACTTTCATCTTAAAGATATTCCAGATGCATTTAACATCTTGTACTCCTTTTCCATGCTCCTTAGTCTTGTTTGTTAGGGCATTGATCCTAGATTCATCAAGACTTGGGTTCAAGGGGCGGCCAGGTGGCTCAGCGAGTAAGAGCACTGACTCCAGTGTCGGGATGACCTGGATCAAATCTGGGCTCAGATACTCAGCACCACACCCAGAAATAACTGACCGTGTAACCTTGAGCAAGTTACTTAACCCCGATTGCTTAAAAAAAAAAAAAAAGACTTGGGTTCAAATCCCCACTGAGGTGCAGACTAGTTATGTGACTTTGGCCTAGTCACTTAAATTTTGGGGGCCTGAGATTCTTTATCTTTAAAATAAGATGGCACCTTTCATCTCTAAATCTAAATGATCACTAACCAAAGAAAGTGAAGACATTTTGATCTTCCTTATCTTAACTAGGTCATCTCTTTCTCTATACTTACCTTCACATCTCATAGGAAAAAGTGCCCCTCCCCCTTTTTTCTCTAAAACTAATCATGTCTTTGATACCACAGCCTTTGACCCTTCCCCATCTCTGAGGGACTTCAATGCTACACCTGATCTTCCATCTGTAGCATCCTGAATATCTCCATCTCCAGGTGCTTCTTTCATTCTGTCTACAAACATGCAGATTTCTCCCACTCTACTACCTTTGTTTCCCAGTACTTAATAGACTCTCTCTACCACCCAAATTCATTTATACAGTTAATGAACATTTATTAAATAAAAGTCTGAGAGAAGCTTCTTGCAGAAAACAGGACTTGAGCTGAGGCTTGACAAAGGCCATGGAGCTTGGAGTTGGAGATGAGTAGTCAATTTCCTTGCCACCCCACAAATATGCCAAATTAATTCCCCTTTTTTGTCTTTACTCCTTCATATCATCCCCCTTGCCTGAATACCTTTCTGTATCCCCTTTAACTTGCTATTCTTTTGTGTCTGATTCTCCATGATTCCATTTTGAGGTTTTCTTAGTGATGAGGTTACCCATAAAGATGGTTAGGGTTGCTCTGGAGACCCCAAAATACCAACACACTGGGTCCTGCCGAATGAATTAGACTCAAGTCTTCTCTCAGCCAAAGAAAACTAAAGTTTATTAAAAGTTCGCTTGTATTGGACACAGAGTAAGCCTGTGCTAGGTCATTCTGTGGCACTGTCCCTATTCCATGGCACTCTCCCAAACATGAAGACAGGAGGGGGGGTCTTATATACAGAAGGTTGTGGGAGGAATCTAGGAGTGGTCTAGGGGAGGAGTTTGGGGAGGGTCTTCAGGAGGAGTTAATGAAGTCAATGAGTGATTAAGGGTGGGAAGTCACTGGAGGCCACCTGGAGAATACAAACAATGGTAGGCTAGGCCAGTTCAAGGGTGGATTGACACTTTGATAGGATCAAGGGTGGGAAGTCTAGTAACAGAGGCTTGGGCTCAGCCACAATGTAAGGCTTATTGCCTCATGCAAATGCCTCATCAAATGAGACAATGTAATCAAGAATCTCAGAATCTGTACCTCAAGGACTCAAGGAGTGTTAGAGGGGACTCTCAGAGCCCATACCTCATCATTAGCAATGTTCCTGGAGTCATTTACCATTTTCTTCTCCAACTCTTTTTATAGATGATGAAATTCAGGCATACAGGGTTAAGTGACTTGCCTGGGATCACATAGCTAGTAAGGGTCTGAGGTCAGATTTGAACTCAGGATGGTGAATCTTCCTGACTCTAGACCCAGTACTCTAATCCATTGTGCCACCTAGCTGCCCCATTCCCTCCATCTACTGTATCAGAATTCTATCCATTCTTCAACACACAGATTGGTTTATACATCCTCCTGGAAGCCTTTTCCAATTACTCTACCCTTTAATGGATCTACCTCTTATCTGACTTCTTAGTACATACATATAGTCTGGACAGCACAATTTAGCATTTAATTATATGCTGTCTTTTCAAATTATATATTGTTTGTGATTTTTTTCATATGGTTTATCTCATCTCCAGAGCAAAAAGGCAAGCTGTAAATGTTCTCTTCAGTGCCGGAATTAGGAGCATGGTAAAGACTACTTAATCCAGAATTAGAAAACCTGAGATTAATTCCTAGCTCAGGAAGTGGTAGAAGTGCCCTCACTGTGGGTCTCCAAGCAAAAGGTGAAATGACCATTAGGCATGCTTGAGAGGGAATTTTTTGTTCAGGTATGCACTGGACTAGGTTACCTGTGAGATCTCTTCTAAATATGAAGTTCTGTTATTTTCTGTCTGTATAACCTTAGGCCTTATTTGTTATGGAATAAAACTCAGCTCAGTAATCTTTAAGGCCCTGTCTAGCTTAAAAATCCTGCAATATTTTAGAGAAGGAGTTATGTATCATACTTCTTTTGAATCTTCTGTATGATACTAACTATATGTGTAGGTTCTCAGCATATTTGTTATGATTTAATTTTTTTCAAAATTATATAAACTTTATTCTGCATTTCCCATTTTATGTTCTAGAATAGGTGCAGCTCTTGGTAATGAAAGTGATAAGGTGCAGGCTCTGGGAACCCCCTTGATCTCTCCTTAAATCTTTGAGGTACAGGCTCTGGGAACCCCCCTTGAACTCTGATTGAATCATCCCATTTGATGAGGCATTTGCATGAGGCCATAAGCCTTTCATTGTAGCTGGGCCCAGACTTCTGTTACTAGCCTAGCCCTCCATTGTCCATCTATTATCCACTCTTAAGCCTATCAAAATATCTATACCCAAATCAACTATTACCTGACCTCATTAACTCCTCCTGAAGACCCTCCCCAAACTCCTTACTGGAGTCTGACCTCATCTGACTCCTCCTTAACACCCTCCCCAAACTCCTCCCCTAGACTACCCCTAGATTCCTCCCACAACCTTTCTGTATATAAGACCCCATCTTGTCTCCATGTGTGTAAGAGTGCCATTGATTTTTCCAATACAAGCCTTACAGATACCTGGGCTCCCTGAGTCTACCCATTAAGGCAAACTTTTAATAAACTTTGTTATTCTTTGGCTGAGAGAAGACTTGAGTCAAATTCATTTAATAGGGCCTGGTGCGTTGGTATTTTGGGGTCTTGAGCAGCTCTAACCCTAACCTCATCATTTTATGGTAACCTCTTCAAGAGGGTGGGCTGTGGAATGGAAAAAGCATTAATTAATCACCTACAAACTCCCATGCTCTTGCTAAGCATTCAATAGATATTAGTTTATGTAAGTAATTTACAATAACATTGCAGATACCTTTTCAGGAATGCCTAGAAGAGGAACTTTGTTGGCCATGGGGACTTATTTAATTGGCTCATAGGCTGGAACTCTGGAGATATAGTAAAGGAACAAATCCCTCCACCCCTGCCCTCACCTTTCACCACAGGTTGTCTTATAGTCGATAGGTATATAGATTCTCTAAGCTCCAGAGGACTAGTGGAATGCAATCTTTTTTCCCATTTGGTTGGCACTTGAATATGTGGTTTCCCAAACAAATCCGTGTCTGGAATGGAGCTGCTTCCGGTTTATAGCCTCTTTCTTTCCCTATTAGGCCTTGGGAGATCTTGAAAGGCAGCTGATAGTATTTCTCTTCCTGGGTACCCAATCATTAGGGAATTGACCATAGGAACAATTGTGATGGTAACAATGACATTGGCAGAGACCATGATTTACTCTATAAGACATAAAGAGTTGCCCACAGAGAGAGAAACCACTGGGAAGAAAAAAGCCCACATGGCTGTGATAAGGTTATACCTGGTACAGGACATTGCTAATGAACAGCTGTTACAAATGTTCAAACAGAGCTAGCTTCTCAATTGCTTGTATTCATTTTATGATTTAAAAATAAATAGAATCCCTTTTCCTGTCTAGGATTAGGTCTGTTTCATATTTGATTCACATTTGTATTCTGGGTACCTTTTTCTTTTCTCTTTCATGCCTCTCCTCCTCTTTCCTTTTATCCCTCTTCTTCCCCTCCTCCCCCATTCCCTCATTGAGGACCTCTTAGATCAAAGCCAAAAATAGGATTGCTGCTAAGGAATCTGAGGTAGAGGCAGGACTGAAGTCCTGGGAACCTAGTTTCCTTCTTGAGGAGACTGGTAACCCCAGGGAAGACTGTGAGGGCAGGTGAAGGATAGTGATTGGCCTTGGAAAGTAGGGGCCTCAAAAATAATAGCATGTTTGTGTGACTATATATATATATATATATATATATATTACTTTCTTCACAGTAACACTGTTAGCTTGGTAGTACAAATATCCTTATCTCCATTTCACATATGATAAAATGTTCTTTTAAAAGTTTGAACTGGGGGGGTGGAGCCAAGATGGCGGAATAGAAGCATGACCTTCCCTTGGCTCCGGCTTCCACCTTCCCCAATTCATGTAAAAAGGGGACTCTGGACAAACTTTGGAGCTGCAGGACCCACAAAATGACACAGAGAAGCTAACCTCCCACTGAGGACATCGAGGTAGGCATCAGCCAGCTCAGTGCTCTGGGAGCCCAGCCCAGCCCCACACCGAGGCTTTAGCCCCAGGGCAAGCCTGACCAGCCACCAGCCAAAGGGATTCTAGATCAGCAGCAGCTGTGGCCCTTTCCAGAATTATCAACACATAGATGTGAAGGACAAAGTGAGAGGTCAATGCAGTCTGGACTTTGGGACCCAGTAAGTGGGAGTTCGTGGCTTTTGCCCCCAGGGCGAGAATCCACTGAGACACTACTGAGCCAGTGCCATGTGGCAGCTTCAGCTCCTGGCCTACAGAGTGTAGGGGGACCAAGCACCAGTCTGAGGGGTAATCGCTCTTGCTTTAACCTGCTTGGATCTGGATTGCAGTCTAGGGTGGAGGTCCTGGGGTGTGTGTCCAGCTTGCCAGAGCATATGGAGACCTCAGAGAGGGCACCCATCTAATACCTCTGGAAGCTGAGAAAACCCCAGCATTTGGGATGAAAGCTCCCCTGTCTGGTGGCAGAGTCCTACTGTGGCAAAAACTCCAGGGGTCAAGTGACTGAGGGGCAACATGACCAGGCAAAGGAAACAAAGCAGACAGAAGATTCCAACATTAGACTCCTATTTTGGGGACAAAAAGGAGCAAAGCATGGAACAGGAGGAAGACAGTAAAGTGAGAACTCCTGCACCAAAAGCTTCAAAGGAAAATACAAGGTGGTTACAGGCCAGAGAGGACCTTAAGAAGCAGATAAGAGAACTGGAGGAAAAATTGGGAAGAGAAATAAGAATGATGCAAGAAAATTATGAAATGAGAGTCAACAGCATGACTGAGGAAAATCACAGCTTAAAAAACAGACTAACTCAAATGGCAAAAGAGGCTCAAAAAGGCAATGAGGAGAGGAATGCCTTAAAAAGCCGAATTTGCCAGATGGAAAAAAAAAATCTCAAAAGCTCAATGAGGAGAATCATTGCTTCAGAATTAGAATGGAGTAAATGGAAGCTAATGACATTATGAGAAATCAAGATGCTGTTAAACAGATCCAAACAAATGAAAGAATAAAAGGCAATGTGAAATATCTCATGGGAAAAAACACTGACCTAGAAAATAGATCCAGAAGAGATAATTTAAAAATTATTAGACTACCTGAAAGCCATAATCAAAGTAAGAACCAAGAAATCATCTTCCAGGAAGTTCTCAAAGAAAACTGCCCTGATGTTTTAGAACCAGAGGCCAAAAAAAGAGGTTGAAAGAATCCACCAATCACCTCCTGCAAAAGATCCCAAAAAGAAAACTCCTAGGAATATTATAGCCAGGTTCTGGAATTCCAAGATTAAGGAGAGAATATTACAAGCAGCCAGGAAGAAACAATTTGAATATTGTGGAAACACAATCAGGATAACCCAGGATCTGGCAGCTTCTACACTGAGGGATAGAAGGGCCTGGAATATTATATTCCAGAGGTCAAAGGAGCTGGGATTAAAACCAAGAGTTACCTACCCAACAAAACTGAGTATCATGTGTCAGGGTAAATATGGTCATTCAGTGGAATAGAGGACTTTCAAACATTCTTGCTGAAAAAACCAGAGTTGAATAGAAAATTTGACATTCAGATACAAGAAGTAAGAGAAGCATGAGAAGGTAAACAGGGAAAAGAAATCATAAGGAACTTATCAAAGTTGAACTATTAACATTCCTACATGGAAAAACAATAATTGTAACTTATGAAACTTTTCTCAGTAGTTGAAGGGAATAGAAATACATATATATATATATATATACTTACATATATATGTATATATATGTGTATATATGAGGGTATATGGGCATATGAATACATATGTGAATGTGTATATATATGTTTACATGTATACATAGATAGAGGGCACAGGACCAATTTAACAGGAAGGTATTATACTTAAAATGTGAAATTAAGAGGTGAGAGAAGAATGTAATGACAGGAGATGGGGATAGACAGAATGGGGTAAACTATCTCATATAGAAGAGGCAGGAGAAAATGGCTACAATGGAGGGGAAGAATAAGAAGGCAAAAGGGAATGGGTCAACCTTATTCCCATTGAATTTGACTTGAAGAGGGAATGAAATACACACTAAATAGTGTGTCTCACCCTCCAGAAGAGTAGGGGAGAAAGGGGATGTGAGAGGGGATGATGGGAAAGGAGGGCAGGCTGGGGGGGGGAGGGAAGTTGGAAATACCCACTTTTGAAAAGGGACAGGATCAAAGTAGAGAATAGAACAAGTGGGAGGTGGGATAGGAGGGAGGGAAATATAGTCAGTCTTTTACAATATATCTACTATTTTATTGTTTTGCATTAGCCACACATATACAACCTATACTGAACTGCTTATTTTCCCAGTAAGGGTGGGTGACAAGGGAGAAAGGGAATGAATCTGGAATTCAAAGTTTTAAAATCAAATACTCAAATATACACACACACACATACTATTATTAATACTATTTTACATGTAATTGGCAAATAAGATATACAGGCACTGGAGCCTAGAGATCCACTGGAAAAGTTGAAAGGAGCATGGGAGAAAATATGGGATAGAGCAGATTGGAGGAGGGGAGATCCTGTGGGACTGCTATTTTGGGGCAGTAGGTAGGGGGAAAACGGGGAGAAAATTTGTAACTCAAAATCTGGCAGAAATGAATGATATAATTCAGAAGTTAAAGCATTTGGAAAAAAAAAGTTTGAATTGAAGGAGGCAAGGTATTATCTAAGGCCACATGACATGTAATTGACAGAGCTGGCATTTGAACTTGGGTATTTTATCAGTAAGCCCTCTCCACAATACTGAGAAGTTACCATTTGTCCTCAGTACTCCCATCTTCACCCTTGGGGTATGCCTCCTCCCTTCAGCCCCCTCTACATGCTGGCTATTCAAAGTGCCCTTTTACAATGTTTTACCCAGTCCTTCCCTGTCTAGGAAGCACCTTGTACTCATGATGTGGTATAGGTTCTGGGAACTCTCTTTGAATCTCCCCACTGGATCTGGTGTTTGTCTGAGGCCATGTGCCTTCCATTATCACTATGATTGAATCTCTGTTTTCCTTAATCTAGCCTAGCCTTTCATTGTCTATCTCCAGGTAGCCTTCATCTACCTCCCACCCTAGATCTTATGGAAATATCTTTGACCAAATCTGATATAGCCTATCCCTCCATTGTCTGTTACCTCAGGCTGTTTCCCATTCTTGATCCCATCAAAATCCCATTCCTTTGGTTCCTAGAGTCTGACCTCAGTCCCATGAAGTCCTTAGACTCTTCCTCAAGACCATCCCTTGACCCCTCCTCCCAGACTACTAGACCACCCCTAGATCCCTCCCATAGTATTTTTGTATATAAGATCCATCTTGGTTCTATGAAAGTACTCCAATGCTATCTAGCCTGCTTAAAAAGGCTCAGAGTTCAATCTAGGCTGCTCACATTAGCAATACAAAAACTTAGGCTCCTTAAGAGTTTACCTATCATGGTGGATCTTTAATAAACTTTGCTTTACTTTGTCTGAGAGAAGATCTGAGTTGAATTCATTAGGCAGGATGCTATTCTGAGGTCCTGAGCAGCCCTAAACCCCAAACCTCAACACTTATAACCCTGCCAGATTCTTTCTCCCAATTCAGATGTATCTATCCAACTTTGCCTTATTTTCCATAATCTAGGCATTCTCACATGCCCTGTGAAACTGATAAATCAATCCAGACTGATGGGTTAATGTGTTGAGAGAAATGATTGTTTTTAACCAATGATTTGGGGAGATCAGAGTTCTCCCTCTTTCTCTAAAGTTGCCATTTCAAGACTCAGTCTCTAAAGGACAGGACTGATGATAACAGGACTGAAATTCTCCTCCATCTAGGTATTGCTGTTCCACCCAGCCTGAGGAGGAATTTAATGTAAGAGGAAATTCCCTGCCCACTGTCTTCTATTCAGGCTAGGGTGTGGAATATAGACCCTTTGTCTAGATTTCCCTGGTGGTGGTGGGGGGAGGGGTGATTTGGAAGTAAATGACATCATCAACGTTACAGTCCCATAACCCCTCCTTAGAATAGGCCCACCTCTCATGGTAATATTCATTCTCTCTTATTAATTGTTAACCAATCAGAGTTGATTGTCACCCTCAGGAACACCCACTCTTTCAAGAGCATATAAATTGTGAGCCCACTGTAATGACTCATCAGTGTCACTGACTCATTGTATTGGTAACATTCTAGTATTATCAATAAAATGATTAGTTACCTAGAAGGTATGTCTCTTGAACTTTTTTAACATCACAGTTGGTGTGCTACATCTCCCAAGGAATTTATTCAAATCTGAACATTATATTCTTGAGCAATGTGTATCTTTGGAGGCATGACTCAGTTAGTAGAAATTTCAACAATGATATTATGGTAGATGGTTCTAAAAACCATGTTATTTAAGTGATATGAGAGGCAGCATGAGATAATGGCCAGAAAGTCAATCTCAGAGTCAAAAGATGTGAATTTTAAGTCTCATTACTGTAACATACTTGACTGTGTGACCCTGAGCAAATCACCTAACCTCTCAGTTCACCACATGGTTCTCAAAGACCACAAATTTGTGAAGCAGAAAGTCATCAGTATGGGCAGAAGACATTTTCTCACTGACAATTCCCTATACCAGTGAAGTCACAGATGATCACCTCCCTTTTCTAAAGCCAAGCTCGAGCAGCTTTCCAGAGGACTGCTGCTGTGAACAGCTTTCAAGGTTCTAATTACACAGTACAGTGAACTCTCTATTTATTCAGTAACAAACTAAGACAAAACGTTTACAGAAATTTTAATTCAGCATTCACAATGTTATGGCTTAACAACTTATCACTAAAGTGGCCACATAGTTTTCATCAAAGTGGTCACATAGTTTTAAGCAAAAGATAACATTCATTAGTAACACAATTATTTGGTACATCAGTAATTCAATCATCCTTAAGGAGGCAAGCCTCCTTAATTGACATAAAGTACAAAGGTCAAAGTCATCCACCTCTTAGGTCACATTGTCTTAATCTCTTCAATCAAAAAGTCTTCTTTCTTCTTAATCAGAGATTAGTTTCCAATCATCCTTAATTAGTAAGTCCTTAACTCAATCATCTAAATGTAAAGGTCAAAATTCTCCACCCCTACTAAATCATGATCTTCTCAGTTTGCATTAAATACACAAGGAGAAGTCTTTTCATCTTAACTGGAGGCTGGCTCTGCTTCCTAGTTTCCCCTTCCATGGTCCCAGCTCCTGCCAGCTCCTTGTTGTCCAGCTCCTTGCCCAGTTCCTGTTCCATACTGAAGCTTACAGTGTCTAGTCCACCTCAAGTCCTTTACAATTTCTGTTCCTGGGAAGACAAAGCTTAACAAAGCCACAATAACATTTATGCACATTTCTGGCATCCTCAACAATTCTCTTTCTGCTTGTGAAATTAACATAAACCCCAAAAAAAGGTCTGAGGAATCAACATAGCCCCTCAACCTCTGAAATCATCAGCAAGACCCTCCTCCAGGATTTCTGTAAACATATAACAAGAACATCCTCTTTCAGAGCTTCTGAACCAGCAGCAAGGTCTCAGGGCTTCTGTAACAACAGCACCATCCTCTATCAGCAGACAAATCTGACAAAGTAACATCAAAACAGAGAGACAAAGCACTAGCACCACAGTCATGCTTCCTCCCAGTTCTTCTCTCTTCTCATTTCTCAGAAGTTCTCAATTTGGTTCTCAGAAGGAGTTCTCAGGAGAAGTTCTGGCACCACAAGTTCTGTTCTCAATTCACAGCAGTTCTCAGAAGTTCTCAGGAACCTGGAAGTTTTCTCTTTCTCTCCAGCAGTAGCTGCTCTGCTTCCATAATGCTCGCTCCCAGAAGTTCTGGCCTCTCTCAGCTTGGGCTTTTCCTTATATACAATTAGTTCCACCCTGTTCTGCCCCTTCCTGTTATGTCAACAAGTCCATCCCCACTGTGGGATTCACAAATTCTGGGTCTTAATACTTGACACAATTATGAACTAGAAGCTAAGTGCTAAGTACCTGTTAGCTTGCCAATACAAGAGGCAGGGAAGATCTTCAAATTCCCATTACCATTATACCTTCTCATAAAAATATAGGTGACATAAACTGGTTCTTAGACACTAGAATATTAAATTACTTTTGTATATTGATCATGAAAGATAATTTAGATAGATCTTTTAAGAGATCATTAGTAACTTTGTGGAGAGAAGTTCTAACTTTAAATATACATGTATGTTTATGATATTTATGTATATAGATATATTGTAATTTATTCTAATATATTAAATTAGAACTTTGGTCTAAAAAGTTACTATAGATATATGATATTATGTGTTATGTTGTATGTTATGTTATATATATAATATATATTGTATATATGTTATACACATATGTATGTATGTGTATATATGCATAGATATGCATACATACTTATATGTGTATGTATGTATGTATGTATGTATATATGTATATTAGGAGGCATACTGTTTTCCAGAGCTAAGGCCCAGCAAACTGTGCCCTGAGCTTGGCATAACAACAGTCCTTTGTACTCACCTTCTTGATAATCTCAGCCACAGAATTAGGATTTATGATTTTCATATTATGTATAATGATTTTCCTAACAATTTAGAATTATTGGAGCTTCCCTATTTCCCAGGGTATTTGGGACTTGAAAGCTGCGCCTGTAGCTGACATGCTGCAGCAGAAAGTGATCAATCATATCTCTTGAAATGCTAATAATCCTTGTACAAGTAACTGCTATGTGACCTGAACAAGGTGCTGCATTTGTGTTCCCATCATGCTAACTCTGGTTATGTACCTAGATGAATGATCACAAGCTTCAATAACCCTAACAACTTGAGACAGTCACCAGGCTCAATAGTTCTAATAACTTTGGAGACTATTCCCACAGGACCCAAGAATGCTTGTATTGTCCCCCAAAAGTCTGCAAGCGTAGGCCTGCCATGGGAACTGTTAACTCAAGATCTAAGAATGACTATTAGTACAGTGCTTTGTGGTTTTTATTCTTAAATACTCTAGCCCTGCCATAAGCAAGTAAGCCCTCCTTCTCTGAAAGGTAGACTTCTGCTTGCAAGCATTATCCTCACTCTGAAATTAAACTGCTGTTTGATTCCTGACTCACCTGTCTCTGGCCATCCACAGGTTACAAGACTATTCCAGTCCAAATTATATTGCAAATCCTTTTGTGTACACACACTTGCACACACACACACACTTTTAAATTAGAACCTCTCCACAAAGTTTTTGATGATTTGTTCATTGCCAGATCTAATGGCTTTTTCTTAGTTCTGCTCCTTTTGATCTCCCTGCAACCTGTGACTCTGTCTACCTTTCCTGGATTTTCTGTCTGCCTTGGTTTTCTCCTACTTATATTATACCGCCCCTTGCTATCCTTTTCTAGATGTTCAAAAATGTCATGACCACTAACCACAGGTTCTGCCCAAGGCTCTCTCTTGGGAATTCTCTTTTTTCTTCTGTACTATCTCACTTGGTCATTTATTTATTTATTTATCTAGCTATTTATTTATTGCCTTTTGGAGGGCAATTGGGGTTAAGTAATTTGCCCAAAGTTACACAGCTAGCTTTTCTTGGTGTGGGTGTTAAGTATCTGAGGCCAGAACCGAACTCGGGTCCTCCTGACTCCAGGGCCAGCACTTCACTTACTGCGCCACCTAGCCACCATCTCACTTGGTTATTTAATTAGTTCCTATGGGCTCAACTGCTATCTCTAAGTAGATGATTTCTGGTTTTATATGTCTAATCCTAATCTCTCTCCTGAGCACCAACCACCATCAGCAACTTGGACATTTCAGTTTAGATGACATGAACACATCTGAATCCATTTTCTTCCCCCTCTGAGCCTTCCAATCTTCCCAGTGTCCCTATTACTATCAAGGGCACCACCATACTCTCAAGCTGGCTGTGTCAGTATTATTGTCAGAGCCAATGTGTTGTCAGATGTTATCATTTTTACCTTTGTAACAATTAACTCTCATATATGTCCCCTTATCTCATTTTGCACAGTTGCTGCCCTTGTATAGACCCTTATTAAGCCTCATAGCATAGACTGCTATGATATCCTTATGATGGGTCTCCTGATTTCTTGTCATCTCCAGGACCAAATGTTAAATCTTCTATTTGACATTTAAAGTCCTTCACAGCCTGTATTTTGTTCCCCACCATGTACCCTTTAATTTAGCTACATTGGCCTATTTGCTATTCCTCACACACAACACACCTGGAATGCCTGGCATGCTATCCCCCCTCACCTTCCACTCCAGACTTTCCTGGCTTCCTTCAAGGCTTCATTCAAATACCATTTTTTGCAGGATACCTTTCAGGATTTCCCTTGCTTCTAGTCCCTTCCCTCTGATATGACCTTCTATTAACCCTGTATATTTCTTTTATGTACAGAGAGTTCTTTACATGCTGCATCCCCCCAACCCCCAATTAGATCTGAGCTCCTTGAGAGTAAGGGCTGTGTCTTTGTCCTTCTTTATATCACCAATGCTGATCACAGTGCCAGACACATAGTAGGTGCTTAATGAATGTTTGTATACTGACTAACTAGAACAAGAAATAAAAATATCAGTGTTGACTTACTATTGAAAGTAAATTCACAATGCCATATTATTTTTTTTAAGTAGACTTTATGTTATTGCAAAGTAGATGGAGTAGAAGCATCAGAAAAGGTTTTTTTTTTTTCCTTGCCTCTGGGAAATGAATTTAGGAAATAGAATTGAAATTCTATCATTTGAGATAAGATTTTTTTCCAATTGCATACTTCAGAGTACATTTAGATTAGTCCAAGCCTCTAAATTTCTGTTAGCTATCTAATACTGTACAATGTAAATCCCTTATCTTGCCTGGTGGAACTCTGAGCATGTCTGAGGAGCAGACTTCTTGAATTGTGGTAAGAATCAATTTCTTCTTACAGCCTCCTCAGCTTACCATCTTACCACAGACTGATCTGTATCAGAGAAAGCCTACATTTAGGTTCAAGCTATTTCCAAATAGCCAGATGTTGGGCCTTGCGTAGTCAAACTATCTGGCCTATTAATTCAGTTTTTCATGTTTTATCTGGTTATTTTCATTGTAGATATAGTTCAAAGGCTTGTGTGTATACTGTAGCATCATTGGTTCCTTTGCTGGAATAAGATTGTACAAAGGACCACAGAATATCCTATAGTCATAATAGCAATCCAATGTTGGGGAGTTAAAGGGTAGGGGGAAATGAAGTTTTTAAAAACTTTCCCAATATGCTATAATGGAATCATGCCACAGCTCTTGTATACTTTGATACAGATTCATATTCTCCATTTAGATTTTAAGGTGTTGTCAGTTTTTATTAATCTTAGCTCTTAACTGCATCTGAAAAATGAATTCACCTTTCAGATTTGCAACAAGTAAATAGGCTTTGAGGCATTTATTTGACAGCATCAGAGCATACACTTCTAATAAGTAAATATATGGAAATCACCTTTGAGCTGTCTCCTTCCATCCATCCGACTGACTGAAGTTCTTTCAGGAGTCCCACATCTCAGTAGTACAGGAAGCAAAGTCATATACAATATTCAAGTTTGTGGTGGTGATGAGGGCAGAAGCATGTCTAGGTAGAGTCTTAGGTTAGAAGCCAGCTGCAAATGAATAATTCAAAATTTGGATATGAAGTCAGTTTACAAGGTCATAAATTAAAAAAAATAAACACATTTGTTTTTGTTTAGTTGTTTTTCAGTCATGTTTGACTCTTTGTGACCCCATTTGGGGTTTTCTTGGCAAAGATATTGGAGTGGTTTGCCATTACCTTCTCCAGCTCATTTTTACAGATGGGAAAACTGAGGCAAACTAGGTTAAGTGATTTGCTCAGGCTCACACACCTAGTAAGTGTCTGAGGCTGGATTTTAACTCAGGAAGATGAGTCTTTCTGACTCCCTGCCTACCACTCTATCTATTGTGCCCCTGTTAAGCACATATTATTTGCAAAGCACTGTGCTATGCTTCAGTGATATCAATACAAAAGGTAAAATAGTTCCTGCCCTCAAGGGACATGTATTTTATAAGGTAGAAGATAATACTTGCAGGAGAATGATAACCAGGGAAGGGTATTTCGATCTGGAAAGTTATATGTGGTTAAACATTGAAATACTCTTTTTAGGGGCAATGGCAGTTAATTTAATTAGGAATTGTAATGATTTGATGAGCTCTAACTGTATGTATTGCTCATTGACATTTTTGTTTTGCTTTGCTTTGTTTTTGAGAGGGAATATGGCATAGTGGATAGGGAGTTGACTATGGAGTCAGAAAAACCTGCATTCAAATCCAAGCTGTATGAATATTCCCTAATCTCTTGTTGCCTCATTTCTTTTTTGCTTTTTGTCAGGGAAATTAATGTTAAGTGACTTGCCCAAGATCACATGGCTAGTAAGTGTTATATGTTTGAGGTCACATTTGAACTCAGGTCCTCCTGACTCCAGAGCAGGTGCTCTGTTCACTGCACCACCTAGCCACCCCTGCATCATTTCTTTACTAAGACTTACCTATACTTCTGAAATCAAAAAGAAGAATTTATCTTTACTGATGTAGATTAGAAATTGCTCTACAACCTTTAGTGTCAGATAATTTCCTGGGGGCAATGAGAGATTAAGTAATATGCCCAGGTTGGCACAGCAGGTTTGTATCAAGGTAGACTGGAATTCAGGTGTTCTGATCTCTGAGTTTATGTATTACATTGCTTCTCAATTTACATGTAATAGACTTAAATGTTTATAGTTACTGATGTTAAGGGGTCCCCTGAGCTTGTCTTTTTGAGTTGCCATATTTTCCAAAAACACTGGACCCAGAACATGTCAAGCTGGGAAATTTGCTTGTGCAACTGGGACCATCCTATCTTCATAGTCTAGCAGTTCCCAAGGGAAAAGAATGAAGTTTTTTCCAGTGCCTTGGAGAAGGGGCTGTTCTTTTTCAACCTTTACTGTACTTTTCTTCCTCCCATGCCACACCCCTTTAGGGTGGAGTTTTGTTTCCTCCTCCTTCCTTTGTCTTGCTGTCATAAATATGCAAACTTTGCTAGGAATTGTGAACTCTTTGGGTTCCAAACCTATGTTCATTTCCCTTTAATAGACTTAGTTGCCACGTAAATTTTTGAAATTGTAATTGCCTGTTAGTAACAACTTACTGAAGTGAATAAGATGAATAAGACATGAATAAATCCTCATCTTACCCATAGTAGCCACTAAATATATGCCTTTTGAGTTGAATTGACCATTTCCTCCTCCTAAAGTTGCTCACAGCCCATTAGAGAAGATGACTGGTACACAAATAATTATAATAATCAAAGGATCAGTATGTAAGTATTCATTAAGCATCTACTATTTGTCAGGCACTGTATTAGATGCTGAAGGTAGAAATACAATGAGTGAAATAATTCCCATTTGTAAGAAGCCTGCATTCTGATGAAAAACAAAGATAGATATAAGATAAAATATGAAAAGAATGGTTACAAATGCAAATTAGTTGAATACTGAGGAATTAGAGTGGAGGGCATTAGGTAATTGGTTAGGATCAGGAGAGTTCAGCTTCAAGGCTTTACTTGACATGTTTTTGTAGGAAGAAAGGGATTTGACAAGGGAAAAGTGAAGAGAGAGTAAATTCCAGGCATGGGAGAGACAGTGTGAAGGTGTTGAGATGTCAGGTGGAAAGTCCTACATGAGGAATAGAGACAGCTAATTTGGTTAGATTGTAGAGTGCCAAAGGGGGTTAGGTATAGACAATGAAGCTAGACAGTTAAGTTGGGCTCAGATTATAAAGGCCTTTCACAGTTAAACAGAGGAGTTTATATTTTACTCTAGAGGAAAATAGGAGTCACTGAATTTTACTGAATAGAGAAGTGACATGGTTAAATGTGCACTTCAGGAAAATAACTTTGGTAGCAATGAGAATGGGCTGGAGGCAAGGAAGAGACTTGATATAGGGAGAATAATTAGAAGGGCAATGTAATCTAGGGAAATGGGAATGAATGTCTATTCATGGTGAATATGTGAGTGGAAGGAAGGAGTTGGTTGCAAGATATATTGTGAAGTTAGAAATTAAACAAGATTAGACGACTGATTACATGTGGTTTGGGGAAAAAATGAAGAGTTGAGGATAGTACCATGTTTATAAACCTGAGAGTCTGGACAGATGGTGAGACCCTGGGACAAAAATTGGGAAATTTCAAAGTGAGATAGTCTTTTGGGGAAAGATAATAAGTTCTGTTTTTGATATATTGAGTTCAAGATGTCTCTGGGAAATCCCATTTGATATGTTCAGTAGGCAAATAGTGACACCTGAATGAAGCTCAGAGGAGAGATTGGGGGTCGATATAGCAATCTGTGAATCATCTTCATAGAGACAATAATGAAACCCATGGGAGCTGATGAAGTCAGCAAGAGTGATTTTATAGAGACAAGAGTAGGAGGCCAAGGACACAGACTGGGGAACACTCACAGTTAGGGAGTGTGGTACAGATGGTGAGCCAGCAAATGAGTCTGAGTAAGGAATGGCTAGAAGGAGAACCAGGAGAGGAGAAGCAAGAATTAAATGGAGCCTACTCTTCCCAGAGACTCAAGTGATATAAGAGGGATTGTGTTAGGAGATCCATTTATTTTATTCATGCTATATCTTCAAAATAAATATCTCTTTGTAAAATCCACAAATGTTAAGTGGTCCTAGTTAAGGACAGAGGTCCTAGTTACCGGCCCCTAACAATGGAGGGAACATAGCTAGCAGTTAGTTGGAGTTGTTGGCAGTGAAGACAAAACAGAGTTACCGTGTTGTTGGACCCTCAGAGAACAGAGGTAGCCTGTCTGGTTTGGGGATAGTAAGCTAGAATGTATATGCTACTACATAGGTCTCATACCATGCTTCTGACACATCAATTCTCTCCCAGGAGGTGGATCCGGTAGAGGGCCATCATAAAATGATGATGTATAGGGTTACCAACACGCTGGGTCTTGCCAAATGAATCCGACTCAAGTCTTTTCTCGGCCAAAGGAAAGCCAAGTTCATTAAAGATTCACCATATTGGGTAGACTCTTAAGGAGCTTCAGTATCTGTGATGCTTGTAATGGGCAAGCAAGCCAGACTCATCTGGCACAGAGCAAGTCTGTTCTAGAAAATTCTATGGCACTCTCACCCCACAAGGAAGCAAGATGGGGTCTTATTTACAGAAAGGTTGCAGGAGGAATCTAGGGGTGGTCTAGAGGAGGAATTTGGGGAGGGTCTTCAGGAGGAGTCAATGAGGTCAGACTACAGTAATGAGTGATTAAGGGTGGGAAGTTGCTAAAGGCAACCTGGAGCCAACAGACAATGGTGGGCTAGGCCAGTTTAAGGGTGTAGCAAAATATTTTGGGAGGATCAAGGGTAGGAAATTGCTGGACAAAGGAGGGCTAAAGATTTGGGCAAAGCCACAATGAAAGGCCTATGGCCTCAGGCAAATGCCTTATGGGAAGATTCAAGGAGAGCTCAAGGGGCTTCCAGAGCCTGTACCTCATCAGATACTATTTTTCAACATCAGTCCCTAGAAGTCATGGTCATTCAAAGATTTGATCCTAGTTCTTAAGTCTTTCAAAATTTTTTTTTCTTTAAAATGTTGTCATCATTTTATAAATTGTCCCCCTGATTATATTAACTTCACTCTAGATTAATTAAAATAATTTTCCTAAATTTTCTAAATCCATGTCCATTATTTTTATAGTGCAATAATATCCCATTGCACTGATATACTATGATCTATTCAGGCATTCCTTAAATGATGGTTGATGAGGTGCAGGCTCTGGGAACCCCCTTGAACTTTGATTGAATTGTCTCCTTTGATGAGGCTTTTGCATGAGGCCATAAGCCTTTCATTGTGGCTCTGCCCAAACCTTTGTTTCTAGTTTGGCCCTCCATCGTCCATCTACTTCCCACCCTTGAGTCTATCAAAATATCTATACCCAAGTCAACTGTTTGGTACAGACCTCATTAATTCTTCCTGAAGACCCTCCCCTAGACCACCCCTGGATTCCTCCCACAACCTTTCTGTATATAAGACCCCATCTTGCCTCTGTGTGTGAGAGCACCATAGAATTTTCTAGAACAGACTTGCTCTGTGTCCAATACAAACCTCACAGATGCTGAGGCTCCTTAAGAGTCTACCCAATATAGCGAACTTTAATAAACTTTGCTCTTCTTTGGCTGAGAGAAGATTTGAGTCTAATTCATTTGGCAGGACCCAGTGTGTTGGTATTTTGGGGTCTCCAGTACCCCTAACCTTATACCTCATCATTTTATGATGACCCTGTTCAGTGGTCACTGCCTTAGTTTCTAGTTCTTTGCTACAACAAAAAAATATTGCCAAGAATGTTTTTGTATATACAGTTTCTTTCTGTCTTTTTAGGATATTTACCCAGAAGTGTTATTATTAAGTCAGAAACCATGAATAACAATGAATAGTTATGGGGTTTTGTTTGTTTGTTTGTTTTTTGCCTTTTTTGGAGAGGGGGAAGGCAAGGCAATTTGGGTTAAGTGACTTGCCCAAGGTCACACAGTTACTAAATGTTAAGTGTTTGAAGCTGGATTTGAATTCAGGTCCTCCTGACTCCATGGCCAGTGCTCTATTCACTGCTCCACCTAACTACCCCTGTTTTGTGTGTATGTGTGTGTGTGTGTGTGTGTGTGTGTTTTAATGTGTAACTTCAAATTGCTGTCTAGAAAGGATTCAAGTTCAGCTTCTGATACATACTGAGTGATCCAGCAAGTCATTCAATATCTCAGTGCTCCAGGCAACTCCCTAAAACTATACATTGCAAATTATGTGTCAATCCATAACAATAGAGGGGATTTTCTCTGTTGTTATTGTTGTTCAGCCTTTCTACCAGAAGAGGACCAATGATACCATGAAGGTGAGATCTTAACTTGCTTGTGAATTGGATATAAATGAGACAGAGCAGGACAAAGTCCTTAGCTTCACTCTCTCCTCCAGAGTAATCAAAGCCCAGTAGCAAGACAAAGGTCAAGACTGCTGGTGACAGCCCAAGATGGAGTGGGTGACCCTGGCCTTAACAAATTAAGGTCTTTTCCAGGTCTGGGTTTGTTTGAGGTCACATCCCTTCAATGACTAAAGACTAGGTAAGAGTTAAGACAAAAGATGGCTCAATTTAACATCACAAAGAGAGGGGAAGACCCTCAGAGTTTGCTCAGAACAGAAAACCATTGTTATTTACACACAGTCTAGGCCATCAGAATCTAAACAATGAGCCACAAGCTTGGGTTTGGGCTCTTATTGACCATTTGATTTGATTTGAGTTTAAAAGCTTGCCAAATAGCTTCATTTAAAACATAGTAGGATTTTTGAAAGCCTGACTTTCCAGAGCTATATTTCAAGAAATTAGAACTGGAAACCTAGCTTTTGAAAATGAATAAATAATTAGAAGAGGAGGATCAAGAGGAGAATAAGGAGAAAGAAGAGGCAGAAGAGGAGGAGAAAGAGAAGATGAAATAGCAGCATTCCCCAACTTTTGCTCAAATTGGCAGTTTGGGTCCCCAGGGGGAAATCACTATTACTCTCAGATAACATAGTAAAGACTGTTAATACAAAATGTTCTCCAAAGAACCTGGTTCACTCCCTCCCACAAATTCATAAAGAAGCCATGGGAGTGTTGAGTTTTGGGGACTTAGGGGTGCTTGAGACCCCAAAATGCCAATATGCCAGGTCCTCTAAATGATTTGACTCAAGCCTTCTCTCAGCCAAAGTAAAACAAAGTTTATTAAAGATTTGCTATAAATGGGTAGACTCTCAAAGAGCCAAGTATTTGTGACACGTGTGTTGACAAGAGGGCTGGAACAATCTGATACAGTCTAGCTCGATTAATCTCAGCACCTTCATGGAGGCAAGATGGATCTTGTGTATAGAAAGACTGTGGGAGGGATCTAGGGGTAGTCTAGAGGAGGGTTTGGGGAGGGTCATGAGGAAGAGTCTAAGGAGGATCTTTACCAGGATTGAGGTCAGACTCCAGGAATGTGATTAAGGGTGGGAAATAGCTGAAGGCTACCTGGAAATGACAGACAATGGAGGGCTAGGCTGGGTTAAGAGTACCAGAGATATGGGTCCAGTTATACTGAAAGGCTTATGGCCTCAGGCAAATGCCCCATCAAGTGGAAGATTCAAGGGGATTCCCAGTGCCTAATCCCAATTAGGAGGAGTAAATTTAAATTTAGACCCTAATAATAGCAAGGCACACATGTAAAAAGGGTGTGTGACGAGGTTTAGCTCACAATACCCACTCCGGAAATCCTCTCTGTGTAGATACTTCATGCAAAACCCTTGTTGCTGTTAGTGTTGTTGAACTTTAGTTCTCAAAGTGGACCAATGATATCATGAGGGTGAGATCTTGACTTGCTCATGAATTGGATATAAAGGAGACAGAGCTGTGCAAAGTTGTCAGCCTTACTCTCTCTTTGGGGATTTTTCTAACAATTAAATAAAATATCTGGTAAAAAAAAAAAAGAAGAGTTTTTATATTTGAATAGATGAATAGAACAATCCATCATTTTGTCATTATGAGGACTTACTTAATTGGAATGAATTCTTAACCCTTCTAATGGCTTAGGGGCAGTCAGTCAGTATAACTCTGGCTGAAAACATTATCTTTCTACAACCAACCTAGGTGACTTTTGCAAACTGAGATAGGCCCATCCCCGGGGCATAGACAAACATTCCATTATTGGTGTCATGCTCAAAACCCTTACAATTTGGTAGGACCTGTCAGGGTTCGTGTTCCATAAATACATTCTTAGACAACTTAGACTCTTCTCTATGCTATCATGAGGCACTGGAATAAGACCTTTGGAGAGTAAATAAATAATCACTATGAAACCTAAGAATTAATGGACAAATAGCCAATTGTATTGATATCTTTGGGTAGGAACTCACAATTATAGAGCTGAAGGAAGTATTCCAAAGCCCTTTCTGGTGAAGAGCCTGAGATTTGTATTATAAATACTTTGCTTTTCTTTGGCTAAGAAAAGATGAGTAGAATTCATTCGGCAGGACCCAGCATGCTGGTGTTTTAGGGTCTCAAGCACCCCTAATCCTATGACCCTCATCATTTTTACGGCGAACCTCTTCAATATGATTTCTAGTATGTAATAATGTATAACATAACACAATACTATATAGCATATAGGATGATATATAACATTATTTCATAATAAATATATAGCCATATAATAATACATGCTACTTATAATATTATACAATGTACATAGAGGTAATTGTGCAGAATTACATCCAAATTTTATGTAGCCATATTCTCCTTTTGTAAAAAATAAAGATATTACTTTTTATAAAATTATCTACACAAATTTTATTCAAAGTTAAGAATTCATCATAATTTGATAGCAATATAAAAATTTTAAACATAGAATAATAATGATGTTAACAATCCCTGCAACATCAGAATCACAGATTTAACACTAGAAAGGCCCTTCCATATCATCTTGTCTCACTCCATCTAGCCAACCAATGAGAGGGAAGCTGAGAGCAGTTGACTGAGATCATCCCAAATTGCCTTAGAGAGGGGCAGTACCAGGATTTGGACCTAGGTTCTCAGACTTTTTCTACCTCCCCACATTCCCTCCAAATGTAAAGGGGAAGACAAAAGTGGTTGGAAGTACACTGAATTTTTAAACTTCTGAGGATTTGGGACCAGGGGTATAGGACAGCTGTTGGGCTTTCATCCTACCCCTATGGAGGATACAAGCAAATCCTCTACTGTCAGAAGCATCCCTGATCTTCCCACCCTGGGAAAGCATGTTCACCCGCAAAAGAATGGCAACCCCAGGAACAGGCAAGACAAACAAGCACTAAGATTTCCTCTACAGAGCTTTGGGCACAGTGTGGTTATGGAGCAGCAACATTTCATTGTCTGACCACCAGGAGCCTCAGATATCCTTGTGACTACATTAGGGCCTGCCCTTGCCCATCAGGCTGGTGGAATACATCTGTTTAGCACTGGGTTGGTCTGCTGCCTTAAGTATCTGTCTCTTCCCTTCCCTGGAGGATATTGGCCCTTTTCTCCTATAACATTGGCGTGGGCCAGAGATAAGTAGGCTGGACAGTGTCTTCTGCTGCCCATGGCCAAGGACCCACTGCCAAGATCCCAAACAGGTTTGTTCCCCTGCTGCAGCCACTCACTGGATAAAGAATAAAGAAACTGAATCAGTTTCACTTTTTAACTTTAATTTTATTTTAATATTAGATTTATCTATGTAAAAGATATGATAAAAAAAAATCCAATACGTTTTGGCCATTTTTTTTTCCTACCTACAACCACTTACCTCTCCTTTGGGAGGGATTATGCCCTCACAGTGGGAAAATTCTTATGCAATTGAATAAAGGATGATTCTGCTATCACAAGACCTGGGTTTGAATCTCAGTTCTAACCCTTGCTTATATGATGTTGGCTAAATGACAATCTCTATGAACCTTTTTCTTCATCTGTCAAGTGGCATTAGTCCTTGAGATATGTATCAAGTTCATATGGCCTTTTATGTTCTTGCCAATATCCCTGGCAAGTTGCAAATAATGTGATACCCACTTCAGAAATGATGAAACCAAAGGTCTGAGAAGTTAAGCAACTTGTTCAAAGTCATAAAACTGGTCAATCATGGTTTCAGGATGCAAACACAGTTCTCTTTTGACAGGCTAGCAGCATTTCATGCCACAAAGAGACATTTCATATGGAAGTTGTGAGGAAATACTTTGGAAATTTTATCTTGCCACAGAAGTATGAATTATTATTATAATATTACAAAAGGTATTAATAACTCTACCTGTCATTTTATTGATATGCACATTGCTGCAGAGGTAGGAAAGTATTTTTTTAAATGCATAATTTTGTTTTTAATGGCTAATTAATGTGGACTACTGAGTATATGTGTGTGTGTGCATGAAAAAATCAGTGCCTTTCGTCTTGAAGGCTTTTACCCCATACATCTCATAATAATTACAGCATAAATAAAATCATAACATGAGGTAGTTATAAGCAGTCTAATTGCAACAATTAATTTGTAGGCCTACCTAATTAAATTTGCCCAGGCAGAGTATTTTGTCTGCATATATCAAAGTTTACAAAAGCAAAAGAATAGAATAGAATAAAAAATGGTAGTGTCCCCAAGATAGTCCCTTGAGGAACTTCTAAGGTTAAAATAAAAATCTATCAATGCTCAACAAGAAAATGTGCAGTTCTGCTCAAATGATGGATGGCATTGCTAACCTTCATGCAAAGTGATCCTGACATGTATTATTATTGAACTAGGGATGAGCATATCTTTGTCTACCTTATTGCTTTTATAAAGTGAATACAATTTTCTATGCATCTGAGTCTTCTTTTCTTTTTTAGATTTAACTTGGTAACATTAAGACAAAGCTGATCTCTTTTTTTCCCCTTGACATGTATAGAACTACATATTTATCTGATTTCTTGCCTTTCATCATTGCACAAAACAGACCGAAGAGAGTTTCCTTTCAAAGGAAAGAAAACAGTTCAAGTCAGTTTACCTGGGAGACATTAGTAGAATACTTCATTGCCAGGAAATCTGTAGTGGCTTCCATCATTTTCTTTGGCCACTAATTTTTGTTGCTAGACAGCAAGCCAGAAATGAATAAAAGATGAATCTTTTGTGGAGATAAGTTTGATTTATCAATGGAACTATAGTTTCATCTGTGTGGCTACTCGCTACACTGATGAAGATTGTAACTAATCCAGCCTTTCTCATTCTTCCCCTTTTTGGATTCTATTCTTATTTGGGACATAACAACATGGAAGGACCCAAACTGTTGATCTCTTCTGTCTGAGTTTTAACTATGTACCCTTACTCATGATAATTTTCACTATATTTTTGATAACATTCCTCAGAATATTTGTGCCCACTATGCATCTTTTGATGGTTTTGATTCTTTCAGGACTGTCATACTGCATAATTTTTAGTACTAAAAGTATATAGGCTTTTCTGGCCATGAGAATTTTGGAATGCTTGAAAACCCTACACAATTTCCCAAATGCAATCTAGGCAGATCTCTTGCTACTGAGTTCTGAAACAGACTCTTATTTAACACCAATGATCATGCAAGATTCATTTTGATGAACCAGCCAATGGATTGTACATCCAGGGACATGCTATTTTTAAGGCAATAGCTTTTTCCCATTCACTTTGTTTTCTGTTGTGCATAGTTAGACTTAGAATTTTTGAATTGCTATTAGATTTCATTGAAGAGCCTTTGTAGTGTCCCTGGCCAGAAGCAGTTTGTGCAATGCCATTTTTAATGGGAAATTTGAAAACTCCCACAGGAGTAAATCCTTCTTGTGTTTGAACTTCACTCAGTGAACTTCAAGACACTAGTAAACACCTTCTCTGAGCATATCTCTCTGTTTTATACCTTGTTTGGTATTATAATTTATTGAACAGCTATTTCCATAGTGGCATTTCTTTTTAAATCTTTTATAATTCTAAAATATCTAACAATAGCAACTTATTTGAGTCTTCAAGGTGTCGTTTTGTTCTACTGAGTCAAATACTTAAAAACAAATCAATAAATTCAGCAGGAGCTCAGAGTGTGAAGATGCATTCTACTATAGGAAACTATCCTTAACAATCTGCCTGTTCCTTTTTCATGTTTTCATTAGTAATATTCTAAATGTTTTCATGGCTTATTTTCATAAAGATTCTATAATGATGGAAACAAATAGATACATGAGTTGGTAGTTATTCATGTTTTCTGGGTTGTATTTTTTTGGGAGGGGAGAAAATGGGCACCCCCTTAAGTACAACTGTGATCTAGTATTTAAAACCTCTTCTTTTCTGAGGTATCTTAAAAATTGATCAGTAAACATTTTTTTTAAATCGTATGATATCTTCTGTATGCCTTTAATCAGGTCTAACTACCCTTTCCAAGTCCTTCTTCTTAAATGCATTATCACTTCTTTAGACAGACCACAAGATGCTATGATCTAAAAATGCTGGTTCCATTGTAGTCATCAATGAAAAGGTATAACTTTTTTTTTTAAAGTAATAGATCTTTTTCATTATACGTTGTTCTCCTAATCTCAACCAAATATTGTCTCAGGATGATCTGGTTCAGTTCAATCTCATGTCAATTTCTTTTCAAGTTCATTTTCTCTTTATTTTTCAATGCTTTATGATACTATACTTCTTATAACTGTCATCCTGTTAGATTGTTAAGTGAGAAGAGAGGAACCAGGGTGGCTAGGTGGTGTAGTGAATAGAGCACTGGTCCTGGAGTTAGGAGGATCTGAATTCAAATCCGGCCTCAGACACTTAACGCTTACTAGCCATGTGCCTTGGGCAAGTCACTTAACCCCAATTGCCCTGCCTTCCCCCCTCCATAAAAAAAAAGAGGAACCATGTCTTTTTGATACTCTGTACCTCCCATAGCACCTAGGAAAACACTCTGTACACAGTAGCCTTCTGAATATTTCTTGAGTTAAATTGAATTTGGTATTCCTTGGTAACACTTTACAAGTAAGCTTGTATCAGTGTTGACCTGGCTGCCATAGTTTTCTTTTTGGCAAATAAATGAAAAGTTTGTTGTCCAAAGTGGTTTTTAAACTGTCTTCCTGGCCTCTCTGTGCCTTTAACTCCGTTGATCACACTCTTCTTCCTGATACTCTCTTCTCACTAGATTTTCTTGACATTATTCTCTCCTGGTTTTGCTCCTACCTGTCTGATTAGTTCTTTCCATCTCCTTTCCATGACCACTGTATGGTCATGTCCACTAACCATGGTTGGCCAACAGGGCTCTATAGTGAGCCTTCTTCTTTTTCCCCTCTATACCATTTCACTTGGTGATTTCATAAGCTCCTATGGATTCATTTATCATCTCTCTGCTAGTGATTCTCAAGTCAACTTATCAAACCTAAACTTGTCTCCTGACCTCCAGTCTTATTTATCCACTTGCCTATTGTACATCTCAAACTAGAAGTCTTGTAGGAATCTTAAACTCAACATGTCCAAAATGGAACTCATTGTTTTTCACCCCAAATCCTTCCCTTTTACTGTCCAGGATATCACTATTCTCCCAGTCATCTAGGCTAACAGTTTGGTATCATCCTTGACTCTTTATTCCCTCTCACCCCACCCCTGTCTAATATGAGGTCAAGTTCTAGTGATTTTACTTTGTAACATCTTTTTTGTACTCAACCTTTATCTCTTCTGACACTGCCCCCATTCTGATACAAGCACACATGACCTCAGGTCAAGGCTCTTGTACTACCCTGCTCGTTAGTCTCCCTGCCCCACTTCAATCCATCCTCTCCTCAGTTATCAAATTAATCTTCCTAAAGCACAGGTCTGACCAGGTCACCCCTCACTCCCCTCATTCAGTAAACTCCAATGGTTCCCTTTCACCTTTTGTCATTCATATTGCTTTATAACCTGCTCCACTTCCAAACATTATGAACCTCATGCAAACCCTCCACCCCTGCCATTTATTTTTTAATCTAGTGATACTAGTCTCCTTGCCATTCCTCACACTTGCCACTTTATCTCCTGACTCCAGGCATTTCATGGATGGTCTCTGACGTCTGAAATATTCTGTCATATAAACCTCCTAGCTTCCCTCAAGTCCCAGATAAAATCCCATCTTCTATAAGAAGTCTTTCCTGATACTTCTTATAGCCAGTACACCTGTTGGTTATCTCCAACTTATCCTGTATATATCTTGTTTGTGCGTAATTTTTGTGTGGTCTCCCCATTAGACTATGAGCTCCTTGAGATCAAAGATTGTCCTTTCTCTTTCTTTGTATTGTCAGAACTTAGTACAGTGCCTGGCATAGAGTAGGCACTCAATATGAGTTTATTTACGGATTGATTATTGGATTTCTTAATATGGGGACTATTTCACATTGGGAAAACTTCTCTGGTAAATGGTAATACACTTAATATCTTTGCTTTTAACCATTTCCCATTTTTCAGAACTTATAGCCTACTTTGGTCAGTTCATTTTGGAGCTTTTGTCATTATGCACCCTGCCCTTCATATTTACCCTTTCTTTTAGTTTTGTATTACTTTAACCTTTTCTCTTAATCAGACTATAAACAGATCTGTGATTATGAAATGGACTGTGTCATTTCCTGCCTATTAAGATATAATTACACTATTTTTTTAATCATGCAACTGAATCTTTCTTTTATCCAGTGCAGTTTTGATTTTTTTCTGGAAGAAAACATTCTTGATGTGTGGGTGTGAGTCATTTAAGCAGTCTACAAATCTTTGGTATCTTGATCTCAAACCGTATTTTCTTTTTTTAAATTTTATTTTAGACTCAAACACCAGAACACAAATACAGAATAGAGAAAAAAAATATCATTAACTTAAATATTGGAATTTAAATACAAAGTTAGAAAGAAAAAGAAGACATTGTGTACATAGTAGAACATGAGAGGATTCAAAAGAGGTAACAATGAATTTTCATTTCAAGAAAGTCTATATGACAAGTAATACTCATTGTGCTGAGAATTGCTCATCTTTTCTTTGCTTCTTTGTGAGTTTTCTTTCGTTCTCTGCTGTGCATGTTTTTACTTTCTTTTTTTCTTTCCCCAACCCCTCCCCCCCACAAGAAGGTCACAATAAAGTTTAGATATGTTTCTCTAGAGCTATATATGTATATACCCTCTCCTACCCCCCAGAAGGCTACAATAAAGTTTAGATAGGTTTTTCTATAGCTTTAGATATATACATATGCATCTACATATATACATATATAGACATACTTTCCTAAACCTATTCTACTCCTGATCTTTGTTTTTTCGTATGTTCTTTTGTTTCCTATCCCTCCTGCCTCCTCTACTTTGCTTTTATCCACTACCTTGCCCTCCTAAGACTTGCCTATCTCCCCCCACCCAGGACACATCCCCTATTCTCCCATTACCATAAATCTAAACACACTTGTATACCCCTATTTACCTATTCCATCACCCTCTCCTCTAAAGATCCCTCCCTTGTCCTCTCCCCACTTCCTATACCCCTACCATTTTATATCTTCTGAATTCAGAAGATTTTTATATTCTTCTAAATATATTTGTATTGTTCCCTCTTATATCCATTCCCAGTGAAAGTAGGTTACCAGAGCTACCAGCCCTCCTACCCCATCTAATTCCTCTGTATCAATTCTTCCTCTTGAACCTTATTTGTATAAAATAATTACTCTAAAATAAGCTGTTCCTAAATGGTTTTACATTTTAAATTCATATCATACTCCAGTTTACTGAATCTTTCTTATGAACTACCCATTTATTGATAAGAATCTTAGGCATACATTTTGTATTTTATATATATAAAAAGTAAACAGTCTATCCTTATGAATCCCTTATATTCAGTCTATGTTATGTACCTTATGTTTCTTTTAGTTCTTGTATGTCAAATCTTCTATTAAGTTCAGGATTTTTTAAAACAAATTCTTGAAAGTTTGAGAGTTTATTAAATGTTCATTTTTTTCAGGATAATACTGAATTTTTCAGGGTATAATTTTTTTAATTGTTTTAATCTTGATGCTTTTAGTATTTTTTCCTTTAGCTGAGTGTTTCAGAATTTGATATTCCTATGAGTTTTCTTCATAGGATCTCTTTTAAATGGTGATCAATGGATTTTTATTATATGTCTATTTTCCCCTCTTGTTCTAATGCTTCAGGACAACTTTCTTTTCTTATTGTATCAAGATTCTTTTTTTTATTGTAACTTTCAGTTAGCCAATTATTTTTATGTTTTCTCTTCTTGATCTATTCTCCAAATCTGTTGTTTTTCATATAAGATGTTTCACTTTCTCTTCTATTTTTTCACTGTTCATATTTTGTTTAATCATTTCTTGGTCTCTTATAATTTTACTGGCTTCACTTTGCCCAATTCAAATTTTCAAGGTGTCATTTTCTTCCTTAAGATTCTGGATCTCCTTTTCTAGCTGGTTGACTTTCCTTTCATACCCTTTTTTTCTTGGATTATTCTTTTTTTTTTTTTTTTAGTTTTTCCTCCATCTCTGTCATTTGATTTTTTAAATCTTTTTAAGATTTTCTACGAATTCTTTTTGGGCACTTGACCATTTGATGTTACTCTTTGGGGGTTTCCTTATTTCAAGATGTTATTTTCTTCAGTATTTTTTGGGGTTTCCTTTAGCAGGCTGTTGACTTGCTTTTCATGATTTTCTTACATCATTCTCATTTCTCTTCCCAATTTTTCCTTGACTTCTCTTACTTGATTTTCAAAATCCTTCTTGAGCTCCTCCATGGCCTATAACCAATTTATATTTTTCTTGGAAGCTTTTGATGCAGGAGTTCTAACTTTGTTGTCTTCCTCCTGTTCCATGCTTTGATCCTATTTGTCCCCAAAAAAGGATTCTATGGTTTGTGCTTTCATTGCTTGCTCATATTGGCAGCCAATTACTTGACTTTTGAGCTCTTTGCCATGATAGAACTCTGCTTCCAGATTGCAGAGAGCTATATCCCAAATCACTGGGGTTTCTGCAGCTGCTGGAGCTATTAGGAGTGTGCCCTCCGTGCAGCCCCCACAAGCTCTGGCACACTGGCCCTACACCCCAGGACCACCACCCAATACTACAATACAGATCCAAGCAGGTTAAAGCAAGAGGGATTACCCTCTGAATGATTGCTTGGCCCCCTTCGATCTGCAGGCCAGGAGCTCTGGAAGCAGCCACATGGCAGCAACTGCAGCCTCCATGCCTCCACCACTTCTTGTCCCCAGGGGCAGGGGCCAGACCACATTCTTTTCCACCCACTCCCAACAGAGTTCCCCACTGACCTTTTATTTCCTTTTGGCATTTATGGATTGAGAAGTCTGGAAACTGCCAGAGCTGCTGGTGATTTGCTCTCCTAAAGGCTGCTCCAGCTGCAGCTGATTGGGGCCACCCTGGGGCCAGAACTGCTCAGCTCGCTCACATGGGGCTGCACTCAGCTCTCAGCACTGTGCAATAGACCCTTCCTCTTGGCCTGCTGGCTGCCTTCAGCAGGAAATTTGTTTCTCTCTGTCACTTTGTGGGTTCTGTAGCTCTAAAATTTGTTTAGAGTCATTTGTTAACATGTATTGGAAGTGGTGGGATGGTTTCCTTACTTCAATATTCTCCTCTGAAGATAAACCCTGGTTATCTCTATTCTCATAATAGCTTTCTATGGTTGGATTCTTTCTCCTTTTCCTGTGCATTGTTTTTGTGTGTGGTAATAACTTAATTATTTGTAAATACCTCTAGCCCTGGGGTATGGAAAAAGGTGCCTCGTGCCCTAGATCTTCAGTTCTCCCCTCTAGGCTGAAACTAAAACCAAACCTCCAGCTTCCTGTAAGTGCCCACAGCCAGGGGCTTTCTGTCCCACTGCTTCTGCACTCACCAAGCATGTGCTGGTGCTCCCACCGTTCTTAGAAGCACATCTGGGTCTGGAGCTCCTTGCCAGCAGAGATTCCCTCGATTGTCCCAGGCTCAGACATCCAACTCAACTCACTATCCTGGTGGTAAATGTTGGGATGACTGGGGCCGAGGCAGCCTCTCAAACCAACTAACCCCAGAGCTTGCCACTCATTGTTTAAGCTGCTTGCAGCTTGTTGTTTAAAATGGAACCTAGCCTGAATGTGTTTACTCTTCACCAGGACCAAACCTTCACCTGGGATTTTTCTTCTAATCTTCTCAAATTGTCCCAGGAGGACCCTGGTTATGACCCTGGTCCTATTTATCTCCACCCACACTTTGTTTGCCCTAAGGTGCTATTTTAACTCTTTTGTGGGGTAAAGTCTTGACAGCTTGGAATTTTCTGACCTATTTCTCCATCTTCCCAGAATCCTCTGTCAAACCATATTTTCCAACAAACTTTGGTCTAACAAACAATCCACCCCTATGCACCCTTGGTAACCTTGGAGCTACCATATGCTTTAGTATAAGGGATGCTTATGGTGCTTTAGTATAAGGGATCTTGGCAAGTTCTTCACAAAGCAAGGCTTGAGCAGGGATATATTTCATCAGTAAAGGAAAAGTGTACTATTTGTAGGGTGGACCTTGATGTTTCAGAACTCTCTTATTTCCCCATCATTATCCATCTTTGACAATCTATTTTGTTTGGAAGGAAGAAACTTAATTTATACTAGAAAAATGAGGCAGTTTTAAATAGATGAAAGAATAAATAAGAGAAATCTTGATGACTTTATACAATTGCAGAGTGATGTCACCTCTTGAATGCCATTTAACAAATATTTACTGAATTGAATTGGATTTAAGATAGTTGAAAAATTAGAACTGTATGATTAGTTCAAAAATCAAGGTTTCCTTTCATACCACATGTAAATTCCTTTTTTTCTTTAGCAAGGTAGCCATATATGATATGTGATAGAGTTAACTCTATTATCTATTTTGCTTTTGTTTAGACTTTCTTTTTCAGATAATTTTTACTGTCTACTTACAAGCTTTGATACATAGGGAGACTTTTAAACCCCAAATTTTAAAACTAAAACACTTTACTCTTATTTTTCCCTGTTTTCTCTGGGAAGGTACAAATAAAAACCATTTTTTTCTTAAAAAGAATAGTTCTTTTAGGTTGGTATTTTATGCATGTTCATTACCAGTATGTAAGGAACAAGGAAGAGTGAGAGAGAGAGAGAGAGAGAGAGAAAGAGAGAGAATTTGAGTGACTTTCTAGCTCTCTTTTTTGTAATTTAGTTTGTGGAGATGTTTGCAAGGTTGTGAATTCTCAAATTAATTCAGATGATGAAGAGTTGAGTATACACATTCACCTTCATAAATATGGTTCTATTTTCATTTTGAATGTAACAATGGCAATATTGATGGTCTCTTCTCTTCATCTAAAGGATTTGACTGGTTGTATCCCCCTCTGCATTTTGTATGGGTTGTATACTGAGACAGAGTCCAAATACAAAATATATCTAGAGAGGCAAAATCTTTTTTTTTTGTAAATGCTTTATTAACTTCTGATTTACATCATTCGTTTCCGCCAGATTTTGAGTTACAAATTTTCTCCACGTTTTTCCCCCACCCATCCCCCCAAAAGAGCAGTGCCACAGGATATCCCCACCTCCAATCTGCTCTCTCCCATATTTTTAGAGAGGCAAAATCTTATGGGGGAAAAGCGACTGACTTGGTGATAGTGGGTTCAAATCCTGTTCTGCCACTTATTCCTTGTGGGACCTTGGGCAAGTCTCTTTACTTCTTTGGGACTAAGTTTCCTTATTTATACTTATGTGATTATACTTGATTACCTCTAAGGTCTATCCAAGCTCTAAATATGTAGTTCTGTGATCTCTTTTTCTCAGATGTAGACTCTCAAGATAAAGAGAGAGAGATTTTCCTAAATAAACTGAGAGTCTTATCAGAGAGGAGAGCTCTTGTGATTATAAGGCAGTCATGCCTTTACTTCTTTGTATTATGAAATCAAAGAAAATTAGTATGCAACATGCCTATTAAATAAATGATTCATTGTAAAAGTTTATAGCTATTGTCACAATTCATACTATACAATACTATTTACGCAGTAACTAATTGTTACACAAAGGCATCTTTGGAAGAGGATTCTTAAAAAAAAATCATATTTCTGTATCAAGTATTAAATGACTACAAGTGTGTACAACATGTATTATTCATGAATATGATGAATCTCAATCCTCATTTTTAATTGCACAAATTCTTTCTTGGTTAAGTGAAAGGGGGAGAAAGAAGAGAACACTATCTCCCTTTTCTAAAATCCAGGTCAGGACACCATGTTCCAGCATTCTCTAGGACTTTGCTTACAAAAAGAGAGTGTGGCTGGTCAATCAGTCAATGTCCATGTAACAATTTTGGCTTGTGGCCTGGGCACTGTTGTGTGTTGTTTTTGGAACATTATTAAGCCACTAGTGAAATTATATAGCAATAATTTTCTGGTAGAAGGTCCTTAAGAACAGCAGTTCTTACTCAATGCTAAAGAATAGTACGTGTTTAAATACAGCAAATCTCAGCTCTCTGATGATATCATCCCAATGTCTTGCCACCCTATTGTGTTTGCTGACCAGATTTGTGAATTGAATTAAAAATCTTAAATTGTTTTTGATAATGGATTGGAGGATAACCCAGTTATGGAGTTAATGCTCCATGACTACTCTTGTGACAACCAGAATATGGAGGGTCAAGAGTAAACTTGAATCAAGGGTGGGAGAAATAGTTTCTTTCGTTTCTGCCTCAGCGTCTCCATTTCTAGCCCCTCTAGGCCCCAGAGGGAGAACAGACCCATTATGGTGAAAATCCATGGAGATTAAAATGAAGAGAATAGAAAAAAAAGTCTCAGAAAGTAATATCTATTTTATATCACTATCTATTCATCTATCTACATGTAAGTTAAAGTATACATAAATATGCCCATGATGCCTAAGCATTGCATCTTACACATAATAGACATGCTATAAAGATTTGTTGACAGATTCCTTAGACTAGAAGGGACACAAAATAGTAGATGATGTGCAATTACTTTAGTAGGAGTTAAGAAGGATGTATGTCCTGGAAAGGGAGTTACTGTGTCCTCTCATGGCACTCTGTCTCATGAAAACCCCAGTTAATTGTCCTATTTATGGCTGCCATTCGGTTTGGACTGCTGGAGAATTTAAATGGATCTTTTATTCAAGACATCTCAGGCATTCATCAGCCATTGGCATCTTGCTTTTTTCTTTTCACAAGCTCTCTTTTGACTACAAGTGTGTACGACATTTATTAATTCATCTGCTCTATTCAGAGAGATTTGAAGCCAATATCTCTTCCCCCCTTCTCTTTTAAATGAAAGGAGGGTAAAATTGAATAGAAATCTTTCATCTCAGTACCTTACATTTGAATGGGATAGCTAGGCTTGAAGTAGTTTTCTGCCACTCATAACTTCTTATGGAGTTATGTTAGTTGTTAAATGTGTTTTCTTTCAAAGCAACGCAAAGCAATTTTGCCTTAAGGGAATAAAGAAACAATCTCTTATTTGTTATACCACTTACCATCAAGTAGATGGCCATTACTAAGTTGGTCAGCTTTATTCTGGAGCCTGAATACCTCTATTATGTTTTACAAATGTGAGTCTCCTTTCAATATTATATTGAAAATAATTTGATGGCAATTTCCATGGTGACAGAAGATGAGAACTTCACTTAAGACAATAACAAGGTGCTTTTTTCTGAGGTGTTGGTAAAAAGTCTATTGGTCTCTTTGTATCAATAGCTATTTCTTTCCTTTGGATATTGTAGATGGGATATATATACACACACGTGTATAAATATCTTTTAAGAGGCAATTTGATTTCTATTCATCGTTCCCTTGTTTCTACCAGGTTTCCCTATGTTCCTGTCTTAAAATACTGCTTTGTGAAAGGTAGCTTAATTCTACTTCACTGAGGACTGATTCCTTTCAGGCTGGAGAAGGTTTCTCAGTGCCTTACGTACCAGTGTTTCTGTTGGAATTGTCAAATACATCTTTGTAATATCACTTACATATCATAGGCCAGATAAACTATTAAGTGGCTACTTTTATATGCATTTTTATTCCATAGTTATTTTTGTTTGTTAAAAACAGCAGTACTACAAGTGCCGGTCATTATCCTTCTGTCCAGCTATTTCAAGACGGGGGAGAGTCTGTTTATTTAAATATATGCTGTCATTCTTTCTTCTCCTTTCTACCTCTAAGCAGTTGTAGTTTTACTACAAGGGAGACCTAGTTGCCTAGATGGATATGAACCTGAGATTGATATTATAAGTTCTTCTACCCACCCTCTTCTCCTCCTTACCCCAAGGAAAGGCTCAAGGTAAAATCTGTGTGTATACACATGTGTGTACATATATGTGTATGTGTGTATATATCTCTCATGTACATATTTATATATTGATTTGCTTTATTGAAAAAAAATTCAAAGGAATTTTATGAAGTCATCATAAACAAACCAGTAATAATATCTTACCTGAAAATTGGGAGGTATGAATCTGGTTTTAAAGATGGTTCAGGCAGAACCTAGATGATTATCTATCAGAGATATTAGAAAAGGGATTCTTTTTCTTTTTCTGGAGGCAAGTTTGAGATGACCTTTAAGCTCTGTCCAAATTTGAAGTTTCAATGAATCTAAGTATCTATATAACACAAGCATGACTATAGCTTATTAGTGTAATTTCTCTAACAGTGAATTAAGTGTTGCTTCTTTCCTGAATGGGTGAATTACCATTTCACAATGAGATCATAGTTCATTCACATTGGTAGCCCCTTCAAAGTTGCATTAACGTTCTTCATGAATTACTGAGCCATGAGCTCCATCACCCTGAAAATAGCAAGCACTGAACCTTGCCTTTAAAATGTGTGTTCAGTGTTTTGAAACACAGAAGGTACTGAAGCAAATCCTTAAGGACATTCTGCGGAAGCATACATGACTGAGCCTTCAAATGCCATTCAGGTTGAGTCATCTGTATTCTCTTGAGGGAGATATTTGACTGTGATTTTGGGTCCAAATTCATAACTATACCAGAAGAAATGCTGATCAGCATTTGTGATGGAAGGTAGTCTAGTATTATTTATAAATGTGTGTGTATGCACACGTACACATGTGTGTGTATGTGGGGAGGGGGGAAGGGAGGGACCCTTGCCAATTCTTATTTCCAAAGCTTAATTGCTTCAGCCAGCTGTCTTGGCCTTCCAGAGCATTATAAGTCCTGAACTGGGCATTCTTTCACCACTGTTCATTACCCTGGCAGAAACTGAGCTGTAGCAGACATGGCCCCTGGGCATATTGAAATGCTTACTCTCCACAAAACAACCAGGTATTAAATTATGAAAACACAAGTCTATTGCATTACTGGGTAACTTAGGGAAGTCACAAATACAGCAAGCTATTTAAATACAAAGTGACTCTGGTTATAACTATATTACACAATTCAACCATATTATTTGTTCCGAATTATCTTATTCTTACTTGTCTACATGTTGTGGTACAATTTGATTTGCAGACTTAAACATGAAGTACTTAGAATATTCTTTTCTCCCTGGCCAGATGGATTTTTTCTACATAATCTGCCTTATCCTCTGCTTGTGCCTCTATTTTCTTCTAACTGATAAGTGAACTTTTGTCTTTCTGTATATGGAAAGTATGGTAAGAATGAATTTTGTGCATGTTAAGTGTTTGCAGTCATTTCTAAAACACCCGGCAGTTTTAAACAAAGCAAACATTAGATGTTTACAAACGAAAATAAACATCCATCTAGGAGGTTCTCAACAAGGACTGGGAGGAAAGAGGAAGATAAGGAAGACACTTCTCCACTTCTACTTTTGGTCACAGGTTTTGTCCACAGCTCCAGGAAGTTTGTTGCCTATGTCTGCTCATTGAATCCTCAGCTGGAGAGGTCAGAAATAGGATCTAGAGGTCCATATAATTATGGACATACACATCTATAGGTTTTCATGTGAATACAGGCTAAAAGGAAATCGTATGATAATGAAAGGTACCATCTCAAACTGGCCCATGGGAACAGAATATTAGGGAATAATTAAAAAGCGAGATGCATTATACAGAATGAATTACATATAGGGAAAATATGTGAAAGAAAAAGAAGACTGGATGAGGAATAATGTGAAAGATTGTGTTCAATATAGCCAACTAAGCAGAACTAAGAGGATGATATAGACAAGACCATAATAATGTAAAGTAAAACAATCTAAATTGGAACTTAGATCATTATTTAAGTACTCTTGATTACAGAGGATGGATAGTGAAACATACCAATAGACAAGCACTGGACTACAGGTTCAGAGTCAGTCATATTTACTATGTGTAGAAACTTGTCATGTGACAATAATGTTGGCTGGATGAATGTGTCATTAGCAGAAAAAGGAAGGCAGCTATCCTAGAGTAGTAGTATGTTGAGTTAGTCAATAGTTTCTCTTCAATGCCACTTAGTACATACTCTTTCCATGGTCAATTTTTAGCCTTATTTTGCTTAACTGTATTTAGTTACAATGGAGGCAAGGAGGCATTTAGAAATTACAGGAATTTTTTTAAACTATCCATAACACTCCACAAATGAAACAAAAGTAACATTTGACCATGAGGAGTAAAGTCCCTCCCAAATTGGGAGAACAAAAGTCAAGGAGTTAAAAGGAGTTCTGGGCAGAGAACAAAGATAGCCATGCTCCAGGAGAACTATTCTCAGGGAAAGAGGAGTGTGTTGTGTACTCTCTGTTCACGGTAGAGGGAAACTAGCTCCTCTCATCATTTAGCTGTCACTCACTGTCTTTGACTTTAAAATGGTGGTTTCAACTCCAGTTTAGAAGGGGAGCTCCTTGCTTGGGTTGGGGGAAGGGCTTCCTCTTCTTACCTAAGAGCCTTTTCTGAAGCTTTCTAGCATATACTTTCCATTGAAATTAGGGACGGTGATGGAAGCTCAGTAATTCTCTGCGATCATAAGAGCTCCTTTCACTTTAGTAAAATGGTTTTAATATTTACTTATGTGTAGAAACTCTTGAGTTTGTCATGTGACACTAATGTTGGATGGATGAATGTGTCATTAGCAGAAAAAGAAATGCAGCTATCCTAGGGTAGTAGTATGCCAAGCTAGTCAATATTTTCGCTTCAATGCCACTTATTTTTAAACTACACTTCAAGCCCTTGATTATTGCTGAATACCTCTTTTCTATATCATGGAATTCAGATCAATTTCAACCTTTAAAAATTATGTAGATATGCACATATATTTTAAAGCTTTATATGTAATTATAGAAATACACATACACATATATGTATATATTTATGAATACATACATATGTGACATATAGCCCTTACAAGGCATATATAATATGCTATCCAGGTTCTCCTAGACTTGTAGTAAGCATCCATTTTCTTTCTGAGTTTAATCTCTAAGTATTAGAATTCATAGTTCAACCAGAACATGAGGCACTGTATACATCTTTGAGAGTGGCCCTAAAATATGAGCAATTCATAATACCAATTTCCCCTTTAGCATTATTCATCCCCTTACATAGTTGGAATTGTAAATGTTTAGCTGTAAACATTCCATAATTACCTTACACAATTTCATAGCATACTTAAGGAAGCATATGTACAATTTCCATGAAGTGAGAAGATTACATGTCTTGCCTAGAAGTCATTTTTCTTTTCATAATCTTGTGTTTGTGAACATTCAATGCATTAGTCTTACTAATGTACTTAGCAGAGTACCTGTCACATAGTAAGTGTTTAATAAATTCTTTTTGACTATCTGATTTACTATGACCTATGGAATAATCCCAGGAAGTCAGGGAATAAACACTAATATATTGCACGTATAGATCTCTATTAATCTATTTACTATTTATAGATATATAGGGGTATATATGTATCTGAATATACACATAAATGGTATGTATGTATATATGTATACATGTGTATGGAAAGAAAGAGAGACAGAAGCAGAGAGAGAGACAGAGAAAGAGAGAGAGAATTCTTTGATTTTGCTGTAATATTTCACTAACTTTTGCTGTAATATTTTACTACCTTTGATGATTTGGGCCTTTGATTTCACCACTGTGAGGAATTTCCTCTACCATTGCAAATTTTCAAATGTTCTATGCTATACAACCGTAGAGAGTTTTCTAGAAAGCAACGAATAGTTAAGTGACTTGATCAGGATCATATAGCCAGTATATTTCAGGGGCTGCACTGAAACCCAGGAATTCCAAACTTTAGAGTAATCTCCAAACTTTATGTGCGTGTGTGTGCAGACACACATATAATACATATATGTGTGTGTATATACATATATATATCCATCCATCCATCCATCCATCCATCCATCCACACACACCAGTATTTTTTCCCTTGTGTATGTGTATGCTGGGTTGTAGGGTAGGTATTCAGTGTGCCATTTCTTTCAATAGCCTTGCTCTTTGTGCCTGAACCAGGATTAGATGATAGATCATAATTGCTTTGAGAGGCTGAATAACTGCTTAGAAGATGGAAGGCCAAAGCCTGCAAGGTAGAGAGGGGTGTAGTGAGGGAGTCTTGGGCTATAACAGTAGGGTAGGTAAGGCTGCTGGTAAGTAGTAAGGATGATAGTCTGTGAACCATCTTTCTACCCTGTTAGTCATTGCCACATACCTTCACCCCATACCCACTTTTGAGGATGAATCAGTTGTGTTGTTCTGTCTCTCCAGGATTGAAAGGCCTCTTTGTCTTAGACTTGCAGATACCTTTCCAACAATTTTATCAAAAAAAAATTTTTTAAGCAGATTACAAAAGTTCCAAATGAAGTCTAATTCACACAATACAGTTATGGAGCTATCAATCAGTTATCTAGGGTTTTGCACACTCCAGTGGAAATAATACTACACAACCAGAATAGTTATTACAGGGGTGGCTAGGTGGTACAATGAATAGAGCACTGGCTCTGGAGTCAGAAGGATCTGAGTTAGAATCCGGCCTCAGACACTTAACACTTACTAGCTGTATGATCTTGGGCAAGTCACTTAATTCCAATTGGCCTACCTTACCTCCTCCAAAAAAAAAAGCACATAGTAGTTATTATAAGGTACAAAGTGTTTATCCAGTACAAGAATTACTTTATCACCAAATCAGGAAAAGCTTATAATATACATTCAAACAAACCAACCAACCCGTAGGTGCTACAACCTCTTAATTTATTCTTTAGGTCTTACACCAAGGGGAAGACATTTCCTGTAAATTACAGCTAAACTACAGCTTTCCAGTGAATGAGGGGCTAGAGTATTTGTGTATTTTGCTTTCTGAAACAAATCCTTGAAATGAAGGCTTTGAGTTTTGGATCCTTTTTCAGTATGAATACTTTATAAAGTAGACTAGAAAAAATACTTTTCAAACTCTTCCTTTCTTTTTTTTTCCCAGTTGCTACTAAAATACAACTTGGCCAGGAACAAGAAACAAGGAGTCCGTAATTAAAGCCAAAATATGTGTGTATATGTATGTATATACTAATATATATGCATGTGTTTACTTCATATGCTTATACAGTTTTTTTATTTAATCAAATGATTTAATCAAAAGCATTTATAAAATACGTACTATGAGCGAGACACCCAACTAGATGTTGAGGATACAAAGACAAGAAGAAAATGATTCCTTTTTAGAGGCTTACATTATTTTTGGGGGGAGACAACAAATTATGTATCAACACCAACAATAATAGCTAGCATTTATTAGCCATGTGGCAGGCACTGTGCTAAGTGATTTATAAATATTATCTCATTTGGTCCTCACAGCAACCTTGGGAGGTAGATGATAGTTTTATCCTCATTTTGCAGTTGAGGAAACTGAGGCAAACAGAGGTTAAATGACTTAGCCAAGTTCACACTCTTCTATCACTGACTCAAAACTTGCTAAGTGTGTGTTAATATATGCACATATATGTATCTACATATGTACATATGAAATTAATGCAAGATGATTTATGGGGGCGAGTGCTAAAATTAGGAGGAGGTCAAGAAATCTTGGTGTAGTAGGGGGTTCTTGAGCTGAATCCTGAAATGGAGGGGACTCTATCAGGCAGAAGTGAGGAAGAAGATGCTTGTCAATATATATATTGTTTCCCACCATTAAAATGGAAGCTTCTTGAGGGCAGGGACTATTTTGTTTTTGTCTTTGTATTCCTAACACCTACTATAGCACCTGGCACATACACTGACAGATTGTCCTCAATCTTCACTATTGAACAACAAATAAAATCTCCTATTCCTTTCTGCCTCCACAAGCAATTTCAGTTGAGATCATTTAAAAGCAAGTTAATGTTTTTTAACTGGGCCACAGGAAGTGAGACATGCCCAATAGCTCTGTTAAAAGGTTGAGTGATTGCTTGGATTTGCCTGTTGATGGACATGGCTAACCCAGAGCATGCAAACATTTGTTTCGGTTTCATAAGGTAAATTCAAATGTTTTCCAATAGATTACTGGGCAGTGTAGCCGAGAAGGGCAATTTCAGGAATTAATTATTGAGATGCTGTAAGTGTGTAAATAGTTTAATCTGGTCAAATACAACTGCGGAATTCTCATACAGGAGAAAGGGGGAAACATTTTACATGTATCTCTATCACCTCTGTTCTTAGTACTTGATGGTAGGAAATCATAATTGTATTTTTCTCGTGAGGGTCTTATAAAACAATTGCTGTTCAGGTCTCTACATTTGTAACTGTATTTGCTATGTGCTCACAGCTCTGTCTTTCTCATTCTATGAAGGGGATCAATGACTAGAAAGTAGACAAAAGGTTTATTAATGTATTAAACACAGGGAATCTGCCCTTCCTTATCTACATCTATTCTATGTCATTGATGCTCCTCAGAGTTTGCATAAAATACATATTTCTAATGCTCTTTGAATACATGACATTCTGTCCAAAATGACCTATGTGCCCCAGTATGTTTTTCTCCTAGAATGATGCCTCCTGGGTCTCTGGGACAGAGAATCTAAAGCAGCTGAGGAGCAGTTAATATTTTTTCTTTTGAAGACAGTGAGTCAGTGAGATCACACACCAGGCAACTGAAACCTGAAACATCACAAAGGTATTCTCAGGACTCTGTCATCCTGCGAATGAGATACGAAATGCATTTCCTGTGGTGCAGCACCCCAAAGCCTTGTCACAATAGATAAGGCCAAGTCAAAAAGGGATGCATCAGTTCATAAATGCCACTAAATAGTGACGCTAATAACAAGATGGTAATTTCACTCCAGGACGCAGAGACTATAACATCCTGTTCTTTTTTTGATTCCTCCACTCACAATAGTAACAAAAAGCTGCGTGGGAAGACAACCTGGAAATCAGATCAAAGAGTAAATCTATACATTGGTATAATCTATGCATTTATATACTATAATCATATATATGTATATAAATAATCTATTCATGTGCTTTGGTAAATCTATGCCTACTCTTCCATCTCTTGTTCAAAACTTGGTATAAAACTCATCTCTTCCAGGAAGTTCTCTATGATATAGCTTATTTTCTTAAATACTCAGTCTGTTGTAGTTTATTTTCATTTATTAATATGTTGTCTTATAAGCATATTTAGAGTTACATGTATATGTCATGTCAAAAGACTTAAATGAGATTATAACCTTCCCAAGAACATGGACAATCACCTATATGAGTTTGTCTCTCTCCCTTTCCTCTACTTGCAGTACTGTATGTAGTACAGGGCTATATACAAAGTGGGTTTTCAAGGAATGTTGTTCTTTTGGCTTCCTCCTTATCTAATGTAGTTTTCTGCCACATGGGCCTCTTACCTCCTGCACTATATTCTGCAACAATCAATCAACACCTCTTTTTTACCTCTACTGTAAGCTTTGTAATTCCATTTTTGGTCTTCTCTGATTGAAAACCCTTTCTCCCCTTCAACTAAGGTGTGTGTGTGTGTGTGTGTGTTTGTGTGTGTGTGTCAGTGTCTCTGTGTGTGTCTCCATGTGTGTGTGTGTGTATGTGGCATAGATGGCCCCTTTTCACACATAAATCCATTGTTGAACATTTGCTAAAGGTCTAATGTGTTCTGACTAATACTCTGCCTTGCAGAGTACCTGCTAGTCTGTGTGTATTAGTCAGGACAGTTTCTTCATTAATAGTTCCCTAAAGTAACAAAATTACAAGTCCTATGAAAAGAAGAAATAAATTAACAAAATATAACAAGTGGAGAGCATTATACTAGATACTTCAGGAAGTCCTAACATGAAGAAAAGAATGCCAGGTCCTTGCTCTCATAAGGCAGTTAGGCGGTACAGTAGATAGAATACTGGCTTTGGAATGAGTTCAAATCCTGACTTAGATTAACTGTATGTTCTTGAGCAATCACTTAATCTCCATATGTCCAAGTTTCCTTAACTGTAAAATCAGAATAATAACAGAAACTACCTCCCTCAGTTGTGAGGATCAAATAAAGGCCTTAGCATACTACCTAACACATAACAGGTACCTAATAAGTGATTGTTTCCTTTCTTCCTTCATAGAATTTCCCACTTCCCCATTTTCCTATATCTCTTCCACTTCTTGTCTCATCCCACTTCCCACAAGGATGGTGAACAGGAAGGGATATCCTAATAGAAACAGGATTGCAGGGAACTGTCCTGACCAGAGCAACTATTTACGTGATCAAAATTCCCAACTTTGGTTTGCTCATTGATAACACTTGTACAGAAGACCTTACAGTCACATGCTTCTCTTTGAGGGCAGGAATGGTATTTGTTTATAGTTTAGGGAAGATACAGACACTAATTCTACTTTTGTGATAGGAAAACAATTATTCTAACTAATAAATTGAGTAAAAGCTTTGATGAGCTCTTAAAACAGGTTGTTCTTTCAAAGTAACGTGACTCATTAGTTTCTATGATTAAATTCCTATAAAACATTAACAAAAGGTCCCCCTTTTCACATTCATGTTTCTATAGTAGAGTCACACATTAATTGTTTCTATGGCAATGAACAAACCTAATCATTCTCAGCAGAGATCTCAGTCCTCTGCTATTAAATATTTACATGTAAATATTTATATATGTATAAATTTATATTTATATTCATATCACTACTACTCTATAGTTACCAAATAGCCCATATGCAGAATTGTATGTGTAAATATTACCAATAATTACAAGTTAAATTGAATATATTTATAGTGGATTATTGTAGATAATATCACATGCTTGTGGACCATTAATAGGTTCCGTATCCAGGAGGAGATTTAGGCTCAGCTTCCTTTGACCACTATCATAATGGTTGGTGCACTAATTCTCAACAGCACAATATCTTTTGGAGGGGAGTAGCCTAAAAGTACAATGTCATATCACCAAGGCTAAGGTGTCAATGCTATAGGAAAAGTGTGTGTGGGAGGGAAAGGATGTAAGAAATAAAGTTTGTTAAGATGGCCAAAAAGTTAAACTGGCAACGATCTGGGGTGAGTGAATGGATAATAACTGACTGGAGTCCAAGGAAGCTTCCTTGTTAGACCAGACAGTCTTGTTATGACCATCCTATGAGAAGGGTTTCTAGCATACTTGGTCAATTGCTGCAACTTTTAACATCTTCCTAGAAGAGAAATACTATTGCCTTCAAATGATCTTGTAAAGGGCTTAGCATAGTATCTGACACATATAGGTACCTATTTTTTTGTTTTGGAGGGCAATTGGGGTTAAGTAACTTGCCCAAGGTCACACGGCTAGTTTTTGTGTGTTTGCGTTATGTGGCTGAGGCAGGATCCAAACTCAGGTCCTCCAGGCTCCAGAGCTGGCGCTCTACTCACTGCGCCACCTAGCTGCCCCAGTACCTGATTATTTTTAAGCCTTCTAACTAAGGTACAGGGGTGGTGCCTTCCCACTGCCATATTGCCTCTTTGAGCTTTCTTGGAACACATTGCTTGCTTTTGTCCACTTTCTCATTCTCACTGCTTTCATCAGGTTGCATTCTTCAAATAGCCAGACAGTGCAGTGTGCTGTGCAGTATGAGGACCACATTTTCACTCTTGATTTCCATGATTGAGGGTAGATGTTATATGCCCTTAAGCTTGCTGTTAGGGATATCTGGGACCACAGAACTGGCCATAGAAAGAAATTTGGGGTATTGTAACATTCTCCATTTGTGAAATGTAACTGGCTTAACACAACTCGGCCAGCATGAGGATGGATACAGAGCTAGCGATGTATCAATTTGACATGGTTATCGGAGGCATCTTGTATCAGCTCCAGGGCATAGACTACAGGTGGGTGGTCAAAACTGGGGTAGTCATAGCAAATTAAATAAACCAGTCAGAATGAACCATAATTCAGTGCTGGGTAGGCTGAGACAGGCTGGGGCAGACAAGCAGTGGAATCTAGAATTCATAGTAGAGAATAGGAAATCAGGAGGTCTACATGCACAAATGTGGGTAAGGGGACAACTAAGGAAGGCTTGAATTTGGATAGCAAGGCATTGGAGTAACCCCAGGAAAGGAATCTAAGAAGTGTAGATATGAGAAATGAGGGAGAAAAGAATTCAATAGTATCTAAAATTGAACACATAATCTCTTGTATCACCCACAGTAGCTTTTCCCTGACTATATAATTTCCATTAATAGACCCACCATTTCCCAATTCACCCAGGCTTAGTACATCTCTGTCATCCTTGACTCTTTCCTTTCCATTATCTTCTACATTAAATCAGTTGAAAAGTCCTGTCAATTGTAGCTCTGAAATTTCTATCACATCTGTCTCCTCCATTGTTCCATCTATTACCTCCCACCTAGACTATTGTAATAGTGTCCCAAATGATTTCCCTGGGTTTACTCTTTTTCCATTCCAGTACATTCAATACATCATCAGAAAATTAATCATCCAAATGGACACATCTGAGAATAACACTTCCCAAGTATAAAGCTTTCAATGGTTCCCTATTGCCTATTAAATGAAATCCACATTATTTAGCCTGGCATTCAAGGCCTTTTACAAAATTTCTCCAACTTATTTGTATTCCCTTTCATGCAGTCTGAAAAGATATCCCTTTTCATGTGGTCCTGTATCTAAAAAAAAGGAAAAGCCAATAGTAGAAAATGGGCTGGGGGGCAGAGCCAAGATGGCAGAAAAGAAGCACAAACTTGGTGTGGGCTCCAGCTCCAATTACTTCTGATACATGTTAAAAACGACTCTAAACAAACTTTAGAGCTACAGAATCAGCAAAGTGACAGAAGGAAATAAATCTCCTGCTGAAGGAAGCCTGGCAGGCTGGCAGGAAGAGTCTATCACACCAAGCTGGGAGCAGAGCACAGGCCTGCATGAGCCATGTGGGTTTAGCCCCAGGTGGCTCCAACCAGCAGCAGCCAGAGCAGACTTCAGGAGAGTGAATCATCAGCAGCTGTGGTGTTATCAGATGTCTGAACCCATAAACTCCAAAGACAAAGTAAAAGGTCAGTGCGGAACAGGAGGTGATTGAAGAGCAAAGTTTGGCCCCTGCCCCAAGGAAGAAAAGCGGGGGAGGTGCATCAGGTCCAGTGGCCTCAGCCTGGCTGCCTCAGAAGCTCCTGGACTGCAGATTGTAGGGGCACCAAGTGACCATTCAGAGGGTAATCACTCTTGCTTTAACCTGCTTGGATGTGGATCACAGTCTTGGGTGGTGGTTCTGAGGTGTGTGACCAGTGTGCCAGAGCTTATGGGGGTTGTAGAGAGGGTGCCCAAGTAATAGCTCCAGCAGCTGCAAAAAAACTCCAGCGATTTGGGACAAAGGTCTCTCCATTCTGGAAACAGAGTTCTACCATGGCAAAAAGGTCAAAAGACAAGTAATTGGCTGGCAATATAAGCAAGCAACGGAAGCACAAACAGACCATAGAATTCTTTTGTGGGGACAAAAAGGATCAAGGCAAGGAGTGGGAGGAAGACAGAGAAGTCAGACGCCTGCATCAAAAGCCTCCAAGAAAAAATATGAACTGGTTACAGGCAATGGAGGAGCTCAAGAAGGATTTTTAAAATCAAGTAAAAGAAGTAGAGGAAAAATTGGGAAAAGAAATGAGAATAATGCAAGAAAATCATGAAAAGCAAGTCAACAGCCTGCTAAAGGAGACCCAAAAATACACTGAAGAAAATAATAGCTTAAAAATTAGGCTCAGGGGCAGCTAAGTTGCACAGTGAATAGAGCATTGGCCCTGGAGTCAGGAGGACCTGAGTTCAAATCTGGCCTTAGACACTTAACACTTACTAGCCATGTGACTTTGGGCAAGTCACTTAACCCCAATTGCCCTGTCCCCCTCCAAAAAAAAAGAAAAATAGAGTAACTCAAATGGCAAAAGAGGCCCAAAAAGCCAATGAGGAGAATGCTTTAAAAAGCCAAATTTGCCAGATGGAAAAAGAATTTCAAAAACTCAATGAGGAGAATTATTCCTCAAAATTATATTGGAGCAATTGGAAGCTAATGACTTTATGAGAAATCAAGATACTATAAAACAGATCCAAAGAAATGAAAAAATAGAAGGCAATGTAAAATATCTCATTGAAAAAACACTGACTTGTCAAATAGACCCAGGAGAGATAATTTTAAAATTATTGGACTATCTGAAAGCCATGACCAAAAAAAGAGCCTAGGCAAAAATCTTTCAAGAAATTATCAAGCAACATTGCCCTGATATTCTAGAACCAGAGAGCAAAATAGATATTGAAAGAATTCACCAATCACCTCTTGAAAAAGATCCCCAAAAGAAAAATCCTAGGAATATTTTAACCAAACTCCAGAGTTCCCAGGTCAAGGAGAAAATACTGCAAGCAGTCAGGAAGAAACAATTTGAGTATTGTCAAAACACAATGAGGATAACATAAGACCTAGCAGCTTCTACATTAAGGGATCGAAGAGCTTGGAATATGATATTCCAGAGGCCAAAGCAGCTAGAACTGAAACCAAGAATCACCTATCCAGCAAAACTGAGTATAATGCTGCAGGGGAAAACATGGTCATTCCATGAAATAGGGGACTTTCAAGCATTCTTGATGAAAAAGCCAGAGCTGAACAGAAAGTTTGACTTTCAAATATAAGAAACAAGAGAAGAATGAGAAGGTAAACAGGAAAAAGAAATCATAAGGAACTTATTAAAGTTGAACCATTTACATTCCTACATGGAAAAATGATAATTGTAACTCATAAGACTTTTCTCAGTATGAGGATAGTTGAAGGGAATATATATGTATGTATATATATGCATGTATATATATATATATATTTGTACACACATACATGTATATGTATATATAGGAGGGTGTATGAGTGTATAAATATGTATGTGAGTGTGGGCATATGTATGTTCATATATACAGAGACAGAGGGCACAAGATAAATTCAATATAAAGGGATGATATCTAAAAAATAAAATTAAGAGGTGAAAGAGGAATTTATTGGGAGGAGAAAGGGAGAGATAGATTAGGATAAATTATCTTATATAAAAGAGGCAAGAGAAAATTCTTTCAATCGAGGGGAAGAGTAGGAAGGTAAAAGGGAATGGGTCAGCCTTGCTCTCATTGAATTTGGCTTAAGGTGGCAATAACATACACACTAGTGCCCATTTGGGTATCTTGCCCTACACAAAAGTAGGGGGGAAAGGAATAAGATGAGGGATGATAGAAAAGAGGGTAGATTGGGGGAGAGGATAATTAGAAGCACACACTTTTTTAATGGGAGAGCATCAAAGTAGAAAATAGAATAAGTGGGGGGCAGGATAGTTAGTCTTTCACAATATAACTACTATGGAAATGTTTTGCATAACTACTCATGTACAATCTATATTGAATTGCTTACCTTAACACTAGGGGTGGGTAAGGAGGGAAGAAGGAAAAGAATCTGGAAATCAAAGTTTTAAAAACAAATGTTTTTTACATGCAACTGGGAAATAAGATATAGAGGCACTGGGGTATAGAAATCCATCTTGCCCTTCTAGAAAGTTAGAGGTGGGATGGAGGAGGATATCAGAAACAGCAGATTGGGGGAAGGGGGATTTAGGAGGAGGATAGGGGAAAGACCAGGAGAAAATTTGTAACTCAAAATCTTGTGGAAATGAATGTGAAAACTAAAAATAAATGAATAAAAATATATGAACTTAAACGTGAATGTTTTCAAATACAAAGAACATAAAAGTTGTTTGTATAGAAACTGAATTTTTATTACAAAGTTGTTCTTAAAGCAAACATTAAATTTAATATGATGTTACCAATGATATATTGCTTTTTTCTGCCCCCCTTATGAATGTCCTCTTGCTCTTACTCATTTTTAATGTTTCATTATGTCTTCTTTTCTTTCCATTTTGGCATCACTATTTTTACTCTCTCCACACTCTATCTATTCCTTTTCCTCTTCAAAAAAGGCCACCTATGTAACATATGAGTATAGTAAGGCAAAATAAATTCACACATTGATCATTTCTAAAATATATAAGTAAGAAATAAAAAATGAATGAAAAAAAGAAAGAGAAAGAACAAAAGGAAGGAAGGAAGAAAAGAAAAGAAAAGAAGAGGAAGAAGATGATGATGAAGATGATCTCACTAGGCATCTGTAGTCCATCATCTTTCTGCCAAGAGATGGGTCACAGATGTCATCATCATCATGAGCAGTGTTCTGGACTCATGAGTGGTATTGCATTGATCAGTCTTTAAAAGTTAATTTGCTTTACATTATTATATAGCTATATGAATTATTCTATTGATTCTTCTCACTTTACTCTATATAAGTTAAGAGGTTATTTTCCCCAATTTTGTCCAAGTCTTCCCTTCTTCATTTCCTTTCTTTTTTTAAAAAAAGCAATTGGGGTTAAGTAACTTGCTCAAGGTTACATGGCCAGTTATTTTCTGGGTGTGGTGCTAAGTATCTGAGCCTGGATTGGATCCCCCAGGTCATCCCGACACTGGGGCCGGTACTCTTACTTGCTGAGCCATCTGGCCTCCCCTAAGCAATTGGGGTTAAGTAACTTGCTCAAGGTTACACGGCCAGGTGTTTCTGGGTGGATGTTAAGTGTCTGAGACCGGATTTGATCCCCCAGGTCATCCTGACACTGGGACCGGTGCTCTTACTTGTTGTGCTACCTGGCCACCCCACCCTTCTTCATTTCTTATAGAGCAACAATACCCTTCTACACTCATATACTATCCTGTGAATTATAGGTGCCTACTTTTTTAACAGTTCTTTGTTACAATAAAAAAGGGGGGCTGTTATACATATTTAAAAAAAAATCTTTTAGTTCATCCCCCCATCTTTGACATCTTATTGAATAAAAGGTTAAGCATAATATAACATCTTTTAGGTAGAGTTCTAAACTGCTTTGCATATAGATTATTAAAAGTTAAATCTTTAACCTACGTTGTTAAAAAAAAAAACCCACAGCTCTTCCAATAATGCATTAATACCTGATCTTCCATAGGCTATCCAATAATTAAAATTTTCCCAATTTGTCATTTTTGATAATTTGATAACTTGAGGTAGAAATTCAGAATTGTTTTAGTTTTGTTAATTTATTTTAATAGCATTAATTTTGTATGTGATAAAACTTTTTTCAATTTTATATAATCAATAATATCTATTTTTAATTGTCTCTAATGTTTTCCAATAAATTTCCAATTTATTGTTCATATGACCAATATTGTCCAATAAGTGAGAGAGGAATATAATGAGAGGAGAAAGGGAGAGATAGAATAGGGTAAATTATCTCATATAAAAGAGGCAAGAGAAAACTGTTACAATGGATGGGAAGCATAGGAAGGTGATTGTCTATGATCTTTTCCATCCTTTGGTTAAGCACAGTTGTGAAAGGTAATGCTTTCCTTTTTCTAATTTTTCCCAGATATGAGAGCTATATGGGTCATGTATCCATTTGGAGCACATAGCTAAACAATTTTTCCAATTTTCTCAGAAGTTTTTTTTCTTCAAGTAGTGAGTCTTCACCTTGGTTTGGTATCCCTGGGTTCATAGAACACTATGTGACTGTGTCTGATTGCTTCTGAGTCTTTTGTACCTAGTATGTTCCATTGAAATCCTCCTAAAGAAAATGATAGTGACTAATCCTTGAAACATTCTAAGAGGTGGGGTTGTCAGAAAAATTCTTTAGGGACATTGCTCTATAAAATCATGGAGGTAGCAACTGAAATACCATGTATAGGGAAGAGTAAGTGGAAGAGTTTGGATGGTACATAAAGTATATGAGGAGGAATTAACATGGAAAGAGATTTCTATACTCTAATTTTTAAGAAATTCTTCTCTGGATTGTTGGAAGTCTAATAAAAAGGAAATTTTTAAATTTTTAAAAATAATATAAATTTCTTTTAAATGAAAAGAAAAGGAAACAGAGAAAACTGACTTTTATATCAACCAAGCTAGAAATCACAGAAAATGTAAAACTCATGGACATAGCTATAAACAAAGACAGATGGGGGGCAGAGCCAAGATGGTGGAACAGAAGCAATAACTTTTCTAAGCTCTTCCATGAATCCCATCACTAAACATTAAAAAGTGAATCCAAATGGATTTTTAGAGTAACAGAATCCATTGAGAGACAGAACATAGCAGATTCCCAGCCCAGGAAAGTGCCCATGTTCTGGTCTGCCCAAGGTCTGGGCAGGGGGAACGTGTAGCATGTGGGGGCTGTACCAGCATGGACCAGAGAGCAGACTACAGTGGAATGAGAAGGAGGCCCATCCAGCAGGCTTGCCAACCCCAAGGGTGATTGGCAACCATCTTACTGCAGGACTGAGGATCCAACAGAGCTGGGTAAAAAAAAGTGCAGGGCCCACAGCAGAAACAGCAGCTTCTCCGGGGCTATCAGCCCACAGCCTGGAAGTTTAAAAATCACCTACCTGAATTTCCAGAAGCCAAGATGGCCAAGTAAACCCTAGCTGTTCTAATTCCTCCTCCCTAATCCAGAAAACCAGAGATAAATGTCCCACCCAGAGCAAAATCCTGAAATAGTGGAAATAGCCTCAGGCTTAGGAGTCACTGAGAAAGGGTGTAACTGAGGCAGTAAGGAGTCTGAAGTGAAGGGTAGGAGGGGTCCCAACAAGCTCTACCTCAGCTGACCAGCAGGAGCTCCCAAAGCCCAGGGTGGTAGAACCAGTAAGCACTAACAATATAATCCCAGGTGGGCCTTAGCACCACCAGGGGATTCTGCAGACAACAGCTCTGCTGGCTGCCAGCTGCTGAGCCTACCTGAGCTGTAGCCCAGGGGCATAGAGGTGAAAAGCTGAAGAGGCCAGACCACCCCTCCCCCACAGATTACTCTGTAAGCCTCAGGGTAACTCAGGGGAAACACTGAGAACCCTGGCCTTCACCTCAGTCTAGACACCCCAAGGCTACAGCCCACAAAGTCAACAGAGCTTATTATAGTGAGCAAGAACAACAAAATACAGAGGACAACATGGACTTTTTACTCACACCTGAGACCAGAAGGAAATATGAACTGATCTCAAGCCCAAAAAGCATTCTTGGAGGAGCTCAAGAAAGATTTTAAAAGCCAAATTAGAGAGGTAGAAGATAAATTTAAATCTACAGTGACCAAGCTGGAAAAAAATCTCATTGAAGAAAACAAATCCTTAAAAAATAAAATTACAATTACAAGACTCAAGAAAGACATAAAAAGATAAACAAGGAAAACACACACACATGCACACATGCACATACCTTGGGATTCAATAAGAGCAAACTCTTTACATCCCTATATGAGAAAGTGATACCTGTCAATATTGAAATTTATATGATTACTGTGACCTTTAAAAGGGATATACATAGATAGAGGGCATGGGTATAAATGAACTTATCTGATTATTTAAAAAAAAATTTATTAAGGGGTTCAAAGGGATTGTAATGGGAGAAAAGGAAAGGATGAGGCAGAAAAAGGTAAATTATGCTATATGAAGAGGCATAAAAACATACTATAGTAGAGGGGAAGGAAAGAGGAAGATGAACATCATTTGAACATTATTTTCATTGGTTCTAGTTCAAAGAGGGATCAACATAATCTTTTAAATTTAAGATTCTAATGTGAAGAAACGCAAAAACCAGTATAATATAGGGAAAGGAGGGAGGGAGAGGAGCACTGTATGAAATTTACTCTCATTGGTTTGGGGTCAAAGAGGGAATAACATACTCTGATAAGTATAAAAATCCATTGTGCCTTATGGGCAGCAGGAGAGGTAAGGGGGGAATAAGAAAGTGGGGGGGTAGAAGGGAGTGAAATAGTAGTAGGTAAAGAGGGGGGTCACAGGGAGGGAATACTGAAGGAGGTGGTGGTCAAAAGGAAAACTCTTAAGGAGGGGAAGGGAAAAGGAAGAAACAAAAACACAAACAGGGGAAGGAATAGGATAGAGGGGAAATACACAAATAGTAATCATAACTGTGAATGTGAACAGGATGAATTCTCCCATAAAATGGAGACAGATAGCAGAATGGATTAAAAACCATAATCCTACAATATGCTGTCTACAAGAAACACATTTGAAACAAGGGGATATGCACAGCTAAAGTAAAAAAAAAAAAGCAGGGGTAGCAATCCTTATCTCAGATAAAGCAAAAGCAAAAATAGATATAATTAAAAGAGATAAGGAAGGAAACTATATCCTGCTAAAAGGCACCACCAAGAATGAAGCAAAATCATTACTTAATATCATTACTTAATGTATATGCACCAAGTGGTATAGCATACAATTCCTAGAGGAGATGTTAAGGGAATTAGAGGAAGAAATAGATAGCAAAACTATACTAGTAGGGGACCTCAATCTCCCCCTCACTGAACTTGATAAATCTAACCTCAAAATAAACAAGAAAGAAATCAAGGAGGTGAATAGAATGTTAGAGAGGCTAGATATGATAGATCTCTGGAGAAAACTGAATGGGCATAAAAAGGAATATACCTTCTTTTTAGTGGTACATGGCACATACACAAAAATTGACCATGTACAAGGGCATAAAAACCTCACAATTCGGTGCAGAAAGGCAGAAATATTGAATATATAATTCTCAAATCATAATTCAATAAAAATCATATGCAATAAAGGGCCATGGAAAGACAGAGTAAAAACTAATTGGCAACTAATTAATTTAATCCTAAAGAATGAGTGGGTCAAACAAAAATTATAGAAATAATCAGTAACTTCATTCAAGAGAATGACAATAATGAGACAACATACCAAAATTTGTGGGATGCAGGAAAGGCAGTTCTTAGGGGAAGTTTTATATGCCTGAGTGCATACATGAATAAATTAGAGAAAATGGAGGTCAATGAATTGGGCACGCAATTGAAAAAGCTAGAAAAAGAACAAATTGAAAATCTCCAATTAAATACTAAATTAGAAATAATGAAAACCAAAAGACAGATTAATAAAATTGAAATAAAAAAAAAACTGTTGAACTAATAAATAAAACTAAGAGTTGGTTTTATGAAAAAAAATAAAATTGATAGACCCTTAGTCAATATGATACAAAAAAAGAAGAAAACCAAATTATGAGTATTAAAAATGAAAAGGGTGAATCTACCTCCAATGAAGAAGAAATTAAAATTGTAATTAGGAATTATTTTTGCCAAATTGCAACATAAATTTGACAATCTTAGTGAAATAGATGAATATTTACAAAAATGTAAGTTCCCTAGATTAACTGAAGAGGAAGTAAATTACTTAAATAACCCCATCTCAGAAAAAGAAATCAAACAAGCCATCAACAAACTCCTTAGGAAAAGATCTCAAGGGCCAGATGGATTTATTAGCAAATCCTATTAAACATTTAAAGAACAATTGATTCCAATACTCTACAAACTATTTGGGAAAATTAGTAAAAGAGTCCTCCCAAATTCTTTTTATGCACAAATATGGTACTGATACTTAAATCAGGAAGAGATAAAACAGACAAAGAAAATCATAGACCAATTTCCTTCAGGAATATAGATGCAAAAATTTTAAATAAAATATTAGCAAAAAGACTATAGCAACTTATCACAAGAATAATACAATTTGGTCAGGTAGGATTTATTCCAGGAATGCAAGAATGGTTTAATATTAGGAAAACCATCAGTATAATTGATCATATCAACAATAAAACTAGCATAAACCACATGATTATCTCAATAGATGCAGAAAAGGCTTTTGACAAAATACAATATCCATTCCTTTTAAAAACAAATGGAGTCTTCCTTAAAATAATAGGTAGCATCTGTTTAAAGCCATCAGCAAGTATTATTTGTGATGGGGATAAGCTAGAGGCATTTCCAATAAGATCAGGGGTGAAACAAGGATGTCTACTATCACCCCTCTTATTCAATCTGGAAATAGAAAAGTTAGCAGTAGCAATTAGAGAAGAAAAAGAAATTGAAGGAATCAAATTAGGCAAAAAAGAAACTAAACTATCATTCTTTGCAGATGATATGATGATATAGTTAGAGAATTCTAGAGAATCAAGTAAAAAATTACTTCAGACAATAAATTTGGCAAAGTTGCAGGATATAAAATAAACACACATAAATCTTCAGCATTCCTATATATTTCTAATGAAATCTAATAGCAAGACATAGAAAGAGAAATCCCATTTAAAATTACTGTAGACATTATAAAATATTTGGGAATCTACCTGCCAAAACAAACACAGGACCTGTATGAACACAACTACAAAGCACTTTTCACACAAATAAAGTCAGATCTAACTAATTGGAAAAACATCAATTGCTCATGGCTGGGTTGAGCTACTATAATAAAAATGACAATTTTACCTAAATTAAATTACACAGTTAGTGCCATACCAATCAATCTACCAAAAAATTACTTTATAGAGCTAGAAAAATAGTAACAAAATTCATTTGGAAGAACAAAAGGTCCAGAACATCAAAGGAATTCATGAAAAGAAATGCTAGGGAAGGTGCCCTAGCCATACCAGATTTTAATCTGTATTATAAAGCAGTAGTCATCAAAACTACTTGGTACTGGCTGAGGAATAGAGCAGTGGATCAATGGAATAGATTGGGTACATGAGATTCAGCAATCAATGACTATAGTAATCTACTGTTTGATAACCCAAAGACCCCAGTTTTGGGGATAAGAACTCACTATTTGAAAAAAAAAAACTACTGGGAAAACTGGAATATAGTATGGCAGAAATTGGGCATAGACTAATCTAACACCATATACCAAAATCAAGTCTAAATAGGTGCATGATCTAGGTATAAAGGCTGATGCCGTAAGCAATACGGAAAAGCAAGAAATAGATTACCTGTCAGGTTTGTGGAGAGGGGAAGACTTTATGACCAGACAAGAATTAGAGAGCATTATAAAATGAAAAATGGATAATTTTGATTACATTAAATTGAAAAGCTTCTATACAAACAAAGCCAATGTAACCAAGATTAAGAGGGAAGTGGAAAATTGGGAAAGAATTTTTATAACCTATGTCTCTGATAAAAGACCCATTTCTAAAATATACAGAGAATTGAGTCAAATCTATAAGAATACAAGTCATTCCCCAATTGATAAATGATCATAGGATATGAACAGGCAGTTTTCAGAGGAAGAAATTAAAGATATCTATAAGCATATGAAAAAATGCTCTAAATCACTATTGATTAGAGAAATGCATATCAAAACAACTCTGAGGTACCACATCTCACCAGTCAGCTTGGTTAAAATGACAAAACAGGAAAATGACAAATGCTGGAGAGGATGTGGAAAAATTAAAACACTAATGCAATCCTGGTAGAGTTGTGAACTGATTCAGCCATTCTGGGGAGTAATCTGGAACTATGCTCAAAAGGCTATAAATAATTCTATACCCTTTGACCCAGCAATATCACTTCTAACATTGTATCCCAAAGAGAGCATAGAACCAGGAGAAGACCTTGTAATGGGAATGTAAATTTAAAGATCTTCCCTGCCCCTAGGCTAAAGTGCACCTGGAGCCTGGGGTAGGAGGCTTGTTTTTCAATAGATACTTCTTGATTGGCCAGTGAGTCAATAAGGTTGTTACATTCTCTGAGTCAGGAGAAGGCTATATAAGCCCTGATGTGTAGCTTTGTTTTGGGGCTCACTTTGAGAAGTGTTCTGTGATTTGATCTGGTTTCTGGGAAGCCATTGTTCAGAGCCCCCTCCCCCCCCCCCCCCCCGCGGTGAAACTAGGATTTTCAACCCAGAAGTTGATTGGGTATGGATGTAATGGTTGGGCAGTTTGAAATCTGTCTACTTGATCTGTTTCTGTCTTGATAATTCTGTCTGTATATTCTGAAGTTCGGGGTGCTGACCTCTTTCCCCTGAACTAGTTAAATGACACATATTTGACTGATTAAAGTAAGCTTGTTAACCCATTTTGAGTTGCTTTCCTTTAACAAAGCAGATCCAAGAACCTGTATTGGCAGCAAACCCTGAGGACGCTTGGGGTGCTTGCTGCTACAGACCTATATGTACAAAAATATTTATAGCAGCTCTTTTTGTGGTGGCAAAGAATTGGAAATTAAAGGGATGCCCATCAATTGGGGAATGGCTAAACAAGTTGTGGTATATGAATGTAATGGAATATTTTTGTGCTATAAGAAATGAGGAGCAGATGGACTTCACATTTACCTGGAGAGGCTTATACAAACTGATGCTGAGTGAGAAGAGCAGAACCAGCAGAAATTTGTACACAATTACAGACACAACATATATGTGATGACTAGCTTTGAGAGAATGGACTCTTCTCAGCAAAGCAGGAGTTATAAGACAACTCCAAAAAACTCATGATGGAGAGAGGTGTCTATATTCAAAGAAAGAACTAGAAAGTACAGAGTTTGAATGCAGATTGAAGCAAACTACCTGCTCTCTTTCTTGTTTGGTTTTGTTTCCTCTTTCCCATCGTTCATTCCATCCATTTATAATCCTTTTTTTTTTTGGAGGGCAATTGGGGTTAAGTAACTTGCCCAAGGTCACATGGCTAGTTTTTTTGGGGTGTGTGTGTTAAGTGTCTGAGATCTGATCCGAACTCAGGTCCTTCTGATTCCAGGGCTAAAGCTCTACTCACTGTGCCACCTAGCCGCTCCTATAATCCTTCTTTAAAACATGACTAATGTCTAATGCGAAAGTATTTGTAGATCCTATACTTGGGCGGAGGGGAGGAGAGGGAGGGAGAGAAAATTTGAAACTCAAGGGATTGTGGAACTGAATCTTGTAAACTAAAAGTAAACAAATTAATAAAGACAAAAACAAAACAAAACAAACACAGATGTCCTAAAGCAGGTAGAAAAAGTTTACCTCAAAGATATTGACTATTGCAGGGATAACAATAAATAAGATAGTTTTGTTTATGAAAGAAAAACAGAATTGTTTTTGTTTACTGTTTTAGGGGTGACAGTGGGAATTCTGGATATTAAGTAATACTCACATGAGGAAATCCAAGAACTATAGATGGGGAAGCATGATGGAAAACATTTGGGTGAAGATCAACGGAGGTTGCAAAAGAAGACAGATTGTCATTGGAGTATTATATAAACCACTTAGATAAAAATTAGGAAATAGATGAATCAGGGAAGCAGATTACTAGCTTGGCACTGAGTTATGATATAGTAATGAAGGGGGTTTCAATTACCCAGGCATCTGCTGGAGCTTCCTGCCAAAAGCACAACAACTCATTGTTTCTTTGCTTGCTTTAAGGACAATATCATACCTCAAAATAGAAAAAGATTTAACCATTGCCTTAAACTCTTGCAGTAGACTTTCAGATGAACTACTGGCAGCCACTACCTGCCTTTGCCAATCTATCATCTACACAGCTACTAAAATAATCTTTCTTTCCTTTAAACATTTTTATTAATTTATTTTATATCCCTATGTGTTTCAATATATCCCTTATAGCAGCATCTTTGTAACAAAAATGAGAAGAAAAAAAAATCAACAAAACTAACCAACACATCAACCAAGTCAGACAATTTATCCCATATTCCACATTCATAATCCCCACCTCTGCTAAGAAGGGAGGAATATGCATTCTCATTTTTTTTCCCCTGGGTCTATATTGGTCATTTTAATTACATAGTATTTAGTTTTAATTTTTCTATTTTTTCCCATTTCCTGTTTCTTTTTAAATGTTGCAATCATTGTACATAATCTTGTTTGTACTTATTTCATTTTGTATCAATCAGCCCGTGGAGGTTTTCCCATGTTTCTCTGTATTACATTCAGAATGTCTTACAATATGGTATGTTAATGTTACATTCTTTGCTTGGCTATTCTCTAGTTGAAATGTATCTACTTTGTTTCCAGTCATTCATTACTATGAAAAATGATGCTATATTTTGTTGTGTGTATCTATGTATATGTATGTGTATATATGTGTGTATATACATATGTGTGTATATGTATATGTGTATACATAAAGGTGTGTGTATATATATGTATATATACATATATATATATTTATATATAAACCTTTTCTTTTTATCTTTTACCTCTGTGGGATATAGAGCCGGCAATGAGATTTCTGGATCAAAGGGTATGGACATCTTAGTCATTCTTCATGTAATTGCAATTGTTCTCTAAAATTGGTGGGGTCAGTTCATAGCTGTATCAACAATATATTTATTTACCTGTCTTTCCACTACTATTCCAACATCTAGTGATCCAATGTTTTGCTATCTATGTTAAAATGCTGAGTGTGTGATAAATCTTAAGAGTTATTTGGATTTGTATTTCTCTCATTACTGTTGAGTTGAAACAACCTTCCATATGGTTATTAATAGGTTGTAGTTCTTTTATTAAAGAACTGTTTTTTCAAATCCTTTGATCCCTTATCTACTAAGGAATGGTTCTTGGTCTTCTATGCATGTTATTTCCTATATATATTGGATATTGGATACTTAGATTTATTTTATGCAAGGATTTTCCCCCCAATTGACCATTTCCTTTTTTTCTTTCTTCTCATGGTTTTGTTTCTGACTTTCCAAACTTTGCCACCATGCTTCAACTGCCTCTGTGCCCATGAACTCATCAACCTGCAACATTCTTCTGCTATGCTAGCTCTCATCTCTCATTGGTGAGTTCCACCTGGGCCTTCCATTTTGGGGAGAGGCACAGAGTAGCCATTCTTTATTCTCCTTCTGGCTTTGCTTCTAACTTTCTGAACTTCTATAATATGCCCCTGCATGGCTACCGCCCACTCCTTTCCTACCTCCACTTTTCAGCTATCCTTTGTGGGCTATCTTCCCCCTTAAGCTTCTTGTGAGCAGAGACTTTCTTGCTTTTTTCCTATATTTGTATCTCCAATACTCAGCACTGGGCCTAGCATAGAGTAAGTACTTAGTAAATGCTTCTTGTTTTTCCTATCTCTATCTTAGTTGTGTTTGTGTTTCTTCATGAAAATAGCTTTTAATTTCACTTAATGAATATTAACCATTTTATCTTTTCTAATCATTTCTAGTCTTTGTTCGGTTAAAATGTTCCCTTACTTATTGTTATGAAAATTACCTAATCTAGTACTTCTTTACCTCCTCACTTTTAATATTCAGGTCATGTGTTCATTCTCAATTTATTGTTGTATATGATGTAAGATGTTGATCTCAGGCCAATTTCTGCCAAACTGCTTTCCATTTTCCTCAGCAAATCTTGCTAAAAAGTGTTTTCCCCAAAATACCTATGTTCTTGGGTTTAGCAAACATTGGATTATTGAGTTCAGGTATTTCTGGTTCTTCCCTATTTAGTCTTTTCACTAATACACTAATAATTTTGCTGATTCTGTAAAGTACAATTTGAGATCTAGAAGTTCTACAATCATTTTACTTCTCATAGTTTTTTTTAATATTTTCCCATGAGATTTTAAATCTCCCTCCTCTATAATTATAAATGTGATTTAGCAGTAGGTAGGCAAATTAATTTAGTTAGCATTATCATTTTTTTTTTGTTATGTTGGCACTGACAAGTCATTCACATAGAATATTTAAATGGAAAGGGTGTCAAAGATTTGGCATGTTGAGTTATATTATCTTTGACACCCCCACCCTCTTGAATCCAATCACTTTTCCAGCTATTTATTCTTCTTTCTTATCTTCTTCCACACCTCTTTTCCATTCCTAAGGTTATCATCTTCATCTAGTCTCACATTACTTCTTCCTTCCTCTACTATAATAGTCTCAATGTAGATTAACCTCACTTCTACCTCTTCCCATTATTTCTTCCTTTCTCCATTCCTAAACAATACTGTACATTTTCATAGTTTTTGAATGTGCAATATCTCTACCTCTTTTAAAAGTTGCAAAAGTCCATAGCCTCTGTGTTCATTGATATAACTGGTCTCTAGTAAACTATACTTTCGATTTCTTTTTTTTTTCTTGGAGCTTCATTTAGTATTCATTGATGTCTTTTGCTTTCCAAACGTATCTCTGTACTTCCTCCCTACCCAAAGAACTAATCTCTGTAACAAAGAGAAATGCATTTTAGAAGAGACATTGACAAACTGGAGTTCATTCAGAAGAGGGTCATTCCAACTTACCGTGTTTCCCCGATAATAAGACCTATCCCAAAAATAAGCCCTCCCCTTACTGTGTAAGATTCCTCTAAAATAAGCCCTCCCCCCAAAATAAGCCCTATTGAGATTGCTACTGTAGTGAAGGTGATCCCCCGTGCTACACGCTACATTATGCCACGCTCCGAGCTGCATCCAATCAGAGCTGCAGCAGTGAGCGTGTCATCCTGTTCTTCCCCAGTGATTTGCTTATTGAATAAAGGTACATTTTTTTGTTCACATTTACCTGTTTATTAAAATTGCTGTCAATGTTCATTAAAATAAGCCCTCCCCTGAAAATAAGCCCTCTGGTGTTTTTCTGTCCAAAAAAATTAATAAGACAATGTCTTATTATCGGGGAAACACAGTAGGAAAGTGCCCAATGTCTAGCATAGTTCCTTGCACATAGAAGATATTTAACAAATATAGATTGAATTTAGATCACCCAATATGATAAGGGAACTAGAAGCCATATTATATTAAACTTAGTTGAGGGAACAAGGGGATATTGAGTCTGGAGAAGATAATTTGGATTTAGGTGGGATAAATTTTTTCTCTTCAGATATTTGAAGCACTGAGATGAAGATTAGGAAAAGAGACATATATTTCTTTGGTTCCACTGGGAAGAACTGGGCAAATCACTTAGTGGACATAATTTAGAATAATTCTTATATGGGGCAAAGGGTCAGATGACCTCTCAGGTGTTTTCTGACTCTGATATTCTGTTGACTTGATTTTATTGCTTTCAAGTAGATCAGTTAAAAACTATAGACTTTACTTTGGGAGGCAGCTGCCATATACTTGTTTAAACTATTTCTCCAGTTCAAATTTTACATTATAACTCTCCTGTTTCTAACTCCAAAGCCTCTTGACATTGTTGTCAGGGGGCAAATCAAGAAAATTAATGAATATCAGGTTATTGTCACACAGCCATCAGGGAGGTGGTGGTTGAATACTGTGAGACATGTGAATCACATTTACTTAGTGGCAGGCTCCTGGAATAAGTCAAGGCTGGCCAGGTGGTTTTGACAAAATCCCAGTGTACTTGAAAATCTCATATAGTCAAGCTTAAGGCTGGCTCAGGTAAATGTGAGAATTCTTCAGGGAAACAAATAAGCTGAAAGTACGCTGTGCCAAATGCTAGAAAGCAGAGGAAATACTGCTATCTGACCCAGTAATAGCTATACTTGTTTGATTAAATCGTGATAAAAGGACAGAACAAAACCAGTTCTGAAGTGAAACTAAATAAAGTACGTTAATGAAATTTAGATTTTGTTTACAGATTTATCAACCATCAATAAATCTCATTCTGAGACCTTAACATGGTAAAGAGGTAACACTCATTTCTTTCTTTCTTTTTTAATTTAAAAATTTTCAACTATCAAGTGTTTGTTTTTTTGTTTGTTTTGTTTTGTTTTTACCTTCCTATCTTTTCCCTACTGTGTTCCCTAAGGAAAAACTCATTTTGGCAAATAAGCAAAATCAATCAAAACAGATTTCCATATTGGCCAGTGTCCAAAACTGTGTCTTGTTTCAAATGTTAGTCCCTCACCTCTGTCAGGAAATAAGTAGCATTCGTCATCACTGGCCATCTGGAATCAGGTTTGGTCATTGTGTTGATGAGAGATCTAAAACTTTTCAGAATTGTTCTTTAAAAAAAAAAATTGGAGGCAATGAGGGATAAGGGACTTGCCCAGGGTCACACAGGTAATATCTAAGGCTGGATTTGAACTCAAGTCCTCCTAACTCCAGGGCTGGTCCTCTATCCACTCCACCACCTCCATTTCTATACTATTGATATTAAATGATTCTCCTAGTCATCCCTGTTTCCTGAAAGCTGTAACAGAGGAAGGTATGCTCTCATAGATCTGATCAATTGGAGGACAGATTTGCCCACACCTTCTAAGCCTTCTGAGAACCTTTAACCCAGTTTAGTTCAGATAAGCTAGAAGACCGATCAACGGGCAAGGTGTCTTGTGGCTACAGTGATTGGTGGAATTGGGATCAAATGAGATAAAATATGGGCAGTGATTTGCTACCTTTAATGACTATATAAAAGAGAGAATTATGATGACAGTGGTGATAATTATGAGGAAATTGCTTGGATATGAAATGTTTTGATATACTTAAAAGTGGTTTGGATATGCTATAGCATTAACTATATTAGGGAAATCACAGAGAATTTGATGTATAAAATGCAATAAAAAAATATTTCTGACTATGTAATAGTACAATAGCTCATTTATTTTCAGGTGCCAGATTAACCCACGCATGGAAATTAAGGCACTATGCCTCTGTGAAAGATAGCATTTTAAATACCTTGATTTTTTGTAGGGTTAGGTATTTTATGTATAACCTTGACATGTGAGCCCTGAGCAAAGGGATTAGTGTCAGAATTAACAGAGATGAAGGATTATACTGAATATGAGGAAAGATATTTGAGAGTGAAAAGGAAAAGCTGTCTATGACTGGACCAACTTCAAGATTTAAAGTTCCATGACAAACTCTGGCATAAAATCTCAAATTTGAAGATTTATATACAAAACTGTGGGCAAAACTATGGTTTAAAAACCTTAGCTAAGAATTTTAGAAGAATCTTGGGAAATGACCTAGTGCTTACATAGGAGATGGGTGGCATCTTGCATGGCAGGGAAAGAGGGAAGTACAATAATTGCATTACTGTTAGAAATCTGTTAGAAATCCTGAGACTCAAATAGGTGCTGTGAAGAATCTGATGAGACATTTCAACACAAATCAGTAGATCTTTATTTAATGAATGAAGACTGGGAGCATGGAAAATGAAGAAGGGGCAACAAGCAAAGACACAGAACAGAACATATTCCTCCACATTTTCTTTCAAAATAGGAATGCAACTAATTTGGGAGACTCCATGGTATAATGAGACAGCTAGGCAGCACAATGGTTAGAGTACTGAACCTGGAGTGAGGAAGACTCATCTTCCTGAGTTCCAATCTGGCCTCAGACACTTAATAGCTGTGTGACCCTGGGCAAGTCACTTGACTCTATTTGCCTCAGTTTCCTCATTTGCAAAATGAGTTGGAGAAGAAAATGGCAAAACACCCTAATATCTCTGCCAAGAAAACTCCAAATGGGGTCACAGACAGTTAGACCTCGCTGAACAAGAACAACAAAAAGTGGTGTAATAGAAAAAAAAAAATACTGGATTTGAACTCAAGGAACCTGAGTCTAAATCTTGGCTCTGCCATTTTCTCCCTATGTGACCATGGGAAAATCATTTAATCTTTCTGGTCTTTGTTTTTTTCATATGTAAAATGGGGAATTGGGCAAGTAGAACCTTGCTGGCCTCTTCCAGTTGCAAAGCTACGATCTTATCTACAGAACAAGAGAGGCAAAGCATACAAGCAGGGAGGTTCCACAGCCTTTGTATCTCCAAGATTTAGCTCAAATCCCACTTTCTGTGGAAGGTCTTTCTGGGTCCTATAGCTGCTAGCGCTTTCCCTTTCAGATTACCATCATCTGCTTTATATATATCTTCCACGTAGTTAATTATTTATGTGTTTTCTCCTTTAAAATATGTGATCCTTGAAGGTAAGGATTTTTTTGGCTTTAATTTTATCTTTTAAAATAGCATATAGTATGCACTTAATCAATGTTTACTAACTGACTGAATGACTGACAGGTGCCATGATCTTCAGGTCATGGAATGAGGATGAAGAGGTCCACCGTGGCACTATGAAATGCTGCTCCCTAACTTTGGTACACGATTGCACTAAGCTCTGGATATTCTTGGGTCAATGGGTATGTAATGGGAATGCAAATTTGGAAGATCTTCCCTGCCCCTAGGCTAAAGTGCACCTGGAGCCTGGGGTGGGAGGCTTGTTTTTCAGTAGATACTTCTTGATTGGCCAGTGGGTCCAGAAGGTTGTTACATTCTCTGAGCCAGGAGAAGGCTATATAAGCCCTGATGTGTAGCTTTGTTTTGGGGGCTCACTTTGAGAAGTGTTCTGTGATTTGATCTGTATTCTGGGAAGCTGTTGTCCAGGGTCCCCCCAGCTTTGAAAAACCCAGACGTGGAAACCCAGATGTTGACTGGGTATGGATGTAATGGTTGGACAGTTTGGAAATCTGTCTACTTGATCTGTTTCTGTCTTGATAATTCTGCCTGTATACTTTGAAGTTTGGGGTGCTGACCTTTTCCCCTGAACAAGGTAAACGATATATGTCTGACTGATTAAAGTAAGCTTGTTAATCCATTTTGAGTTGCTTTCCTTTAACAAATCAGATCCAAGAACCTGTATGGGCAGCCACCCTGAGGACTCTTGGGGTGCTTGCCGCTACAGGGTAGAATTCCTGGGTCCCCGGTAATTCCAATATTAGGGTATTTCCAGGATATTTGATAAAGTCTAATGGCTTTACTTGTCTGGGGGAAGACTGATTTCTATTTTTGATATTATAGACAGGGAATCACCAGAGAAGCTACAAATTTCTAGCAAAGAAGATCCCAGTCATAGGAGGGTTCTAGGAAGAAAAAGAGATGTGTCTGGAATAGAGATAGGTTTTCATGAGCTAGTTGAGGCCCAGGACACTAGAGCTGTATTTTGGACTGCCCCAACTCCCTGGAGAGAAGATACAATTTTACTTATGGAAATAGTCATGATTTCAAATAATGTTGTAGTGTGATATGTTTTGCCTTGTGGACTGGAAGCTAGGAAGGCCTGAACTTTAGCTCAATCATTGAGCAGTGTGCCTGCTATGTGGAGTGTCTTCAGGGGTACAAGTGCAATCTAGTTTTGCTGAGGCATGTCAGCAATTTCTGTCTTTAAGATGCTGACATGGCTTGGCTTGACAGGTTGAAGAAATTTAACCACTTTGATAAGGTTAAAGGGGGTATCTAACCAAGAACAGAAAATAAACAAAATGCTGCTTTAGAAGAGTGCACATTCTAGAAACCAGTTGTCAAGTGACAACATCACCAACATCCATTACTGCCCTTTCATCCTAAAGTAAACAATGTTCTTGATAAAAGTAACCATTCATATTGGTACATTTGTCAATTGCACTGTTGGACATTGCAGAAAAATGCTTGGCTGCTGCCAGTTAAAGATACATAAAGCTTATTGCTCACATCCTAAATGCCTATTTCAGAGATTGAGTGGCTCTGACCACAAAATTCACTTGGCATTATGATTTTAGCGTGGAAGGAGCAGTGGTATTTAGAAATATGTTGGGAGAATAATGAAATTGGTGGTTTCGTTTAGGAAATGGTGTGAGCATAAAAATCAGTGATGGCTTTTGATATTCTTTTGATACCAAAACAGAAAATTATTATAAAGAGAAGATTTGCAAATCATTTACTCATTTATGAACTAAACTTTGACTCAAAGGGAAAAAATTAATGTTTATGTACATATCAAAAATGTATGAATTGAAAATCAATATTGATCACACATACTAAATTTCAGTCTCCAACACATCTTAACTTAATGTGATATAGAACACACATTTTTAAAGAGGTCATAATGATGCCCCTAGAATCTAAATCTTATCTGGTAAATTTAATGCCAGTAGATATAGTTGGATATAATACTTCATTTTTTTTATTTTAAGGACACAAATAAATAAAGATACTACATTTTAAAAGCACTCAATCTAAAAATAAAATCTGCAAACCTGTGGTTTGGGTAATGCAAGTTTTGATCTTTTGTGGTCATAAGCAAGTATTTAACCTTCTCAGTTAACCTTTAAAATATAGGTAAATATCAGGGGCCTTCATCACCTCACACCTGAACTGTTGCAACAGCCTGCTTATTAATCTTTCTGCCCTAAAGTCTTTTCCTCACTACAATGCATCCTTCACTCAGCTGTCATTTACCTTCTAAGATGCAGGTCTGATCATATTACTCCCCCACTCCCCATTCAATAAACCCCAGTGGTCCCATTTTATCTTCAGGATCAAATAACAAAAATCCTTTATTTGGTTTTCAAAATGCTTCATAACTTGGCCTCTTCCCACTTTTCTAATCTTCTTACACCTTAGTGTTCCAAGTACCTTACACATGTTCTGAGATTCAATGACTCCAGTCTCCTTGTCCTTTTTCCTAGACACTGACTCCTGACTCTGAGCTTTCCATGCCTGGATTGTTCTTTCTTCATCTCCACCCCCTAGATTTCCTGTCTTTTCTCAAGTCTCAATTAAGAAAAGACTAGAAAAAGCCTTTCCCAGTCCTTCTTAATCTTAATTCCTTCCTTGTGAGACTGCTTAACATTTATCTTTTCTATCTTGTTTGCACATAGTTGTTCGCATTTCATCTCACCCATTCCATTGTCCATGACCATTGTCTGACAAAGACCATAGTCTTTGGCCCTTGGGAATGGTATTGCTTTTCTTTGTTTCTCCAGCTCGAAGCATGGTGCCTTGGCACACAGGAGGTGCTTAATCTAATTGACCAACTGACTGATTTATAGATAAGCTCTGTTTAGATTCCATATATCATGGGAATGTTTTTTTAAACAGATAGGCCCAATATACCAAGGGAATACAGAGAGAGTTATATTATCATATATAGCTATACACACACACACGCACACGCATGCACACACACACACACACACACACACATATATAATGCTGTATGAGAGAGTTGAATGCAGTACCAGAAGACCTGAGTTCGACTCTTGCTTTCTGACACATACTGGCTCTGGGACGCCAAGCAAGTCACTTAAAGTCTCAGTACTCTTGACAACTCTCTAAGACTCTGAGTTTCAGGAAAGATGCTGATGGGCTTTTAGTAGAGGGACTTCCTTCACAGGGAATGAAATCACAAGTCTAGTTTGTATTCTTATTTCTTACCAGATCATTCAGATGTCAATAGAGGATTGTTCTTACATTTACTTGTATCTGCATCTTTCTCTTCTGTTCCCCCTGACATTTTCCTTAGCTGCTGTGATAGTAATGGCAATTAAAGATTCCCCTGTATTGGCTTGGTTTTCAAATTGATTGTGTTAAAACCCAGAGCTTGTTAATCCCACCTGTGGGATGGGCTTGTTGATGTGAAAAGAAAGTCCTGAACTGGGAGGAGCTGGTGACGTAGATTTGGAGAGACACAAGAGAGAGGCAGAAGACCTTTTTTTTGGAAGCAGCACCTCGTGGAGAGAGAGAGACTAAGAGAATTGCTGGTGGCCGCTTTGAATTGCCCTGGACTTTTGAGACCTGCCCCCTGAGCTGCCAAGGACTGAGGAGACATGGCTGTTTTGCTGGTACTTTGTCTGTCTGTTTTGATGTTGTTTTGCCAGATTTGTCCACTGGTGAAAGACTGTCCTGTTGAAGAAGTCCTGGAACCTGGCTTTTGGTTAAGAAGCCCTGAGACTGTCCTGCAGACAGAGAGTGAATACTGTCCACTGGTGAAGGACAGTGCTGTTGTTGCAGGGTCTGGAGACTGTCCTGCAGACAGAGTGAATACTGTCCACTGGTG
>NW_027186304.1:42889847-42893879 GCF_028583685.1 Petaurus breviceps papuanus | reverse complement strand
AATACTGTCCACTGGTGAAGGACAGTGCTGTTGTTGCAGGGGTCTGGGAAGCTTTCTGTTGGTTCAGAAGCCCTGAAGAAGGATTTTCTTGTTGTATGTTTACAGAAATCCTGGGAGAGGGCTTTGCTAATGTGTTCAGGGGTTCTAGGACTGTTCTACAGACAGAGGATGAATTGATGAAGGGACTGGCAATGTATCTTGTGGCCTTGCTAAGCCTTGTCTCCCCAGGAACTAAGATTGCTGAGAACTTGCCTCATGTCAAGATGAAGAAAAGACCTCCATTTGGGTATTAAGTGCTGTGTTTAAACTTGATGTAACTCTGGGGTAGATTCAATTGTGATCCAGGGGTGGGGAACTTTTGACCTTATGTTTAGAAACTAATCTCCATTTGAGAAGAGGGACTTTGTGGTGGATTAAATTAAGGTATAGCCTAGGGGTGGAGAAGTATTTAGAACAGAGACTTTGTAATTGATTGAATGATTGGAAGGTCCTGGGGTGGGGTAGTCCTTGGAGATTATTTAATCACATTTAGTAAATGCTGTATTTTGGAATGATGTCATGTTTTTATCTTCTCTGTTCTTGGTTGGTCACTGAATAAAATGGAGAGCACCTATGCTGGTATTCTGAACCTTGGGAAGTTGCCTTTCCTTGGCATTACAGTACAGCTGCTCAATTTCCTATTCTCTGCTTGCTGCAACAATTATAACATTCTAACAGAGCTTCAGTATCTCAGACTTGTAATGAACCTCAGAGGTAATTTAGTATAATCTGTATCTGAACTTGTATCTCCTTGACAAGATCCTTAACAAATAGACATACAGCCTTCACTTAAAGACTTCCATGGTTGGACCATTTCTTGAATACCTTGGAAGACTTTTCACTTTTGTACAGCTATAATTGTTAGGTTTTTTTTTTTTAACATAATTGCTTTGATAAGGTTAAAGGGGGCATCTAACCAAGAACAGAAAACAAAGTATTGAGCCTAATTGTATCTTTCTGAAAATTCCATCCATGCTCAAGTTCTTTTTCCTGGGACCAAGCAGAACTCATCATCCCTTACAAAAACTTGAAGACCATTATAATGATCCACTTAAGTTTTCAGCTCTCTAGGATAAATGTCTCCTTTTCCTTCAACCCATGTGTAGCAGCAAGCACCCCAAGCGTCCTCAGGGTTGCTGCTCACCCAGGTTCTTGGATCTGCTTTGTTAAAGGAAAGCAACTCAAAATGGGTTAACAAGCTTACTTTAATCAGTCAGACATATGTCGTTTACCTTGTTCAGGAGAAAAGGTCAGCACCCCGAACTTCAAAGTATACAGGCAGAATTATCAAGACAGAAACAGATCAAGTAGACAGATTTCCAAACTGTCCAACCATTACATCCATACCCAGTCAACATCTAGGTTTCCACATTCTGGGTTTTTCAAAGCCGGGGGACTCTCAACAACGGCTTCCCAGAATACAGATCAAATCACAGAACACTTCTCAAAGTGAGCCCCCAAAACAAAGCCTCACATCAGGGTTTATATAGCCTTCTCCTGACTCAGAGAATGTAACAACCTTATTGACCCACTGGCCAATCAAAAAGTATCTACTGAAAAACAAGCCTCCCACCCCAGGCTTCAGGTGCACTTTAGCCTAGGGGCAGGGAAGATCTTCCAAATTTGCATTCCCATTACACCATCTTCCTATGACATTCCGGTTTATATTGAGCTTGTTGTTTACTAAAATGTTTTTTACAGGAACTGTTGTCTAGTCATGTGCTCTTATCTTGTACCTGTGCCATTGATTTCTTGAATCCAGATTTAGGATATTGTTTTCTAATTCCTATTCAATTTCAGCTTAGTAGTTTATGATATTAACCTATTTAGATCCTTCTGAATTCTTACTATTCAGTCCAACATTCTAGTTTGATGTTATGTGCAAATATGACAAATTTATCACGTAGGACTTCATATTTCTCATTAAAAAATATTGACTGGAACTGGGCCAAAGGAAGATCTGTGGAGCACTCCAATGTACATTTCCCTCTAGGCTCATTATCAATCCATTTATGACTATTTTTTGGATCTAATTACTCAACCAGTTCTGAAGCTACCTAATGATACTATTATGGTTTCTATCTACATCATTTATATACCCAAGGATACTATGATTTTGTCAAATGCCTAACCATGTCCATAATACTCCCCAATTTTAACTCAAGGGATCTAGTCAGAAAAAGAAATTCGTTTAACTTAGCTCAACCTGCTATTGATAAACCCATGCTAGGTTTTTTTTTTTTTGAGTTACATTATTTATTAGCAATATAGGCATAGTAAATGGTTCAGATTTTTAAGTATTAAAATAATTAAGACCAATTAATAAAAACAAATAGTAGGGGGCAGCCAGGTAGCACAGTGAGTAAGAGCACCGGCCCCAGAGTTGGGATGACCTGGCATCAAATCCAGGCTCAGATACTTAGCACCACACCAAGAAATAACTGGCCGTGTAACCTTGAGCAAGTTACTTAACCCCAATTGCTTAAAAAAAATAGTAGGCTACAAGTTAGGATATAAAATTAGGTAATCTGATTTCTAATTGGAGGAAAGAATAGGGGCTTTCCAAGTAGGGAGGGGGAAGAGTGAGTTTCTATTGAGTTGGAAGGGGAATGTGGAGGTTTCAGGGTCTTTCTTTTTTTCTAAAATCAAATGCTTTATTAACTTCTAGTTTAGATCATTCATTTCCATAAGATTTTGAGTTATAAATTTTCTCCCCATTTTTCCCCTACCTACCACCTCAAAATAGTGATCCCACTGGATATCCCTTCCTCCAATCTGCTCTCTCCCAAATCTTCTCCCACACCCCCTCCAACTTTCCAATAGGGCACACACACACACACACATAACATTTGATTTTTAAAACTTTGAATTCCAGATTCATTCCCTTCCTCCCTTGTCACCTACCCTTCCTGGGAAAATAAGCAATTCAATATAGGTTGTATGTGTGTAGCTATGCAAAACATTTCCATAGTAGATATATTGTAAAAGACTGACTGTATTTCCCTCCCTGCTATCCCACCTCCCACTTGTTCTATTCTCTACTTTGATCCCATCCCTTTGTATCAGCAATGCCATATTCACAATGCCTATAGAGATTACAAATATGCTGATATAATTATCCATCACAAAATACGTCAGGTTTACCATTTGGGGAAATAAACTAGAAAATTTATTAAGATACCAAAAGACTGAGTCCCAAAACCAGAAAGTGAAAGCCATCAGAGTAGTTATGACATTGGCACAGGTAGATAAAGTAGAAAGCACCCACATTTTCAAGCCTTTAAAACAGAACAGGCTACCTCAGGCAAAGGTCCTCCTCTCCCCACTCACAGCAACCACCCAGCGTCCTGGAAGCACGCTCCCAGCAGCTCTGGCCCCTGGCAGTGCTCAGCCAGAGTCCTAACTCAAAAAAAAAAAAAAAGGCAACCGCCACCAACTGCCAACCGCAGGACCGTTAGCTCGGCTTTTCACTTTCTCTTGCTCTGCTATGTCAGCACGTCCATGGGGCATGGGAGATCTTTAAATCCCATAACCCTTACACCCTTTTCAAAAGTGGGTGCTTCCAACTTCCCTCCCCCCCCAGCCTGCCCTGCCTTCCATCATCCCCCCTCTCATACCCTTCCCCCCTACTCTCCTTTAGGGTGAGATACCCTTAATTAGTGTGTATGTCATTCTCTCCCTAAGCCCAATTCAATGAGAATAAGATTGATGCATTTCCTTTTGCCTTCCTGTTCTTCCCCTCCATTGTAACCATTTTCTTTTACCTCCTCTATATGAGATAGTTTACCCCATTCTGTCTCTCCCCATCTCCTCTCATTATATTCCTCTCTTACCTCTAAATTTCACCTTTTAAATATCATCCTTTCCCATTAAGTTGGTCCTATGCCCTCTAACTATGTATAGCTGTACACATATATACACACATTCACATATGTGTATTCATATACCCATATACCCTCCTATATGGACTTATATATGTATGTGTGTGTGTGT
>NW_027186304.1:42854086-42889747 GCF_028583685.1 Petaurus breviceps papuanus | reverse complement strand
TTTTTTTTTCCATGTAGGAATGTTAACAGTTCAACTTTGATAAGTTCCTTATGATTTCTTTTCCCTGTTTACCTTCTCATGCTTCTCTTGCTTCTTGTATCTGAATGTCAAATTTTCTATTCAACTCTGGTTTTTTCATCAAGAATGTTTGAAAGTCCTCTGTTCCACTGAATAACCATATTTTCCCCTGAAACATGATACTCAGTTTTCCTGGGTAGGTGATTCTTGGTTTTAATCCCAGCTCCTTTGCCCTCTGGTGTTGGGAGCCAAAGCAGCCTGAGCCAGGACTTCAGATAATTACCTTGATATCAGTGGACCTGAATATCAAAGACCTCTTTGAGAAGCAACTTTTCCTCAAGTTAGCTCCTGAGTTTTTTGTTATGGGTTATACTTATAAGGATGTTGTTTGAGTTTTGAGACCAACAGGTTCTGCCCCAAGACTTTAGTTGCTCAAAACCAAAATATTTGAATTCTTAGGTGGTCAGTTCCTATGCAGATGTACTTGCTGATGTAGCTTTGGCTTCAGGCCTTGAAGCCAGCTCTCAAGAGCGTCCTTTGTAATGTGACTGCATATGAAAGGAGTTAACTGATTTTTCCTAAGACTTTCTGCCACCTAGAGAACAAAAGGCCTTACTGCCATGCTACTTCCAGGATATGACAGACTAAGGTTATGATATGAATACTTGAGTCCCCTTTCTTTGTCTCTTTGCTCTATAAAAACCTTGCCCTAAGAATCAATAAATGGAGTTCATCATTCTTCCTTGAACTACCCACATGGCCTGGTCATTTCTTATTCACGTCTCAGAATCTTGCTAAGTGCTGGACACTGAGCAGCCCATGGCACTCCAGAATATCATATTCCAAGCCCTTCAATCCCTCAGTGTAGAAGCTGTCAGATCCTGTGTTATCCTGATTGTGTTTCCACAATATTCAAATTGTTTCTTCCTGGCTGCTTGTAATATTTTTTCCTTCATCTGAGAATTCCAGAAACTGGCTATAATATTCCTAGGAGTTTTATTTTGGGGATCTTTTTCAGGAGGTGATTAGTGAATTCTTTCAACCTCTATTTTGCTCTCTGGTTCTAAAACATCAGGGCAATTTTCCTTGAGAATTTCTTGAAGGATGTTTTCTAGGTTCTTTTTTTGATCATGGCTTTCAGGTAGTCCAATAATTTTTAAATTATCTCTCCTGGATCTATTTTCTGGGTCAGTGGTTTTCGCAATAAGATATTTCACATTGCCTTCTATTTTTTCATTTGTTTGGATCTGTTTAATAGTATCTTGATTTCTCATAAAGTCACTAGCTTCCATTTGCAGCAATCTAATTCTCAAGGAATTATTCTCTTCAGTGAGCTTTTGAGATTCTTTTTCCATCTGGCAAATGTGGCTTTTTAAGGCATTCTTCTCCTCATCGCCTTTTTGAGCCCCTTTTGCCATTTGAGTTAGTCTATTTTTTAAGGTGTTATTTCCTTCAGTCAGATTATTGACTCTCATTTCATAATTTTCTTACATTATTCTCATTTCTCTTCCCAATTTTTCTTCCACTTCTCTTATTTGGTTTTCAAAATCCTTCTTAAGGTCCTCTATGGCCTGTAACCTGCTCATATTTTTCTTGAAAGCTTTTGGTGCAGGAGTTCTGACTTCACTGTCTTCCTCCTGTTCCATGCTTTGGTCCTTTTTGTTCCCAAAATAGGTGTGTAAAGTTGGACTGCTCTGCTTGGTTTGCTTCCTTTGCCTACTCATGTTGGCACTCAATTACTTGACTTTTAGGCTTTTAGGACTCTGCCACCAGACAGGGGAGCTTTGTCCCAAATTCTGGGGTTTTCTCAGCTACCAAAAGTATTATTTGGGTGCCCTCTCTGAAGCCTCCACATGCTCTGGCAAGCTGGTCGCACACCCCAGGACCTCCACCCTAGACCCCAATCCAGATCCAAGCAGGTTAAAGCAAGAGTGATTACCCCTCAGACTGTTTGATTGGTCCCCCTACCATCTGCAGGCCAGGAGCTGAAGCTGTCACGAGGCGGCACCTCAGCGGCTTCTTGCACTGGGGGCAAAGGCTGATGCACTCCCAACTACTGGATCCCAAAGTCCACACTGCACTAACCTCTCATTTCGTCCTTAACATCTATGGGTTGATAATTCTGGAAATCGCCACAGCTGCTGGTGATCTGAAGTCTCTCCAGCCAGTGGCTGGTCAGGCCTACCCTGGGGCTAAACTGGCTTGGCTCAAGCAGGGCTGGGGTCATCTCCCAGAGCGCTGTGCTGGCTACTTCCTGCCAGTCTGCTGGGCTGTCCTCAGAGGGAGGTTAGCTTCTCTGTGTCATTTTGTGGGTTCTGTAGCTCCAAAGTTTGTTCAGAGTCACCTTTTACATGAATTGGACTGGGTGGGAGCAGGAGCCCAGTGGAAGTCCTGTTTCTACTTCTCCATCTTGACTCCACCCCCCCATGCTAGTTTTTGACAACAATAATACACACACACATTTGTGCATGTATACTTTAAGATTTGCAAAGCACTTTAGACACATTATCTCATTTGACCTTTATAATAAACTTGTAAACTATGTACTATTATTACAGTCATTTTACATATGAGGAAACTAAGGCACAGAAAGGTGAAGTTATTTATCCATGATCATACAAATGGATATGGCACTGCATTTGGAGCCAGTAACATTTTTGTCTAAATTTTTTCTAAGAAATTTATTATATGACTCTGTTCAAGTCATTAATTATCTATGCCTTTCTTTCCATATTTGTCAAGTGGGAGGTTAGATTTTATGACCTTCTGAGGTAATTTCCTGCTCTGAATCTATGATACTGTGATCCTAAGTATTTGAACTGGGATTTAAACCCAGGCCTCTCTGATGACTCCCAGTCTAGTGCTCTTTTGACCACACCTTGATTCCTTATTGATCTCTGTTTTCCTTTCTAAATGCTCACATTCTACCTTTTAAATAATACTTTCTAGAATTTTGACTGGTATATAAGACAAGCTTACTCTTGTATAGTCTGGGGATTATGAAAGAGAAATCTTTATCTTTCCTTTTTGGAAAACATTTTTGCCCATTTTATTTTGTTGCTTCTCTATCCTAGGTTCTTCAAAGATCGCTGACCTCAGCTCACCAATCCTTTATCTTCATTGACCTTTTGGCCTTGATTCAGCTCTAAATGTTGAGATAAAGCTAATCTTCCTTTTCTTTTTTTTCTATTGTCTTTCTACTCTTAAGAACCTCTGATCATTCTCATTGACCTGTCCATCAGAATCAAGCCCTTAACTTTGGCTCTAAGTTATTGCCATTTCTTACCTTAACCACCTTACTTCTTGCTATTTGCCCTGACCTGCCCATTGTCTAGAATCCTATAATTCTAGACTTGGGAATGAAGTCAGGGAACACAAAAATCAGCCCCTTCATTTTATACATGAGAAAACTGAGGTACAACATAGGTTGTGCTTTGCCCAAAGTCACAATAGTCATGGAAGAATTAAGGTCAATATGCAATATGAACTTACTTGTATCTTCAAAATATATTTTTTGAGATATATGAATAAAAGCATTAATTACTTTCTATTGCTTTAATATCATACATTAGTCAGTACGCATAGCGGAACACTGGACTTGGAGTCAGAAAAACCCGAGTCAACCTCCCTCTCTGAAGCTATTTACTCTGTGACCTCTCCGTAAAATGAGGGAGTTGAACTCCGTGGGCCCTTCCAGCTCCAAATTTTTGAGATTCTATAATATGTGGACATAATGATAAGGGTATTTAGTAATATAGAAATGTCTATAAAAATGAAAATTCTCCATTCTTATTTATTGTTAGTTTAACAGAATCTTATCTATTTCATGACTTCATTCCTCACTTTCCAAACTTTTTCACCTTGACTCTGCCCTTTGGTCCTCGCTTCCACTTAGTGAATCCTTGGTCCAGAATGTCATTTTGTGAGGTATACAGGCAACAGTCACTTAAATTTTGCTTCTTTTGCTCCTCACTCTCCAGATTTCTTCACTTCCTTGAAACTTCACAGATTCTGTTCCACTATTTCTAACTTTCCTTTATATATTACCTTCCTGCATAAGAATGTGAGCTCTTTGAGGGTAAAGACATTTTTTATTAACTTTTATTTGTGTTATAAGATCGTAGCACATTGCCTGTCATATAACAATTGTTTAATAAATGCTCACTTACTCACTTTATTGTCTTTGTGTCTATCTGTTCCTTTCTCTCTACTTTTCTCTGTCTCTCTCTGACTCTCTCTCTCTTTTCCTTCCTTTCTCTCTTCCTCTCCCTCTGTCTCCTTCCTCCCTGCCTCTCTCTCCATAGTGATCTCCAGTATCTCCTGTGTTTTTCTGGTAATCGGAAGTGAAAGTCTATCCAGACTTGAGCAAATAACAGAGGCAAGGTAATTGACATTTGGCTGAGAATGAAGGGTGGAACTAGAAAGCACAGAGAGAAAGCTCATTGGAGGGAAAGATTAATGGAAGGAGCAGAGACCAAGCAATGGCAGAGAAAAGAGATCAGAAAGTGGGATCAGAGAGTGGGAAGTAGATACATTAGAATTTGTTATTTCCTTCAGAGCTGAACTCATGTCACCTCTTAAAAGCAGCCTTTCCTGACTCCTTTAGCTTTCAGGGCTTTCTTCCTCCTCAAGTTCTCACATACCCATCTGGTTAACATGTTTTTTCCCTTCAGTAGAATTGAAACATCTTGAAAACAAGGAATATTTTTTGTTGATGTTGTTTGTGTCAGCGTCTGTGTTTGTGTCTGTGACAAAGCCTGTCATTCTTACCTCACCCCAGCTCACATATTCAAAGCAGTTGTCACATCCTGTTATTTCTTCTCTCCAGAGTCTGTACTAGACACACACAGTGCGATGGATACACCTAATAGGTATTTAATTCATGCCTCTTGAATTGGAATCAAGGAACTTTCTGGTGATACAAATGCAATGCTGATGATGCTTTTTATTGTCACAACTTTTTTTTTTTAATGATTTCACATTTTTTTTTTTGTTTCTGTGGCAAGACTGAAACAGGTGAACTATGATTGGATCCACGAGAAGAAGAGAGAGAGAGATGGTAGAAAAAGTATTGAGTCAATTATTGGCGTGAGATATATAATGATATGGTTATATTTTCTATATTGTTTATTTCCAAGGGACTCAAAGCACATTGTACCACTGATATGATGAATTCTTGAACTATCTTATAAAGCAAGTATAGATTGTAAGTGTCAGGTAGCTGAGAGAAGTGAAAGCATAGAATCTGCTAGATCCGAACTCTATAAGTGCTTCATGCTCTGTCTTCCCCACTTTGTGGAATGGAATTGGGTTCGGGGGGTGGAGCCCTTCCTGAACCATGCTGGGGAGAGGGGAGGGGAAGAGTAAAAACTTGAGATTTTAGGCTCCACTTTTTACATACTTCCATTTATGTTCCAAGGGCATGCTTTTGCTAATGTCGTATTATTGTTTGCTGAGTTTCTAGAGGTACAATAACAAATGAATACCTAAAATTGAAATGGCTCATTCTCATTCTTAGGTTGGGTCAAGGAAAGGTGAACTGACACCAGTGGCTTATCAGAGAATAAACCTGCAATATGAACCTAAGTCTGAATTAGTATCTGGAATAGAAGTCTCTTGCATGAAGTTTGAATGGACACTGTAATGGGACTCATGAGAACTGAGTTCTAGAACCAGCTCTTCATTTAGATCAGTTGTTTAATCACTCTACCCTGGTTCAAATGGCTCCACCTTCTCCTTAAAGCCTTCCCTGTTCCCCAGAATCATAGGTAATCACTCTCTCCTCTGAAAGCATGTAGTACTTTGTAACTCATGATATTGTATAATATACTGCCTTGTATTAAAATTATTTCTATCCATATTTTATATTTCCTACTGGGCTACAAGCTTCCCTTTTTTTTTAAATTTTTAATGGCAAATTTTCTCTTTTCCTCCACTGCCTCCACTATACATTTTAAGAGCATGTGTATGGGCAGCTAGGTGGCACAATGGATAGACCACTGGCTGTGGAGTCAGGAGGATCTGAGTTCAAATCTAGCCTCAGTTGCTTACTAGCTATGGGATCCTGGGCAAGTCACCTAACCCTGCTTGCCTCAGTTTCTCATCTGTAAAATGAGCTGGAGAAAGAAATGGCCAACCACTCTAGTATCTTTGCCAAGAAAACTTCAAATGGGGTCATGGAAAGTTAGATATAATTGAAATGATTCAACAACAAAAATCATATGAAGTTAGGCAAAACATATTGGATATGGTATAGAAAAAAAAATAGAGAGGAAAAAGATGCTTTCATTCTGCATTCTGAATATATCAGTTTCCCCCATGAGTCCTTTGGAATTCTAGTGCATCTTTCTAGCTCTATAAAATAATTCTTTACTAGTTTAATTGGTATGGCACTGAATAAGCATCATTGTATTGATAAGAGTAACTAAGTCTTTCACAGTTGTTTATCTTTATAATATTGCTATTGATGTGTATATGGTTCTCCTGGTTCCATCCACTTCATTTTGTATCATTTCATATAAATCTTCCCAGTTTTTTTTTCCCCTGAAACCATTCCCTTCATCATTTCTTACAGCTTAATAGCTTTGCATCGCATTCATATACCACATCTTGTTCAGCCATTTCCCATTTGCTGGGCATCTCCTCATGTTCCAATTTTTTTTTGCTAACACAGAAGAAATTGCTATAAATATTTTTTGTATATATGAGTCATTTTCCTTTGATCTACTTGGGGTGTAGACTTAGCGGCATTGCTGGGTCAAAGAGTTTGCACATTTTTGTAGCCCTTTGGGTACAGTTCCAAATAATTTTCCAGAGAGGTTGAACTAATTCATAACTGTACCAACAATGTATCAATGTACTGATAGTTTCCTACATTCCTTCCAGCATTTTTCCTTTTCCTTTTCCATCATTTAAGACAATGATTTTTAGAGTTGCTTTAATTTGCTTTTCTCTAATTATTAATGATTTAGTGTTTTTTTAAATAAAACTATTTATAGCTTTGATTTTTTCCTCTGAAAACTGTCTGTTCATATCCTTTGATCATTAATCAATTAGGGAATGGCTCATTTCTTTTAATGAATTTGACTCAGGTTTCTATGTATTTGAAAATTTGCATATTTGTTAGGTATTATTTGCTTACATACGTTTATTTGTATTTATCAGACAAACTTGCTGTAATTTCTTCCCAGTTTACTGATTTTCTTCTAATTTTAGGCACCTTGGTTTTATTTATGCAAAACTTTTAAAATTTTATACAATCAAAATTATCCATTTTGCCTCCTGTGAATCTCTCTCTCCTGTTTGATTCTGAACTCTTCCCCATACATAGATCTGACAGATAACTTCTTATATGCTCCTATAATTTGCTTGTGATATCAACCTTTTCTATCTAAATTATATGCCCATTTTGAGCTTATCTTCATATGACTGGTAATATTGATTGGTTCCCAGTTTCTGCCAGATTATTTTTCAATTTTCTCAGCACTTTTTATCAAATAGTGAGTTCTTTTCCAAATAGTTGGAATCTTTGTGTTTATTAAACACTAGGGTATTATACTTATTTGCTTCTATATAATGTGTATCTAATCTATTCCATTGATCAACCACTCTATTTCTTATCCGGTAACAAATTGTTTGGATGATTACCTCTTTGTAGTATAGCTTGAGATCTGGTACTACTAGAACCCATTCTTTCACATTTTTTTTTCCATTGATTCCCTTGATATTCTTGATCTTCTTTCCCTCCAGATGAATTTTTTATTGTCTTTCTAGCTCTATAAAATAATTCTTAATTAGTTTTATTGGTATGGCACTGAATAAACATATTAATTTGGGTATCATTGTCATCCTTATCATATTGACACGGCCCACACATGAGGCCCACACTATTTCTCCAATTATTTAGTTTTATCTTTATTTGTATGGAGTATTCTGTAATTGTAATTTTATACTGTCTGCAGTTATTTAAAATGGAATTTCCCTTTGTTTTCTACTTGATTTTATTGGGAATATTTACAAATAATGATGATGTATGTGAGTTTATGTTTTATCCTGCCTGCAACTTTCCTAAGTTAATTGCTTTGACTAGTTTTATTGGCTGACTCTCTAGGGTTGTCTAAATGAACCACCATATTGTCTGCAAAAAGTGATAGTTTTGTTTCCTCATTTCCTATGCTTATTCCTTAAGATTCTTTTTCCTTTTTTGTCTTATTGCTATAGCTATCATTAATAATACAATATAAAATAATAATAATGATAACAAATATCCTCATTTTACTCTTATTCTAATTTCAAAGGCTTTAATTTATCCTCATCAGTGATAATGGTTGCTCTTCATTTTAGATAGATAGTAGTTATCATTTTTAGAAAAACTCCCCTGATTATTATGCTTTCTAGTTTGTTGATTTATTTGTTTCTTATAGGAATAGTTGTTGTATTTTGTCAAAACCTTTTTCTGTATCTATTGATATAATAATATGATTTTTGTTGTTTTTATTGACATGGTCAATTATGTTTACAGTTTTCTTAATACTGAATCAGTCTAGCTTTCTTGTAATAACATTCTGGTCAAAGTGTATGATCTTAGTGATAGATTGCTATAGTCTCCTTGTTAGTTTTTTCTTTAAAATTTTTGCCTCAGTATTCCTTAGGGGAACTAGTCCATAGTTTACTTTATTTTGGACTCTCCCTGGTTTAGGTATCAAAAACTTATTTCTGTAATGAAGGAATTTGATGAGATTCCCCATTTATCTATTTTTTCCCCAAACAGTTTATATAGTATTTTAATTTAATTGTTCTTTAAGTGTTTGATAGAAATTACTTAAAATCTATCTGGTCCTGTTTTGTTTTAGAGGGAGAGATCATTTGTGACTTATTCAATTTATTTCTCTAATATAGAGTTATTTAAGTACTTTATTTCCTCTTCTATTACACTGAGCAATTTATGTTTTTGTAAATATTCGTTTTATTTAGATTGTCAGTTTTTTTGGTATATAATTGGGCAAAATATCTCTTAATAATTACTCTTCTTTCATCTTCATTGGTTTTGCATTCACCTTTTTCATTTTTTATATCGGTGGTTTTGTTTGCTTCTTTCTTTTAAAGAAAAATCAGGGGGCAGCCAGGTAGCACAGCGAGTAAGAGCACCGGCTCCAGTGTCGGGATGATCTGGGATTGAATCCGGGCTCCAACACTTAGCACCACACCCAGAAATAACTGGCCATGTAACCTTGAGCAAGTTACTTAACCCCGATTGCTCATTAAAAAAAAAGAAAAAGAAAAATCAAATTAGCCAATGGTTCATCTATTTTGTTGGATGTATGTTCATTAAACAAACTCCTGTTCTTAGGTATTAGTTAAATGGTTGTTGGTTGGCTTTTTTTATTACTTTCAATTTTATTAATTTCTCCTTTGATTTTAAGGATTTCTATTTTAATGTTTGAGGATTTCTAATTTATTCTTTTTCTGTTTTGTTTTTTTAGTTGCATGCTTACCTTATTGATATGTTTCTTCTTTCTTTTATTTATGATCAAATGATGATGCATTTAGAGATACACATTTTCTCCTATTGTTTTGTTTGCATCCCTCAAATTTTGGTCTGTTGTCTCACTTTTATTATTTTTAATGAAATCACTGATGATTTATATAATTTGTTCTTTGTCCCACTCATTTTTTAGGATTTGACTATTTGATTTCCAATTAATTTTCAATCTAGTTTTCAAAGACCTTTCATTAAATGTGATTTTATTGCATTTTGATCCTAAAGGGTTTCATTTAATATTTCTACTTTTCTGCATTTGTGAGGTTTTTATGCTTTAGAACATAGTCAATTTTTGTGAAAGTACAAAGTTGAGAAATAAGCATGCTCCTTTATATTCCCATTCAAAATTCTCTAGAAGCCTAATATAGCTAACTTTTCTAAAATTTTATTCATTTCCTTATCTTTTTTCTTGTTTATTTTATGGTTACATTTGTTTAAGCCTGAGAGAGTTTAATCAAGTTCCCCCCACAAGTATAGTTTTACTGCATATATCCCTCCTATGACTCATTTAACTTTTTCCTCAAGAATTTAGGTGCTATGCCATTTGATGTGTGTGTATGTGTATATATAGAGTACTTTTGTTAATTCATTATATATGGTACATTTTAGAAAAATTGTAGTTTCTCTAATTATTTCTTGATTAAATCTATTTTTAGTTTTACTTTGTCTGAGGTCATTATTGCTACTCCTGCTTCTTTTTTTTTTAACTTCAGTTGATGCATAATGGATTCTCTCCCAGACTCCTTTTAACTCTGTGAATACCTATTTGCTTCATGTGTGTCTCTTGTAAATGACATATTGTTGGGCTTTGATTTCTAATCCATTTTTGCTATGCTTTTCCCTTTTATAGGTGAATTCATCATGTTCACAGTTATGACTGCTAATTGTTTTTTTTTTCCATCTTATTCTCTCCTATTCATACTTCTCTTTTTTAACCTGTCTCCTCCTCAAAAATCTACTTTGCATCAGATCACTGCCTACTTTGATCTAAGCTCCCTTTTTTCACTCCCTTTTTTTTCTTAACCCCTTCTCCTATTTCTATGCCAAGTAAGATACATTTTTATATCCAACTGTGTGTTTTTTCATACACACAATGCATGTGTCTATAAATATTTGCATATGTGTATGTACATGTGTATGCTAAAGATATGTATATATGCTTCCATCCTTGACCAGTTCAGATGAGAGTAAAGTTCAAGCATTGCCCACTCCTTTCCATGATTTCCCTTTTCATTGTGAAAACTTTTCCTTTTGTGTCTCTTTTATGTGAGATGATTTTTTTCCATTTTCCTTTCTCTTCCTCCTTTTCTCAGGATATCCCTCTTTCTCACCCTTCCATTCTTCTTTTGACATCAGCCCAACATAATATATTTCTACCCATGTCCTCTGTCTAAGTAGACTCCTTTTGACTGCTATAATGATGAAATCTGGTTAGTGCCCTCCTGATCTGCACTCTTGTCCTTATCTAGGTAGTATCCTGATCCCTCATGACCACAACTATCCCCTCTGCCCGAACTAGATAATGGGCAACAGAGCTGCCAGATGACACCTAGTGATCCTACACCCAGTGCTAGTACAGGGGACTCCGGGAATCTCTTTCTGACCAGTGTTCAATTCCCTTTTCATACCTGGGCAATGGGCACTCCCAGCGCTGCCGCCATTATTGCTGCAGCCCCCAAAGGTCCTAGCTGGTGCCACTCATGCTGTGATGTGTTTCTGGCCAGCCCACACCCCAGTGTCCACAGATTTTTCTTTCTGCTTTCCTATGCTGCCCTGGTTTGAGAAAACAATTTCCTATGAGGTTTCATTGGCTTTTCTGATCAGAATTTAATTAGGCTCATTTTTCAAAAGTTTTTATAGTGGAGTATTTTGCGAAAGCTTGGCAAGAATGCTATTCTCACTCTACCATCTTTGCTACACTGACTGTAAGCTTCTCAATGGAAAGATCCTTCCATAAACATTGTTCTATCCCAGCTCTCATCCTTGCTTATCATCTAACACAGATCCTCACACATGGTAGCTACTGAAGGCATAAATTTCCATTTAACTGAATAGTTGCCATTTTTTCTCATCTGTGAAATGGAGAATTAGATAAATTGATCCTCAAAATTCCTTCCACACATTCTAGGATTCCTAAATAAGTTGTGGTATAAAATCCTAGAGAACATCAATGCATATGACATCTATATATACTCCTAACATTCAGAACCTAAACCAGACCAGTTATATGCACCATGTAATTTTGCATTGCTGTGTTTTTCATTCTCATATCTCCAAATACTTTATTACAAGAGTTAAGGCCTTATATGAAGCAAAATACTTCCTTCATTTCACTGGTATTTGGCTTTATGATTTATTTTGAGATTAAGCTTCAAATGGATCCATATAAGTAAAGGTAATCTTGTTATTTAAACTGAAGGAGCCTTTTGTGTGCTTAATTTCTCATTGACTGACATGGGTCCCATCAGTTATAAACATAAACAAAGTGAGGAATTTTTGACCCTTGCTTTTCTTTCCAACAAGATAGTTCAGAGAGTTCATGTTGTGGGTTAAAAAAAATGATTACTTGTTTTTCACTGCGAACTGCAGGTCATGTCTGTCTCAGGAAAATAATTTGTAAACTCTTTCCAATTTGTACACGGTCACATGCACACATTACCACACGACATGATATACCAAGTCCATCTGCTGAAAGTCCAGACATTGCTATCAATCACACAGCAGATGCTCCATTAGAATACTTGGCTTTCTTCCCTGGCTGTCTGTAGGGGAAGAATGGCCATTCCAGAGTTAGCCAGGCATCTCTTTGATCTTCCAATGGACTTGCCCTGGCAGTCATAAGTATGCCACAGGATGGAATCAGTCATCTATGTGATATGGTAATCACATTCTCACATTGTATCCATTCAGTCAAATAGTGACTCTCAACCCCACCGGCTCATCATGAACATGCCAGGAAGCTGTGAACTAGCCAGATATTAAGAAAGTAATTCCAGGATACTTTGTTCTTTGGTTTACTGTCTTGGTCTTTAGAATAGATTTGGGGATCCCTAGGAAGATGTGGTAGATTTGTTCTGGGTCCAGAGTTTTAGTACATTCTCAGAAGGACGGGTGTGCTTTGGACTCCTAGGCGATTCCTTTCAGTCAGGACTAAAATGAACTGAGCTAATTGGAATCATCAATAACATCTTGTGACAGGATATGACCAGTGTTTTCTAGGATCTCTCAAATGTCATCTGAACTTCTTCAGGGAGGCCTGGATTCCTGAATGGGTAAAATAGTTTATCAGGGATTAATTGTTAAACATTCCCTGCATTCTGACTGCACGCATCTCATTATTCTCTTTAGGTGATTCATCCTGCCTCTGAGAGCTCTCAGTGCCATTCTACATTTTTAGGACACAAAATAGAATGTCTTTTACCTGAGACAAGAAAAAGGTAGTACTGGTGGGTGATGGAGACCCTAGAAAATATGATTGGCAGAGGGGACAGAAGTTCATTACTTTTGACCATATAGTTTCCAGTTCAGGTAAGTCCACTGGAAGTTGAAGTGGTACAGTAGAAAGACTGATGATCTCTAAATGCAAATCTTGTCTTTACCCTTTCCCAGCTGTGTGAGTTTGGGACAGTTATGATTTCCCAGAGTCTCGGTTTCCTTATGAAGTGGTTATGGGAATTTGAAGATCTTACCTGTCCCTTAATAGGCCAAATGTAATCACATGGAGCCCATGATGGGAGGAGCTTGCTGAAAGGGTGGAACAGGAAGGAGCAGAGGAAAGAACTAGCAGAGCTGGGAGCAAAGAGAATGGAAGCAGAACAGCTAGCATGAGTGACAGAGGGGCATTTTTGCTTAAGGTAGCCTGTCTTGTTTTGAAGGCCCAACAGAGGGAAGGCTTGGGAATACTGGTGGTCATTGCAGTGGTTATGCCTACCAACTTCTTTGTTGCTATGATTGATTTGGCTCTCTGGTGTTGGGATTCGGCTTTCTGGTGTTTGAAGAAATGTTTTGGTTCTGTTCTCCATGTGGAGAGTGTTACATTTTGTAATTTAGAACTATACCAGCATATTCATAGCTGCTCTGGGCACTGTGAATATTGCATTGACATTATATCTTATCTCTAAAATGAGGTAGTTACATTAGATGACATTAGAGGTTTTTTTCCAGCTCTAGTTCTGTAATTCTATGAACAGTTCAGTCCAGTTCTATTTAATTAAATATTTATTAGGTTCCTACTACATGTAACACTTGATAGGCAATGGATGTACAAAACACACATACACACACACACACACACATACACACAAACCAGGTCCTGCCCACAAGGAATTAAGTTTTTATGAGGGGAAGAGGATTACAATATGTAAATAGGTAAGTATATACATGACTGTTTACAAAGGTTACAGCACTAATAACTCTGGCATTCAGAAAAGGCTTCTTATAGGAGGTAGTACCAAAATTAATGTCTAGGGAGTCTAAGAAATGGAGGTGAGAAAGAAATTCATCCCAGGCATTGGAGAGTGCCTATGCACAAAACTAGAGAAAAGGGAGAAGGGATTCCAAGTTCAGGGAGCACCAAATAGGGCAATTTGGTTGGAACCTAGAGGCCTGAAAGGAAGTAATTTGAAATGTCTAGAGAGGTAGGCTGGAACCTGAATGTAAAAGGTGTTAAAGACCAAGAGAAGGAACTTGTATTTTATGCTGAAGCAAGAAAACCAGTGAAAGATCTTGAACAGAGTGTAACATGATCAGATGTATGCTTTGGGAAACTAATTTTGACAGCTATGTGGGTGGCAGATTTGAGAGAGGAGAGAAAGGAAACCTGGAATTCAGTTGGAAATTTGTTGAGGTAATCCAGGCAAGAGTTGATTAAAGCCTCAACTGGAATAATAATTATAGCTAATATTTATAGAGTGCTTTAAGGTTTGCAAATTACTTTACATATATTATTTCATTTTATCTTCACAACAACCCTGTGAGGTTAGGTACTATTATCATGCTTGTTTTATAGATGGGGAGCTCAGACTCAGAAAGGTTAAGTGACAAGCCAAGGGTCATATAGGTAGTGTCTGATGTAGGATTCAAACTTGTCTTCCTAATTCTAAGTACATCACTTCCTCTGCTGCATCACCCATCTGCCAAGGATGTCTGAGTGAGTACAGAGAAAGGCACAGGAATCAAAAATGTAAAGACAGAATCTCAATGATTTGGCAGCTGATTGTATATAGTGAGTGAGGAAGAAAAAAGAATTGAGAATGACTTCAAGGTTTGAAATGTGGGTGATTGGAAGGAGGGTCTTGCCCCTACCTATGACTTTTCCTTAGGGAGACCCCCACCCCTGGAGTGCCAATTAGACACTCAAAATTTATTCTACCTGGGACATTGCTCCATTCACCCTAGGCTAGTTACATCACTGATTTATCTTTTTTGAATAGTAACTTTAAAAAATTAATCATGTTCTTATGTGCCATTAAAAGATGTCTAGCCTTTGATGTACCCTTTCCAGTCAGGGGAAAAAAAATTCTTTATCTTGTTAAACATAAAATTTATCCCAGTAGTTGAAAATGGTCTACAATGTTGGATTCTCATTATGATTCATATTATGTAAAGAATTTAATCCTAGCTTCTTGTGTTTTATTCTCATGTTTCACTGTTTATGACTTTTGAACCATGAATGTTATGAATGTGGGTGTGTTTGTTCAGTGTCTCCTTGCTGGGAGTGAGAAAAAGCTAAAGATATGTGCAAGAAAGTTGTACTTTTTATCCCGCCAGATCTCCCTACTGAGGAGGCAGAGAATCAGGGAAAGCCACAAGGGATTTTTTTTCTCAAAAAAGGAGAGAAAATGTTCCCTTTGGGCTGTTTTCTTGAGAGTAGGCTCAGGCGATTTAACCACAAGAGTAATATTATATATTTAACTTGGACTTGTATCTGAGGAAAGAATTGAGCAGTTATTTTATATAGTATGGAACTAGTAGAGAGGTCTTAACTCCTCTGGTTTGGTCCCTTCTTTTTTTTTTTATTAGCTCTCTCTCTTTTTTCCCCTTAAATTACTGTAGTGAATTCCTTCCACTAATGCAAATCAGTAACTTCTCAGCAGTTTATCACCTCAGGGAGTTGAGGCACTCACAAGTGACTTACCCATGGTCCCTCTGCCTACTATGTGTCAGAGGCAAGACTCATATCTGGCTTTCTGATTTGGAGTTGGGCTTTTCATCCACCACTACCAAAGAATTGGAAACAAAATGGGTACCATCAGTTGGGGGATGTTTAAACCAATTGTAGTATAGAAATATAATTCTATATTTTGTAAGAAATGAATATAAGGAATTCTGAGCCACACAGAGAAGACACAAATAAAAGATGTGACACAGTAAAAAATGAATTAGCTTTGGAGTCTTTGTCACTGGATTCAAATTCTACCCTTTGATCCTTCATACCCGAGTGACATTGGACATATTACTTAACCTGACCTGATTTCTTCATCTATAGAATGAAAATATTGTACTACATGGCCTCTGTTGTCCCTTCCAGCCCTAGAGTTATGATCCCTTGATCTTATTCTGTGTTTCTACTCTAAGAATTCACCTCTCAGAGAAGGAGAAATCCATTAGCAAGTTTTCTTCCAGTTCTGGAGTCTGAAGGGCTTTGTACCTTTTTTTTTTCTTTTGGAGGGGGGAAGGCAGGGCAATTGGGGTTAAGTGACTTGCCCAAGGTCACACAGCTAGTAAGTGTTAAATGTCTGTCTGAGGCCACATTTGAACTCAGGTCCTCCTAACTCCAGGGCCAGTGCTCGATTCACTGTGCCACCTAGCTGCCCTCATGTACCCATTTTCTCTTAAGCAATTCCTACAAAACCTGAAGAGAGACTTCACTTCTGACTTAATCTAACTGCTTTACTTCCTCACCACAGGAATTTCTCTCCTCTCACGTTTCAAGTTTCCATTTTGTGTGTTTTCTTCCCCTATTAGAATGTGAACTCCTTGAGAGTAGGGGCCATATTTTTTTCCCTTGTATTTGTATTCCCAGTTTGTAGCACCATGGTTGGTATGTATTAAGTATTTAATGCTTTATTGAGTAACCAAAGGGCATTCACCATAGCTCTTTATCTGGGATGCACAGCACAAGACTTACCCTCTGAATGTTGGATCAAATTGACAGAATCTTCTAGGCCCTATACTATAGGACTAGGATTGGGTAATTTTCAATACCACTGTGATCTTCATTGGCAAACCAAGCTCCCATCTTTCACTAGCATTCAACATCTAAGTGTTATTCTTTGAATTCTTGCTTGACAGACTCTTAGTTGGCCAGTTTAAGTCATCATCAACAGCAGCTTCCTCCATTTAGACCTAGCATGATTTACCCTAAATATAATTACCATCTCTTTCTGGGTGCTCTTGCAAAATAAGATCTTTCTTGCAACTTTGTGTTGCTTTATCTCTTCTGCTGAAGTAGGATGGCACTCTCCCCAACCCTTACCCTAGCATTACCCCAGCAGAAGTGTTGAAATAGCACTTTTAGTCTCTCTAAATATCTAAATCCCCACAGCCAAGGGCATGGGTCAACTGGTTGTAAAATGGAATTATTGGGGGTAGCTAGGTGGCACAGTGAATAGAGCACTGGCCCTGAAGTCAGGAGGACTTGAGTTCAAATCTGCCTTAGACACTTCACACTTAACTAACTAACTGGGTGATCTTGGGCAAGTCACTTGACTCCAATTGCCTTGCCTTCTCCCCTCAAAGAAAAAAATGGAATGATTGCTATGTGTCAGAAAACATAAGAGGGTATTTCATTATGGAAGGAGACCAAAAATAAATGTTGTGAAACAGGGGCTATCTTTGTGTCTGCTTGATGTGTTCAATACAAGGATCCAACACCAGTAGTTTAGATGTCTAAAATTGTTTGGGTGAAATATTCAGTTTGCACGCCTGCATTGGTGATGAATCCACATAAAATGATAGCAGAAGCAGAAGGAGGTCCTAGGGTCAGAGCCGTTACCTATTTTTTTTTTTTTAAGCAATCAGGGTTAAGTAACTTGCTCAAGGTTACACAGCCAGGTGTTTCTGGGTGGGTGCTAAGTGTCTGAGCCCGGGATTCGATCTCCAGGTCTTCTCAACACTGGAGCTGATGCTCTTACTCGCTGTGCTACCTGGCCGCCCCTTACCTACTTTTTATGGATGAAGAAACTGAGGGAGAAAGGACAAGGGACTTCCTGGGAATAAGGTCACACATTAGAAGCTAGTCAGGACTGGTAAACTTTAGGCTACTTTTTCTTTCCACAATACTGTAATTTCTGTGCTGTATAGACAGTCTTTGAGAACCAGTGAAAGTGACTTAGAAGCAATGATGGGGAACGATCTCATTTTCTTCTTATTTTCCTCTGAAGGCATAATTTAGAGGAGGATCAAAGAGGCAGTTAAAGCTACTCTTCTGCCACCTAGTTAAGATTCTGCTCACTGTTGCTTTGGAAACTGGATCTGATCAATGGCTTGTCTTAATTGATAGCACTTTAATTATTTAAAAGGTCAGCTATGGATGGAAGACTAGAAATGCTGAAGACTGGAAAAGACTAACTTTTGTTCTTGAAAAACAAAACAAAAAAGTCTAGAGTACAAATATAAATACTCCCTATACTCAGGTTTGGTGTGAAGAGTTATAGGCAAAGTAGGGAAGGTAGACTCTCATGATCTGAAGAAAACTTGCTTGTTCATTTCTCTTCCTTTAAGAGAGGGGCCCATAGAAAGGCAGCATCAAGGATTGACTAGGGAACCTGACTCCAAATCAGAAAGATCCCTTGTGACCTTTAGCAAATCATTTTTCTTCTCAGTGCTCCCAAGCTAAAATTATAAGGGAGGGAAGGAGGGAGCAGGTGTTTATTAAATGCCTGCTATGTCCTAGGTACTCTCTTAGATGCTTTGTAAGTATTATCTCATTTGCTGATAGCTCATAAGTTGCTAGTTTGTTTGGACTGCCCTCTTCCATTTCCCAACCTGCTATGGTATGGAAATGCTTATTTTATTCCATAAATTGAAAATTTTTTGAAAAATGAAAACTCACCCAACTTTAAAGAGGGAATGCTGGAATGTGAGTCAAGAGTCTTGGGTACAAATCTCAGATGTGATGTTTTATTGACTAGTTTTCTTTTAAAAAAAATCTTTATTTTTAGTTTTCAGCATTCACTTTTATAAGATTTTGAGTTCTAAATTTCTCTCCCTCCTCCCATTCTCCCTCCTCAAGACAGCATGCAATCTGATATGGACTATACATGTACAACCATATTAAACATATTTCCATATTAGTATCGACTACTTTTCTTGTCTGTAATATGGGATACATGCTACCTCACAGGACTATTGTGAGGTGAATGTCTTGAAAAATTTAAAGTGGTGTGCAAATATGAGTTATTATTATGATCACTATAATTATTATTGCTATGACAAAACCATAAAGTCTTGAATTTGCTTTGGTCAAGAGGGCCATCTCATTTAACCTCATAGAAATCATTGATCTTCCCTATATGATTCCCCCAAGTTGTCATTCAACCTTTATCTGAAGGCCTCTAATATTAGCAAACATCATGTAGTGATGAAGTTCATTATGGGTTTCAACAGCTCTAATTGTGAGGAAATGTCCTTTATATTGAGCAGTTCTGCCTCCCAATAACTTCCAGGAATTGCTCTTAGTTCTGCCCTTGGGGAATAAATTGATCAAGTCTTGGCCCTCTTTCACATGATAGTTCTTTAAATACTCAAGGACACTAATAATATTCTAGCTTCTACTTGCTCTCTGACTATATACATATCCACTAAGTCCACTGAGTCTTGGTTCTCTCATTGGTAAAGTGGGGAAAGTAATACTTACATGACCTACCTCACTGAGTGTTATGGTCAAGGCACTCTGTAAACCTTAAAGCACATAGAAAGGTGAGTTATTCTTACCACTTCCCAGGATATATCTCTTTTCCATGTTTGAATGCCCTCCTCCCCATGCTTGTTAGTAACACTCCTAAAAGAGAACTTACATAGTACTACAGATATGGTCTAGACAGTGAAGAAGGCAATGGGGCTGTCACACCTCTCAACTCCAATCATTATTATTCCTCTGAATACATTCTCATAGTATTTAGGGTTGCCATATCATGCTTCAGACTTGCAGTCCACAAGAAACTCTCTAACTTGTTTACAGGAACTGCTTTCTAACTATGTCTATGGGGGCAACTAGGTGGGTGGTAGACAGTGCTGGTTCTGTAATGGGGAAGATCTGATGTCAAATCCAGCCTCAGATACTTACTGGATGTGTGACTTTGAGTAGGTCACTTAATCCCTCTTTGGCCTCAGTTTCATCATTTGTAAAATGGGGATAAAAATAGCACTTGTCTCCCAAAGTTGTGAGGATGAAATGATATAATAATTTAAAGTGCTTAGCACAGGGCCTAGTGCATAGTAGGTGCTATGTAAATATTAGGTATTATTATTATGTCTTCCCAATTCTAGATATGTGTAGTTTATCATCACTCTGAGCAGACATAGGAAATAATGTCACTATGCCAGATTGACCTGGGTTCACTCTGACACATACTGGATGTGAGACTCTGGGTACTCCAAAAGTGGTATCAAGTCAAAATAAAAAAGAATACATGCAAGCAGTATATTGAGTTAGAAAATAACATTAGTATAGCATTATCTGTATTGAATTGTATTTTTATTTATCTTGTTAAAACATTTCTCAGTTAAGGTGCCAAGCTGCATTGGCAAAGGGAATTTCCCTACCAGGAAGGTCTCTGTACCAATGACATTACAGGTCTAGTCCTCTCTATTATTTCAGTATGTTCATTCTGTTTAGATTCTATCTTTTTTATTTTTTGAGGGGGGAAGGCAGGGCAGTTGGGGTTAAGTGACTTTCCCAAGGTCACACAGCTAGTAAGTGTTAAATGTCTGAGGCCAGATTTGAACTCAGGTCCTCCTGACTCCAGGGCTGGTGCTCTATTCACTGGGCCATGTAGCTGCCTGGTTAGATTCTATCTTACTCACTTTAGCCCATCATTCTGTCTTTTGAAATTAATCATTTCATCTAATGATCATCCCTCCCAAGTTCAAGTCGTTCACACATTTGATAAGCATACTATCTAAGTTTTATGCCATCCATAAACATGTTAGACTAGAGAGGGCCAAGATCTAAGCCCTGGGGCATTCCAGAAGAAGCTTCTTTCCAGATTGACACTGACCTGTCCAAGACTACTCTTTTGGTCCAGCCAGTGAACCAATGTCAAAAGTCAACTTCCAAACCACATCATTCCATCTTGTACACACTAATACTTAGAATTTAGGGCTAGAGGGAACCTTAAACATCATATAGTCCAAACACCTCATTTTGTAGTTTAGGAAACTGAGGCATGGAAAGTGTAACTGACTTGCCCAAGGTCATAAAGGTAGCATGAGGCACAGCTGGGATTCATATCTAGGTCCTCTACCTTAACATCAAATGCCCTTTCCCTTTCCAGTACCATTTTACCTCTAATGGGACTTTATCAAATGTCTTACTGAAACCCAGATGTCCATGACGTTCCCTTCATCTAGTAACCCTTTCAAAAAAAAGGAAATGAGGTTAGTCTTGCATGACTTATACTTAATTAATTCAAGCTGGGTTTAAATGCTCACCCTCTTCCTAAGTGCTCATAAATATCCCTTTAATAATCTCTGCTATAGTTTTCCCAGGCATCAGCATCAAATTTAACATTCTCTCCACTTGAAAACTGGGACATTTCCTAATCATTGTAAAGAACATTTTTCCTATTCAACCTAGTTTCTTAAAGCTCACTGAGAGTAGTTCAACAATAACACCTGGAAATTCTTTTGGCACCTGGAAGTACTGTATTTTCAGTTAGACTGAATGTGAACCCTTGAGGGCAATTATATTCTTTTTTTTGTCTCTTTACTTATTTTGGTTTTCAATTCTCTTTTTCAGGTTAGACATCCTTCAACCCATATGGCCTAGACTCAAAAGGCTTTCCCCATACTAGTTTCTCTCCTCTGGATATTCTTCAGCTTATTTTTCCCAAAAATGTGATACTCAGAACTGAATACAATGCTCCAAATGGAACCTGAGCTACTCAGGCAAAGCATAATAGGACATTCACCTCCTTATTCCAAAAAACTCTGCCTTCATCAATGCAATGCAAGTTTGCATTAGTTTTTTGCATTATGATAATAATAATTAATAATAATTATTATAATGATAGTTAGAATTTATATAATGCCTTCTGAATTCCAGGCACTGTGCTAAATACTTTACAAATATCCGAACAACCTTGGGAGATAGATACTATAATTATCTTCATTTTATATTTGAGGAAACTGAGGCAAACAGAGGTTAAGTGAATTGCCCAAGGTTACACAGCAGGTAAGTATCTGAGACTGGATTTGAATTAAGGTCTTTCTAATTTCCAGGTCCAGTGCTGTGTCCACTGAACCACCTAGTTGCTCAATACATTGTCTACTTGAATATTTAGTGGAACCTGAATTCCACTAAAATGATCATATGTGTAATGGAGGTTTGATGCATGTTTCGACCAGCTAAGATGCCATTACCCATGTGGAAGATGTTAGGGGATCTCTTTGGGAGATTAGAGAACTAGAGCATATGGGGGTGTCTGGGTTGACCTATCACATGGTTAGAGGCAGTCGTTTTCTACTTAACTGAGAGCACAAATGTTTCTAGAACTAGTCTGATTCAGCATGGGTTGGGGCTTTTGATGTATTTGCATCTAGTAGTGAAAGTGACTCCTTAGTCTATACGTGGGTCTCTGTGGCAAAAAGGAACAACCTGGAGGCCTGCCTTTTCTCCCTGTCTCCTTAGGCCATGTGATCCCAAGAAAAGGTCTTGGTTCTTTTGTTTTTTCCTTTATTCTTTTATATTCTAAGTGTTGAGGTGTAGGGTTTAGGGGTGCTCAAGACCCCAAATACCAACACCAAGTCTTCTCTCAGCCAAAGAAAAATAAAGTTTATTAAAAGTTCGTCGTAATGGGTAGACTCTTAAGGAGCCTCGGTATCTGTAAGGCTTGTATTGGACACAGAGCGGGTCTGTGCTAGAAAATTCTATGTTGCTCTCACACACATGGAGACAATATGGGGTCTTATATACAGAAAGGTTGTGGGAGGAATCTAGGGGTGGTTTAGAGGAGGAGTTTGGGGAGGGTCTTCAGGAGAAGTTAGATGAGGTCAATGAGGGATTAAGGGTGGGAAGTTGCTGGAGGCTACCTGGAGCCTACAGACAATACTGGGCTAGGTCAGTTCAGGGGTGGATTGACATTTTGCTAGGCTCAAGGGTGGGAAGTCTAGTAACAGAAGTCTGGGCCCAGACACAATATAAGGCTTATGGCCTCATGAAAATGCCTCCTCAAATGGGATGATTTAATCAGAGTCCAAGGGGCCCCCAGAGCCCGTACCTCTTCACCTGGAGATAACAGGCAATGGTGGGCTAGGCCAATTCAAGGGAGTAATAGATTTGGGCATAGACATTTTGAGAAGATGGAGGGTGGGAAGTTGCTGTACAAAGGAGGGATAGAGATTTGGGCAGAGCCACAATGAAAGGCCATAGGCCTCAGGCAAATGCTTCATCAAATGGGAAGATTCAGTCTGAGTTCAGGGGGGTTCCCAGAGCCTGTACCTCATCATTAGTGCAAGGAGAGAAGCCTTCAACCTGGTCTGGGACCATGAGTCACGGGAGTAAGCCGAGGAACACAGGCCGGATGCTGCTACCAGGCCAACAGTAACTCTGAAGAGCAGAGATCCAGGATGCCAGTCAAGCACAAGCTAGCTCTGCAGGCTACATACTTGAACTTGGTGGGACAAATGCTAAATTGGGATTAAGCTAGATTATAACTCTATTCCTACCTCCCCTCTCCAGGAAGGAAATGGTAAAGGAGAGATTATGTCTCTGAGGCATCTGAGGAAGTGTTTTTGTGTCCTTGTTATATCTTTGAGTTAAATACCCTTTGTAAAAAGTTAACCCAATGTATGGTTTCTGGGTAATTTAATCATTTTATTAATAAGGCCAGCAGGTTGTTAATAAAAGAATGGTCTTTTCCTTTCTCTCTTAGACCAAAGACAGCCTTGGCAGTGGGGCTAAGGTTTATATAGTAAATGTTCAATGAAGGGTTGAGGATCAGTCATTCTTGGACAGAGAAATTATCTCTATACTGAGACAACTCCTAGCCTTGGGCTATCAGGACAAAAGGATCTGTCTCCACCCAAGTTTGAGTAGAACACTATGGGCTTCCCCACTTTAGATTAAATTCCTTGTAGTTTGGGTGGGGTCTGACCAAGATGGGGGGAGTCAATTCATTCTCATTATCAGTGAAGTCCTTCAAGAGACTGAATTTCGGAATTTTGGAAGAAGGGGAGAACTCTGAATCTCCATGAGGTATTGGTTATTAATAGTAATTTCTCTTCAGGAGCTAGATACTGGGCCCCTAGGAATGGGGAAATGAAGGAAAATGAAGAATGGATACAGTTAGTAAGGGTCTGAGTCCAGTAAAAAGTCAAATCTTTTTTGACTCTAGGCCTGGCACTCCATCCACTGCACCACCTAGTGGGCCAGAGACAAGTTCAAATCCTATCACAGACTCTTACTGTTTGACCCTGGGCAAGTCACTTAACCCTGTTTGCCTCAGTTTCCTCATCTGTCAAATGAGCTATGACCCTGAACAAGGCACTTAACATCTGTCTGCTTTAGTTTCTTCATCTATAAAATGGGCATCATAATAGCACTTACCTAGCAGAATTGCAGTAAGGATCAAATTACTTAATTTTTGTTTAGGGAAAAAAAAACTTCAAAACCATCTAGTACAGTGCCTGGCACATGAGAGGTACTTCGAAAATTCTTCTTTCATTCCTTCTTTGGAGGCAGTGTATTGAGAGGGAATGAAAAGAAATGCTTAATTTTTTTTAATTTATAAGGGAAACAGATTGCAATGCACCTGTGTACTACAATGAATCATCAGAGGGAGTTTTTAATGGGGGTATAACAACAATTAACTATGTAAATATGAGGGTAGAAAAGGAGGAGAAAGGCACATAGCAAATTCTTGCTTTTCTTTCTATATTATCTCTCAACTAGGTAGGACACAGGCAATACTTTTTATTTTCAGATACGGGGAAGCTTTTCTTGAATTCAATATCATTTCAATAGTATACAAATTCCTTGAAGGCAGGAACTGCTATTTTGGGGGGAGGGAGCATGGGGGTTGCAGTTCTTTGTGTCCCAATGTTTACCTTCAATGCTTCAATGTTTTGGACATAGAAAAAAAATTAAGAAGTGCTGAGGGAATTGAATTTACTTTGTACTAGTACTTAGAAGTCATTTTCTGCATAAGGATTCTTTTTAATTGAAGTATTCATCGAACTTTAATCCTAAAAATATATGGTTTGCATGTACCCACATGTGTTGTATTAAAAAAAGAAAGAAAGAAATGTTTTTGTTTTAAAAAATGGCTTGAAGCTTTATGGGACAGATAGTCTCCAACTGCTGAATTCTCAGAGGGTTCTGCTATTGCAGAACAGACATCTCAGAATCATAGAAAAAAACACATAGAATTTTAGAGCTAGAAAGGGTCTTAGAGAATATCTGGGCCAGTCCCCTATTTTTATAGCTAAGGAAACTGAAAATACCCTTCTGGGAGCCATGCCTAATAGCTGTTCTTCTTCTTGTACCTCTTGTATGAAAAACCACTGCCCCATGAACTTAAAATGGATTTTCCCATAGGAACACAGTGGCTTGGTTTCAGGTGACCCTATAAAAGCCACATTAATCCCTAATGGACCTGAAGCATATGACTATACTCTAGAAGCATACTCCAGGTGCTCTGATAGACACTATTTCCCAATAACCAGACTCCATTGTAAAGTAGTGAAGGCCTGAAGTGACAAAGTTCAGGACAGACTAAAGTCTAAGGAATAATGGAGAATTTGATAATAATTTTCAAAGATGTGATTCTATACAGATAGCAGTAAGCCTTGCAATTGAGTGCAGGCCAAAAGACAATAGTCTTTAATACTAGCAAGAGAGATTTAGGTTAGAGCTATAATCAAGGAAATCTTCCCAAAGACTGAAAAGGAGAGGAAAAAAGTCCAAAAAGAGGCTGAAGAATTGGTTTCTGGGCATCTTAAATAGCAGGGTAGGAAATAATATTTGTGAAGTGTTTCAGATGCAATCTACTCTGGATAACAAATAGATAGGTAATTAAATTCGAGTGTCATAATTCTGTGATTTAGGTTATAGACAAATATTTGGGAAGTTCTTAAATTAGTGAATATATCACATCTATGGGGATTTTCATATTTATAATATCTAAGTTCCTAAAGGATCTTAAGACATGCTTTATTAATGCAGATTATGACCCTTATGTCTGAGTAGACAGTTTGTGAGCTATTGTGGTGGGAAAAACAAATGAACAAACCAACCCATAACCATCTATATTCTTCAAACAGGTGACAAATAATCCTCTATTGGTTTAGCATCATGATTCTTTATGAAATCTTCTTTCCAGCTCGCTAATACATGCATGGGTTTCTACTTTTCTGGTGTAGCCTTTAAGAACAGTGGCATCCTCATGTCATGATGGGAGATTAGAGTAGGACTTCCAGTGGCAGTTCTTTGTGATCAAAAGCTGTCGTTTTGAAGCAAAGCTCTTTATTTGGCATATCTCGGTATGACTAGAAATACTTATTTCACTTGTGAGAAACATGGGGATAACCCTTTGTGATTAAATAGATTTTTATTTTTCACTCTATAATGTATGTTTTTTTTGTTTAATTAACAAGTATTTATTTTCTCTACTTCCCACCTCATCCCCCCACCACCAAAAAAAAGCCAAACAAACAAAAACACAAAACGAAGCCCTGGAATAAGGCGACAGTATGCATTGCCAAGCAAAACAAATTCCAACATCATCAATGTTCAAAAATTTGTTTCATTCTGCATCTTAAGTCTACTACCTCTCTGTCAGGAGGTGGGCAGTATACATCATCACTGGTCTCTTGGAATAATGCTTGGTCATTACAATGATTAGATTTGTTAAGTTATTAAAGTAGTTTTTCTTCCCAATATTTTTTGTTATTATATAAACCATTCTCCTGCTTTGGATCACTTCATCTTGCATTAGTTCATACAAGTTTTCCCAAATTTCTCTGAAACTGTCCCAATATAATGTTTTATGGCACAATAGTATTTCATTATATTTATATACCATAATTTATTTAACTATCCACCCCCTGTCCCCAGTTTCTAGTTCTTTGCCATTAAAAAAACAAACTGCTAAAATATTTTTGTACATATGGGTCCTTTTCTTCTTTCTTTGATCTCTTTGGGGTTTAAGCCTAGTAGTGGGGTCAGTATGCCAATTTTTTGGCACATAATACCAAATTGCCTTCAAGAATGGCTGGATAAATTCACAGCTCTAACAATAGTATAAACAGCACATTAGTGCCTATTTTCCCATAGTCACTCCAACACTTGTTATTTTCACTTTGTTTGAAATCCTAGAGAATCAACTAAAAAAAAACAGTTAAAATAATTAACAATTTTAGCAAAGTTGCAGGATACAAAATAAACCCATATAAATCATCAGTATTTCTATATATTACCAACAAAGTCCAGCAGCAAGAAATGGAAAGAGAAATTCTGTTTAAAATAACTGTAGACAATTTAAAATATTTGGGAGTCTACTTGCTGAGACAAACCCAGGAACTATATGAACACAATTATAAAACACTTTTCACACAGATAAAATCAGATTTAACAACTGGAAAAATACTAATTGCTCATGGGTAGGCTGAGTCAATACAAAAAAAAAAATGGTGGCTCGGGGCGGCCAGCTGGCTCAGCGAGTAAGAGCACAGACCCCAGTATTGGGATGACCTGGGGATTGAATCTGGGCTCAGACACTTAGCACCCACCCAGAAACACCTGGCAGTGTAACCTTGACCAAGTTACTTAACTCCAATTGCTTTAAAATAATAAATAAATAAAATAAAAATAGAAATGGCGGCTCTACCTAAATTAATCCACTTATTCAGTGTCATATCAAACTATCTAAAAATATTTTATAGAGCTAGAAAAAAATAATAACAAAATTCATCTGGAAAAACAAAAACTTGAGGGTATAAAGGGAATCAATGAAAAAAAAAGTGAAAGATTGTGACCTAGCTATATCAGATCTCAAACTGTGTTATTATTATTATTATCAAGATAATCTGTTACTGGCTATAAAACAGAGTAGTGGATCAGTGGGATAGATTAGGTACACACTACATTGTAGTAAATGATGATAGTAATCTAGTGTTTGATAAACCCAAAGATCCAAGCTTTTAGAACAAAAACTCATTATCTGACAAAAACTGCTGGGAAAACTGGAAAACTGTATGGTAGAAATTAGGTATAAACCAACATTTCACACTGTATTCCAATATAAGGTCAAAATGGGTACATGATTTATATACATAAAGGATGACACCATCAGCAAATTAGGAGAGTGTGGAATGATTTACCTGTCAGATATATAAATAAAGGACAAATTTCGGAAGAAACAAGATATAGAGAGCATTGTAAAATGTAAAATGGGTAATTTTGGTTATACAGAATTAAAAAAGGTTTTGCACAAACAAAACTAATGCAGCCAAAATTTAAAAAGAAAGCAGAAAATGGGGAAAATTATAGCAAGCATCTCTGATACAGTTTACATTTCCCAAATATATAGAGAATTATGTCATATTTATGAAAATATATGTTATTCCCCAATTGATAAAAGGTCAAAGTATGTGAACAGGACATTTTCAGACAAAGAAATCAATGCTGTTTATAGTCATATAAAATATTCTAAATCAATATTAATTAGAGAATGTAAATTAAAACAACTCTGAGATATCACCTCACAACTATCAGATTGTCTAATGTGTCAAAAAAGAAAAATGTCAAATGATGGAGAGGATGTGGGGAAAGTGGGACACTAATGCACTATTGGTGAAGTTGTCAACTGATTTGACCATTCTGAGAGCAATTTGAAACTATGCCCAAAGGGCAATCAAACTGTGCAAACCCTTTGATCCAATAATACCACTGATAGGTCTATATCCCAAAGAGATTAAAAGAAAAAGAAAAAGAAAAAAATAGGATAGGAACCTATCTTACAAAAGATTTTTATGGTAGCTCTTCTTTTTTTTTGGGGGGGGGGTTAATAGCTAAGAACTAGAAATTGAGATCCATCAATTGGGGATGGTTGAACAAGTTGTGGTATATGATTGTAATGGAATATTATTGTGCTATAAGAAGTGACAAGCAGGATGATTTCAGAAAAGTCTGGAAAGACTTAGATGAATGGATACAAAGTGAAGTGAATAGAACCAGGAGAACACTGTATATAGTAACAGCAAAATTACATGAAGAAGAATTGTGAATGACTTAGCTATTCTCAACAATACAATGATCCAAGACAATCCCACAGGAATCATGATAAAAAATGCTCTCTGCCTCCAAAGAATTGATATTTTCAGAAGACAAACTGAAGCATATTATACTATTTCTCTCTCTCTCTCTCTCTCTCTCTCTCTCTCTCTCTCTCTCTCTCTCTCTGTCTGTCTGTCTCTCTCTCTCTGTCTCTCTGTCTCTCTGTCTGTCTCTGTCTCTCTCTGTCTCTCTGTCTCTGTCTCTCTGTCTCTCTCTCTGTCTCTCTGTCCCTCGTCTATCTCTCTCTCTTCCTCTCTCCCCTTTCATCTTTCTCTTTTTCTCACAATTTGAAATTGCAGGGATCTTCATCAGTTGGAGAATAACTAAAGAAGTTGTAGTGTATAGTTGTGATGGAATATTAATGTGCTATAAAAATGATTAACTCAATGATCTTAGAAAGACATGGAAAGACTTGCATGAAATCATGAAGGATGAAGTAAGAAGAACTAGGAGAATAATGTGTAGAGTAACAGATATATTGTTTTAAGAAGACTTTGAGGCAGAGCCAAGATGGAGGCATAGAAGCAGGAAAACTTTATGAGTTCCCCCCATAACTACCTCAAATAACTATAAAATATTACTCTAAACAAATTTTAGAGCTATAGAACCCACAAAATGACAGAGAAACAAATCTCCCACTTGAAGGCAGCCCAACAGGATGGCAGGAAGGGTCCATCACAGCACACTGGGAGCCAAGGCCAGCTCAGTGAGCCCACCATTTCAGCCCTAGGGAGCCCCTGACCAGCAGCTGCAGTGAACTTCAGGAGAGTGGATTACCAGCAGCTGTGGTGGTTTCCAGAAATATCAACCCATAAATACCAAAGACAAAGTAAAAGGTCAGTATAGAACTCTGTTGAAACTGAAAGGGACAGAGGCATGGTTCACCCTCTGACCCCGGAGTGAGAAGTAGCATAGGTGCAGTGGCCATACAGCTTCCTTCACATGGCTGCTTTAGAGCTCCTAGCCTGCAGATCATAGGGGGGGGGGCAAGCGACCATTCAGAGGGTAATTGCTCTTGCTTTAACCTGCCTGGATCTGGATCTCAGTCTTGGGTGGTGGTCTTGAGGTGTGTGACCAGTGAGCCAGAGCTTCTGGGGGCTGTAGAGACAGTGCCCTCCTAATAGCTCTGGCAGCTGCAAAAACCCCAGAGATTTGGGACAAAGCTCACCCCTCTGGAAGCAGAGTTCTACTGTGGCAAAGAGCTCAATAGTCAATTAATTGAGTGGCAACATGAGCAAACAAAGGAAGCAAAGCAAGCACAGCAATACAACTTTCGATTCCTTTTTTGGAGACAAAAAGGATAAAAGCATGGAACAGGAGGAAAACAATGAAGTCAGAACTCCTGCACCAAAAGTTTCCAAGAAAAATATGAACTGGTTACAGTCCATGGAGAGAATAATTCCTTCAGAAGTAGATTGGAGCAAATGGAAGCTAATGATTTTATGAGAAATCAAGATACTATTAAACAGATCCAAACAAATGAAAAAATAGAAGGCAATGTGAAATATCTCATTGGAAAAACCACTGACCTGGAAAATAGATCAAAGGGAAATCATTTAAAAATTATTGGACTACCTAAAAGCCATGATCAAAAAAAGAACCTAGATATCATCCTTCAAGAAATTCTCAAGGAAAATTACCCTGATATTTTAGAACCAGAGGGCAAAATAGAAATTGAAAGAATTCACTGATCACCTCTAGAAAAAGATCCCAAAAGAAAACTCCTAGGAATATTATAGCTAGATTCTGGAGTTCCCAGATCAAGGAGAAAATATTCCAAGCAGCCAAGAAGAAACAATTCAAATATTGTGGAAACATGATCAGTATAACACAGGATCTAGCAGCTTCTACATTAAGGGATCAAAGGGCTTGGAATATGATATTCCAGGGGTCAAAAGATCTGAGATTAAAACCAAGAATCACCTACCCAGCAAAATTGAGTATAATGTTTCAGGGGAAAATATCTTCATTAAATGAAATAGAGGACTTTCAATCATTCTTGATGAAAAAAAAAAACAGAGCTGAACAGAAAATTTGACTTTCAAATATGAGAAGCAAGAGAAACATGAGAAGGTAAAGAGGGAAAAGAAATCATAAGGAACTTATCAGAATTGAACTATTTACATGCCTACATGGAAAAATGATAATTGTAACTTATGAAACTTTTCTCAGTATGAGGATAGTTGAAGGGAATATGAATATATACATGTATATATACATCTATATAGAAGAGTATATGTGTGTATGAATATATATGTGAGTGTGTGTATATATGTGTTCAGGTATACATAGACAGAGGGCACAGGACCAATTTAATGGGAAGGGATGATATTTAAAAGCTGAAATTAAGAAGTGAGAGAGAAATATAATGAGAGGAGATGGGGAGAGACAGAATGGGGTAAATTATCTCATATAGAAGAGGCAAGGAATAACAGTTACAATGGAGAGGAAGAAAAGGAAAGCAAAAGGGAATGGGTCAACCTTACTGTCATTGAATTTGGCTTAGGGAGGGAATGACATATACACTAAATTGGTTATCTTGCCCTACAGGAGAGTAGGGGGGAAGGGGATGAGAGGGGGTATGATGAAGGGCAGGGCAGGTTGGGGGGAAGGGTAGTTAGAAGCACAACTTTTGAAAAGGGACAGGGTCAAAGTAGAGAATAGAACAAGTGGGGGGTAGGATAGGATGGAGGCAAATATAGTTAATCTTTCACAATATATCCACTATGGTAATGTTTTGTGTAACTACATATGTACAACCTATATTGAATTGCTTATCTTCCCAGTAAGGGTGGGTGATGAGGGAGGAAGGGGAAGAATCTGGAATTCAAAGTTTTAAAACCAATTGTTTAAAAATTAAATTTATTATTATTATTTACATGCAACTGAAAAATAAGATATACAGGCACTGGGGTATGGAGGTCCATCTTGCCCTACTGGAAAGTTGGAGGGGGGATGAAGGAGGATGTACAAGAGAGCAGATTGGGGGATGGGGTATATAGTGGTATTGCCATTTTGGGGTGTTGGGTAGGGGAAAGAAAGGGAGAAAATTTCTAACTCAAAATCTTGTGGAAATGAATGATGTAAACTAAAATTAAACTAAAAATTTAATTAAAAAAAGATTTTGAGCAACTAAGTCATTATAATAAATAAATAAATTGAACATAAAGGAAATATGAGAAAGACACTATCTGCGTCCAGAGAAAGTATTGATAAATAGAAATATGCATAGCATATTTTACACACACACATACATACACACACGTGCACTTTCCATGTTAACCTCTTTTCCTCTGGAGGGAAAAGCAAGTTGTATGTGGTAGATTTACAGTTTCGTGTACAATCATGTTTTTATAGTACTGTACTATGGAAATGCTTGTTTTGTTTTGTGAATTGAAATGAAAATAAATTTTAAAATAGAAAAGAAATCAGATATAGGGGAAAAAAAGCCCTGTCTGGTTAATAGAGTATACCTTGGAATTCTAATGCTTCTTAGGTCAAATTTTCTTCTTAATCAAAGCTCTGTCTAGGAGGGCAGATTCTACTATAATGTGCTTAATAAATCAAAATCTATCTCCTCTACATAGGAAGGAGAATTTCAGGAATAATGTTCATGGGCTCCCCTATTGGTCTGTGTAGGCAAGCATATATTTGCTTCTGTCATATATTTCTGTAGTAACTTTTGATACACCATCACTGACTCACCAGCAGTCATCTCTTGGGTTAGTTAAGTCCATTATCAAGATCTGCACTCTCAGACTGGTAGGCAAGTCAACTGTGAGTGGGTAAACATCTGTGTTTCTTCTTAATTATCATGGAGAAAAGAGGATGGAAGACTGGATGGGAGAAGTCCTCACCCTTCCATACATACACTCCAGAAGAAAGGTACAAGGGAAAAAACAAAAAAAGAAAAAATAGCAAAGCACACTATCTGCCAATTTTCTTTCATAGACTGGTACAGAAGGGTAGCTCCTTCACAGAAACTATCCTAAGAGACTAAGCCAATCAGATCATCTTGGGGGCATCCTTAGTCATTATAAACCAACCAAGAAGTGACTTTTGTCCTTTTAATGAAGTGCCAATGGGTTTCTCCACACCCTTTGTGGGTTGGTGCTTTTCTCACTAACCTGTGACCTCATTAAGTTGCTTGGTGAGGGGTAGCGTGGGATGAGAGGAGAGGCAGGGGAAATTCATGATGAATACCTGTTTCATATAGTACAGATGGAAGCCGCTGCTGGAACAACTATTACTAAGCTCAGTGCTTCTGTTTTTCAACATTTCTAGTTTGTCATTTCCCATTGTTTGTTCTCTATGATACAGATGATGCCTGGAGCTGTCTGCTAGGGCTAGAGAATCCTTGATCTAAACCATACTAGTTTCCATGCTAGAGAAGTGACGCTGGTCTTTAATCCCCAGTTTGATAATGTCTGAGGTGACCACAAGGATGACAAAAAAGGGAAGCATTTTAGCATAATGGCTACATTCTTACTACATCTTTGCCAATGCCTTTTGCCAAGTTTTAGAAAAGGAAATGTTTGTGTTTCAGGGTCAGCCAAGTAGAGACCAACTTTTAAGAAATATACACTCAAATATACTTTAACAAAATTCCATTAAAACCAGATCAGCTGGGCTGGGTAGCTTTTATGTATTTCCTTTTGCACCACTGCTGATTTCCCAAGACACTTGTGCTTTCAGAAGTTCTCCCTTTTCTAATCAGACCTCCTCTTGCCAAATTCATTCACTGAGGCCACAAGGCAAAGATTCAGATAAATTGCTGCCATGGAAGCAAATAAGATTCCTTCAAAACAGGACTCTGGCTGGGAATCCTAGAGGAGAATGCACTGATTTGGAAAGAGAATTTAAATTTCTGCTGTAATTGAGGAAATAATTAGTAGTAATAAGGAACAGCAGACCAAAAAAAAAAATGAAAAGAGTAGCACATGTGACTCTGTCAGGGCATTGAACTCTATTACATGCCGGGGCTGACAAGTTCTGACATTGTCAGGCCAAGCTTGGATGTAATGTCCTTCCTTAGATGCAATGCCTCTGCCTTTCTGCCTGGGACCAATTACCATGGCTATAAGGTACTTATCCTTAGGATATCCAGGATCAGTCTAGTTTAATCTTTCTTTACAACTGCCACTAGCCACAGATTTTGGAAGTGGTCTCCCCCAGTCCAGTCGCAGTTTTTAAAAAGCAAACATAAACCTCTCTCAAGTTTTCTAAGGATTTTTTTTCTTTTACAAAATATAATGGGGGAAAGACAAGGCATATATAGCAAACCAGAGGAAATTTCAGATTGTCACAGCTGTCATTTATGGACCACTTTTACAAAGAGGGGAACATACAATAATAGTCAGCCAAGCTTGTGACCAGGAAGATCGAAGTCCAAACCCTTCCTCTCACACGTTTTGGTTATGTGACCCAGGGCAAATTGTAACCCCTCAGTGCTCTAAGACTTTATGCTTCAGTTGCATTGTTAGAGAAAGCTCCCTATAGCAACAAAATCACAGGTCCAATCTCTATCCTTTACACAGAGTTTTCATTTGAATTAACAATCCTGTGACATAAGCACTATGATTCCCATATATGGGAATATGATTTTATCTGATAAGAGTGGGTCTGACAGGAGTGACATGCCTTGCCTATGGTCATATAGCTAATTGGTATTTTACCACTATTCAATGATACCTCTGCAATAAAAATTTCAAGGCTTAAAAATTAAGTGTCCCTAAATCTTAAACAGATTGTGAAGTTCAATCCTTGGCCTTAGACTCTTCTATCCCTAGACTATATCCTCCTTGAGAGTGGGTGAGGACCCTAATTTATCTAAATTTTGTATTTTCCTTACCACTCAGAATTTTACTCTTCTCAGAATAAGACAATTAATTCATATTCTCCAGAGGGTTATCATAGCTAACTTTTCTAAAGTATTATTCCTCTCCTTAACTTCTTTCTTTTTTTTATGCTTATATTTATTTACATCTGAAAGGAGTAAATTGAGGTCCCTTGCTATTACAGTTTTGTTATTTCTTCCTGTAACATTTTAATTTTGCTTTAAGAATTTAGATGCTCTGCCATTTGGTACACATATATTCAGTACTGCTATTAATTTGTTGACTCTGGTACGTTTCGGTAAAATATAGTTTCCCTGTTTATCTCTTTTAATTAGATCTAATTTTGCTTTTTCGTTGTCTGAGATCATGATTGGTACCCCTGTTATTGTTTTTTAACTTCAGTTGAAGCATAACATATTTTGCTCTAGTCTCTTATTTTCATTCTATATGCATCTTTTTGTTTTGCGTGTGCTTCTTATAAACAACATGTTGTTGAATCTAATCCGTTCTGCTATCCTCATCCATCTTATGGGTGACTTCATCCCATTCATATTCACAGTTATGATTGTTGTGTATTTCCTTCCATCCTATTCCACTGATCCTTCTCTCTCTTTTTTTTTTACCTTGTCCCCTCTTTATGAGTCTGTTTTGCTTTTGACCACTGCCTCCCTTACTCTACCCTTCCTCTTGTCCACCCTTTCTCTTAACCCCTTTCCTTTCTTCCCTATTTGATAAGATGAATTTCTGTAACCAACTTGTATGTGTAT
>NW_027186304.1:42812068-42844086 GCF_028583685.1 Petaurus breviceps papuanus | reverse complement strand
CCAGCTCCCAATGCACACAAAAACCAACAATGTGACCCTAAGGAGAGCTTATTGGAGGATGATTAGATATCCTTCACAGCTGCCCTTTCCCGGGTTTGGTAAGAGTCTTGTCTCTTCTTTTTCAAGGTTTGTTTCTGAGTTTCTGGGACAGAGTAAGTTGCAGCGGGTAAGCAGATACGAATGGGTTGTAACTTGCATTCATATCTCATTACAACATCCTGCCTCCACCCCCCTTCTGAACTTCCCTATTTCTGTCAAGGCCTCTACCATCTTTCTAATACTCTCACTCAAAACTATTTTATTTTCAATTCTTCACCCCACATATCCAATCAATTGCCAAATCTTATTGCTTCTGCCTCCACCACATCCCTCAAATCCATGCCCTCCTTTCATTACCTTTAAGTACTAGACCTTGTGCCTGGTATTTCTATCTCAAGTCTCTCTCCATTCCAATTCATCTACGGGGGCAGCTAGGTGGTATGGTAAATAGCAACTGGGACTGGAATTAGGAAAGACCTGAGTTCAAATTTGGCCTCAGACACTGCCTGTGTGACCCTGGTCAAGTCACTTAACCTTTTTGCCTCAGTTTCCTCATCTGTAAAATAAGGATAATAGCAGCATATACCTCTAAGGGTCACTTCAAATAATATTTGTAAAGCACTAAGCATAGTGCCTGGCACACAGGAAGTGCTCTATAAATGTTATTTATTATCTTCCACATAGCTGCCAACTGATATTCCTAAAGTGCCAGTCTGTTTATGGTAACCAAAAAGCTGATGTGATCTGAGGCTACATCAAGAGAAGTATGGTATCCAGGAATATGGATATGACAGTCCTAATCCATTCTCTGTTGACTCAGAGTGTTAAGAACAGAAGTTGTCCATATTGTTAATTGCCACAGAGAGGTCTAGGAAGATTAACTATTTCCTGAATGCAATTTTAGGAAGAAATATAAAAGGAACAGTACCATATAGCTCACTGAAAAAAGTGCCTCAATGGGAACTTATGAGTTATGATTTGGATAAGACATTGACCAACAAAATATCTAGAACCTAGGGTAGCTAACTAGTAGATGGGACTCTCTTACTCTGGTCTCCCCTGTTAACTATCCTCAGGTTTAAATTATTTTGTATGACAGAATCAGGAGTGCTCAAGCCAGCTCAAACCAGCTCCCAAACAAATCAGGATTTGATTTAATCTTCCATTAATTGTCTAAGATTTAAGAAAATGATGGAGAAAATATTAATAACACAGATTAAATTTAAAAGTGTGTCATTTCTTTCTCTTTTAAAATTTCCTCCCAGAGAGCTGGTTATTCAACATTTACAAGCATACCTCTGGTCAGAATCTTCTCAAACTTAAATCTCATGAGTTCTCAGTAATATATTTTGTTTTAACCATCCAGCTATATGACATACAGCTCATAACAAAGAAATTTTAATTAAATAGCAATGTAAAAAATAATATGATATGATAACCTTGAGCTCAATCAAACATACCTGTATGCTTCTTGAGAAGGATGAACCTTCATAAGGATGGAGACCATCTGTGGCCAGAGGGCCTGTGTGAAGAGATGCACATGCAGGGAATACTTGTGACCAAGATGGGCAGATTGAAAGGCAATTCATACCTTTCTTGCTGCAAATTTGCTGATGTCTTCCGCCAATGTCATTGCACTACCCTCTGTTAGATCTATGCCTACACAGATGTTGTTCTCTGTGGTTCTTAGCCAGGTGATATTCTCTGTTGTATTTGACTGGACATTGTTCTCTTCTGCTGCAGCTGGTGGTCAACCCCAGATATTTTCCTCATTCCCCAATATACTACACAACATCCATTTTGCATGCCACACTACCAGCTTTTGCCAGTTCTCTTAGCTAAATCCACCTTGCATTGTTGGTGGTGGTAGCCACTGGGGGTATGGCGGTCAATAAGCCTTTTCCTTGAAGGGCAGAGATCTCAGCTCTCTGATTTCTCTTCCAAACCTCTGTGTTTTTGGCTAGGACCAGAGGTGCTGTCTTGAGAGCGGTCAGTCCCTCATTCCTTATTTGTTAGGGTGTCTTGGGTTGGTAATCTCCTTGGCAGAGAGGAACATAGATCTCCTCAGGCATCATTCTCAGCCACCAGTTGCAGAGATTTCTGTTAGTCTTTTAGTGTTTAGGCTTCTTTCCATTACTGGCTTTTTATAAAGTTCAGTTCTCAACCTGGCTGCCTCAAGCCTAAACTAAGATCAGTTCTGACCGTTGACATCTTCTCATAATTTTTCAGTTAACTGTTTCTCTCACTCTAAAATTCTGCTCAGCCTTGCTTGACTCTGATCTCCGCCACCTCCAGGTTCTTCACTTGACTAAAGCTATGCCGCCCCTTTCCCATGGACTCTCACTTCAACCCTCACCTAATTTCTGTTCAGAAATCTATTTTGAAGGTTTTTCATCCCCACCACCCTTCGAGGTAAATCTCATCAGGACCAAGCTTCTTCTTCAAATGGAAAGAGAATTCAAATGGCTCTGAGGGTAAGAAGCTGTTGTAACTTCACCCCCAGAATCCCCTCTGCTCAATGCAGGCTCTCAACTGCCACACTGGCCACAGAATTCTGGAAGGCTGAATAGTAACTCCCAACCTGGCCAGAGAATTCTAAGCAGGCTGAGACCTGTCTCCTGCTGCCCCATGCCCCAATCTCACCACACCTGGCTTCTCACTGACTCTGTAACAGGATAAGGCATCATAGAATAAATGACGATGAGTGGTGCCAATAGCAAAATCGAATAGACTGTGTGTGTGTGTGTGTGTGTGTGTGTGTGCGTGTGAAGAATGCTGTTGCCAGTTTGGTGAAGCCCATGGAGTCCTCAGAATAATGTTTTTAAATGTGTAAAATAAAATTGATGAATCATAGTTACATATAAATGTGTATACACAAATATATAAGAAATATATACATACATAATACAAAGAAAACCAATTCTATTAAGATAAAGTTATCAAATGAGAAACATGTTCACGAGCCCTCAGGATAAAAACTTCTGCCCATGAATCTGGAGACTAAATGTCTTTGTTTAGGTTTCCTTTGTTTTTTCACATGCTAATCTTGGATTGACTTTCCACTGAATTCAGTCTAAAACTCTGACATTCTTTGCTCTACATCTATATGAAACAAGAATCAGTCTACACATTTGGTTTTTCCTGATTAGCAAAAGACATTAGAGAGAGCACACAAGGAATCTTAAAACATAAGCCAGTCCCTAAGACCTCATGTAAGCTTTCTCCTCAAAACATCTTCCACGAATGCCCAATGGAAATAGGTGTAACATTTCAGTATCACTTGAGTTTGTTTACTATTATTGTTGTCTTCAGTTTCATATGGCATGGGATTTATACAACGCTTAGTACTGAGCCAGAAAACAACCTAGACATCCCTTCTGCTACAGGCATCACACATTTTCCACTCTACTTTTCTCTGAGGAAATGGAATTGCTATGAAAACATTTTAATTAAGATTTTTAACAGGGGGCAAAATTGGAGGAAGAAGAAAGATAAATATCAACCTGCTGCTGAAGGAAACAAACACAAAGATATATTTGATTTAAATATGATAACCATTTGCATATTGACCTGTCTTTCCTATGATAATCAGAGTATAAAGGCTCATCTGATTAGCTCTTAGAGTCAGTCCTATTCCTCACTACTTATGGCTTCCATGTTTCTTTCTCCCAATCCTATGTGATTATTCAGAAAAGATACATGCTCCCTAAGAGGAATACCAGTCTGAGGGAAAGGGTTACCAGTTTTCCTGAAGCCATGCCTCAAATCTGAAAGGAAGATGAGAACCCCTGCTTTCTTTTCCTCTTTTGGGCATCTATTAGAAGGAAATCCTTGTTTAACACCAACATATCCATCCTATCTGAAGACTTGGACTGCTACTGTTTTACTTTCTATAAATCTATAACTAGTTCACCATTAGGAAAACGCACCTATTACATTTTTGTCAGTATGCACTGCTAAGCTAGCCATATGCTTGTTGTGCACTTGTCTGACTCTTCATGACTCCAATGTGAGGTTTTCTTGGCAAAGATACTGGAGTGGTTTGCCATTTCCTTCTCCAGCTCCCTACAGATGAAGAACTGAGGCAAACAGGGTTAAGTGACTTGCCCAGGGTCATATAACTAGTATGCTTCTGAGTCTGACTTTGAACTCATGAAGTTTTTCTGATTCAAAGCCCAGCCATATCGGGTCCAAGCCCAGAAGCTTGCAAAGGCTCCCATCATGTAATGGCAAGTGAGATAGATTCAGATTCCATCTCTAACTCTTACTCCCTGTGTGACCTTGGCAAATCAATTCCCTTTCCTGAAACTTGATTTACATGTTTGTAAAATGAGGAGATTGGATTCCATGCCCTCTCAGACCATTCCCAGATCAAGATCTATCATTCTATGTGTGAAATTTGTCTAGATGATTACAAGCCAAACCACCAACAAGCACTTGTTAAATGCATCCTAGGTGCTATGGACTGCTGTAGCTTTTGGAGATACAGATAAAGATAAAGCGATCTCTCCCCTTACAGAAGTTACATACATATGTATATTATATCCATATATAATACACATAAATATATGCAAAATATGTACAGGTTAAAGATTTGGGGGAAATTTTCTAACAGCAGGTGGGATCAGAAAAGGTTACATGTGGAAGTTAGTTTTTTAACCGTGCAGTAAAGGAATCTGGGGAGTCACAGAAGCAGACACGAGGAGTGATTGTACTCAAGGCATGAAGAACTGACAGAAATAAGGAGATAGGAAGCAAAGCTTGTATCTTCATATGAGGAAAAATAGGATAGCTAATGGGGTCAGACCTGAAAGTGTGTAAAGGGGGAATTATGATAATAGCTAGCACTTATATAGATATAGTGCTTTAATATTTGCAAAGTGCTTTATATGTATTATCTCTTTGCCCAATTATCACTGTTGAAAAGTGAATATTGTCAATGAAATGACAGTGGATAAAATATGAGGCCTAGAGTTAGCAAGACCTGAGTGGGGAGATACTTGAGGCAGAAGGCCTGAAGCAATATGTGGCCTAGACTATTTATTTTTTGGGATAGGGAATGATGGTTGGATTACCTTAAGTAAATATAATGGAGAAGAAATGGATTGTCCATCTAACTGACTGGATGGGTAACAAGAAGAATGAATTCACACTAGCACACTAGCATAGAAATGTTAGAGAGTCAGTCCCTGGTGTTTAGTAGTTCTGGACTTGTCTCATAATGAGCAATGACTTTCAAAAATAATATTAATTCGGGGCGGCTAGGTGACACAGTGAATAAGAGTGCCGGCCCCAGAGTCAGGAGGACCCAGGATTGGTTCTGGCCTCAGACACTTAACACCCACACACACAAAAAAAACTGGCCATGTAACCTTGGGCAAGTTACTTAACCCCAATTGCTTTAAAATAATAATAATAATAATTCTGTCTCTTCTACCAAAAGTACCCAGTCAAAGTGCCAACAAGGAAAGCTTGAAGAACAAAAGACATTATACAGCATGTAGGTTGCTGTTGATTAAAAATTTTAATTAAAATTTTTAAAAATCTTTGGTACAATGATCTAAGACTGAATAGCTATAACTCTTGTTTCTGCTATTGAAATAACAACCCCCCCCCCCCAAATACCTAGGTTTTCATTGCTGACATCTGGAAGAATATGTTTGTTTTAATGTCCATTCTCTTCTCCCCCACCCCCAACCCACTCCCCTACCCAATTTCCCTATATCTATTGAGGGTACTACTAAATTTCCTGCGGCCCAGGTTCCCAAGCTCAGTTTCATTCTTGACTTTCTATTTTTCCTCACATTTATATCAAATCAGTTGTGTGACTTTTTCAGTTCTCCATCTATAACGTCTCTTGAATTTCATTTCCTCTCTACTTACAGAATAACCTTTTTGTTCAATCCTTATCACCTCTTACCTGAACTATTGCTGTGCTAATTGGTCTCCCTGCTTCTGCTGTCTCCTTGCTTCAGTGCGTCCTCCATACAGCTGCCAAAGTCATACTACGAAAACAGGAGTCTGAGCATCTCACACCCAATCAGGAAAAATTTATTAAGCTATTACTATGTTCCAGGCACTGTGCTAAGCACACTGGATGCAAAGATATGAAGAAAGAAACAGGGGATTTCTTTCCAGTGGGAAAGAGACCATGTAAATAATTCAGCACATACGAGGAGATGGAAGGTAATCCTAAAGGAAAAGGCTGGCGGTGGAGATACAAGGGAGCAGAGAGCTGAGGAAAGGGAGTAGAAAAGGCTTTCTGTAGGAAATAGTCTTTGAGCTGCATCTTGAAGGGAGACAGAGATTCTATGAGTTAGGTGTGCAGGAACATTCCAAGGTGGGAGTCAGTGTAAGGTTAGTGAGATATAAGATGGAGCCTAATGTTAAAGGGACAGCAAATGGGTCAATATAACAATATCATAGAGTGTCTGGGGGGGGCCTAAAGTTTGAAAATACTGGAAAATAAGGAAGGGTACATGTTGAGACTTTAAAACATCAAGTAAAGGATTTTATATTTGTTTCTGGAGGTAATTGGGAATGGATGGAGCATTTTGAGAAGGGGGGGGTGATCATAGTTACAGACTCACTCATTAGCAAAATCACTTTGGAAACTAATGTAGAGGATAGATTGTAGTGGAGAGAAGCTTGAGTAAGGGAGATCAATTACAAGAGTCTAGGCAAGAAGGAATGATGGCCAAAATTTGAGTGGTGCCTATAAGGAAAGGGAAGGACATATATAAGAGAAATCTTGTGAAAGAAGGAAATGTTAAATTTGGTTACAAATTGGTTGTAAGGGGTGATAGTTAGGAGGTGAGATGAAACCAAGTTTGCACACCTGGGTGGCTTGGAAAATCATGGTTCTTTTGATAGTGATGGATAAATTCAAGGGAAAGATGATGATTTCTGTCTCAGTTATGTCCAAAATGCAGTTGGTGATTTGTGATAAAAACTAAGAAGATATAGTAAAGCTGGAAACACAGAGCTGGGAATCATCTCTGTATAGAGGATAATTAAGCCCATGGGAGTTAATAATTTTACCAAGTGAGAGAGAAAAGGGTCCATGATAGATACTTGGAAAACACCTACAGTTAGCAGGCATGACATGGAGACATATAAGAATGCTCAAGAAGATAGGAGAACCAAGAGAAAGAATTGTTAAGAAAATCAAGAGGGGAGAAAGTACACAGCAGATGATCAATTTTGTCAAATGCAACAGAGAAGCCAAAAAAACTGTAATGACTGAGAAACTACCATTAGATTTGGCAATTAAGATATCATTGGTAACTTTGGAAAAGGAAGTTTCAGTTGAGTGATAAGGTCAGAAACCAGATCACAGAAGATTTAAAGAGAATGAAATGAAAGAAAATGGAGGCACCTAGTATAGATAGTATATTATAGTCTTAGTAATATAGCACAATAGTCAGTGTGGGTGGTAGGACCAAGTTATATTTTCCCCTAAAAAAGTATTTTATTGATTTCTTTTATTTAATATAGTCAAAATTTCCTCATGTGTCATAACCTCCACTCTCTAAGAAACCAATCTATTATAACAAGCTTTTTCTAGAGAGACAGAAGAAAAAAAAAAGATTATCCAAACTGATCAATGCATTTAAAGTATTTGATCAAGTGAAGGTTTTTTTTAAAGGAATGGGAGATGTGAGTGTGTTTATAGGGAATAGAAAAGGAGGCAGTAAATAGAAAGAGTGAAGGTTAAAGAGATACTGGATATAACAGTAGGGGTAATTTGGAGAAGATGGGAAAGGATGGGAATCAAATACTTATAGAACAGTTTGGCCATGGCAAAGACAAGGGACACCTCTTCATCTGAGACCCCAGTGAAAGAGGATATAATGGGAGATGAGGTCAGAGGGATGTAAGATGAGGAAAGAAGAGGGATTTCTCAATGAATGATCTCAAATTTTCATTGAAATATGAGTCAAAGTCCTTAATGAGGAGAGTAGGGGAAGTGAGGGTACCTTTAGATGCTTGGGGGTAGTTGAGAAGGTTTGGAATACACACTGTAATGAGTGGAATGTAAAATTGTTTAGGTAGGAATGGAATGATTTTTTTGCTACAACAAGAGCTTAGGTGAGATTAGATGACATAAAATTGTAGTGAACCCAATCAGTATAGTTCAGCAATAAGTGAATAGGAATAAGGAAGGCAGATGGTGGGAATAATCCAAGCTTGGCTCTGTCAAGGCATGACATAGACAGGGGTGTAGGGAATTCAAGAATAGAGGAAAGTATAGAGTTGAACTGGTTTACCAATTGACAGTGACTTGGAAGAAAGCAGAGTACAGCCATTGTATGGGTGAAAATATTGGGAAAATATTAGAGATGGAGGGATTTAGTAATATTAAAAAAAGAACAAGGTTAGGGATCACAGGGCATAGGGAAAATGGAATGATAAAATATTATGATCAGATAACGGGATTTCAGAATGCACAAAAGTGGAACTGGAACATTTGTAGGTAATGGCAATATCAAGGGTATTACCTTGAAGGTGGAGTGGAGGAATGGGTCTTAGAAAGTGTATAGATTTAGAAGTTGGAAATTTAGTGTATTTAATGAAATATCAATGTGTATGTTGAAGTCTCCCTAATATCAGGACAAGAGTTAGGGTGGAAAGATAGTTTGCAACTAGAAACTGAACTCACTGAGCAAGGAGAGAGAATACCCAAGAGAGTTGGTTTATAAGGATCACCTGGATCTGGACTGGGTGATAAAGTTTGATAATTTGAATATCAAAGAGGGAGAAGTTGCTAAGTGATGGTGGTAGAGGGGAAAGATTATAATTGTCAATGATGAGTGAGTGGTTTTCTGACTTCCCTGACTTTGACCACTGCATTTATGCATTTATCAATCAGCAAACATTTATTAAGAATTGCTATGTACCAGGCACCATGCTAGGTATTAGGAATATAAATTTAAGGAATAAGACAATCCTTACTTACAAGGAGTTTACATTCAAACAGGTGAGACAAGTATATGTGTGTATGTATGTGTATATACATATATGTGTGTAACGCATGTATGTTTGTGTATGTATCTATATTATGTACATATTTAAATATGCATATATAGAAAACATGAAGTGAGTAAAAATAAATACAAATGTGTACATATGTGTACAAGAGATAGACTACATGACTTGGTATCCAGAAAATCTTAATTGAAATCCTGCGTCAGTCATGTATTAATTGTGTAATTCTGGAAGTGTCACAACATTCAGCCTCAGTGACAAAATGAGACTATTAATAGCAGCTACCTCATAAGAGTTCTTCTAAGGATCAAATGAGTCAGCAAATATAAAGCATTGTGCTTACCTTAAAGCAATGTATAAAGCTAGCTACTTCTTGGTGTTACTAATACTACATCTAGCGCTATTACTATAACTGCTGCTGCTGCTGCTACTACTACTACTACTGTCACTATTATTGTTGCTACTACTGCTACCACTGTTACTACTATTACTACAGCTACTATCACTACTATTACTACTACCACTACTACTACAACTACTACTACTACCAGCACCATTACCACTCCTGCTACTAGTAGTTTGGAAGGGAGGACACTGACTGTTGGGAGGATCAGAAAAGGCTTCCTGCACAAGGTGATATTTAAAGGAGTGCCATCCTTAAAGGAACAAATGGACTCTTTGATATACATAGGGAGAAGATTCCAGTCCTTTGGGACAGCCAGTTCAAAGACATGGAGATGGGAGATGGAGTGTTGTTGGGTATAAGGAATAGAGGGAAAGTCAGTTTAGCTGGATTGTAGCTTGTGAGAGGAGGACAGATATCCAATGAGACTGAGAAGACAGGTTATAACCAGGTTGTGAAGGACTTTAAAAGTATATTGTGTACATACACACATAATACACATACATACACATGCATGTCCACACACCTATAACACATATGAATGTGCATCCATATACTTATATTTTTGCACATCTTATCACATGTGTATATGTGCGCACATCTGTATATGGTGTTATATCATTGTATACATACAATATATTATATTAAAAGTAAATCATGTACATATATTGTATACACACATATGATATGCATATACGTATTAGTAAGCCATTTACATAGAGATGAAAATTAAAACCATGGGGAAAGTTACCAAGAGGGAAATGTAGAGAGAAATGAGAAGAGAGCCTAGAAGCTTGACCAACACTGATATTTAGGGGAGTGTTGTTGAAGATGAGCTAGAAAACACAAGACTGAGAAAGAAATATCAGACAGGTAGAAAGGATAAACCCAGAGTTTTGTCATGAAAACACAGAAAAGGGAGTCTCTAGAATGAGTGTCAAATGCAGTAGAGAGGTCAAAAAGGATGAGGACTATTAAAAATTCAGCAGATTTGGAAACTGAAAGATCCTTGGTGACTTAGGAAGGCACTGTTTAAGTTGTGTGATAAAGTTGTAAGCCATATTAAAAAGGACCAGGTAGGAAATGAAAGGAGGAAGCAGAATCAATGAGCATAGACAGCTTTTGCAAGGATGCTAGTCCATAGATGCTTTAATGAGAAAGGTGCATTTGGTCACTTAGGAGCTGCAGGTTTTGAGGATTTGGATTTGTTACTGGTGGTATGATAATATACTTTAGAGAATAAATATGTTGAGGTATCAAGGTCCTGAAACATAATTTACTACTTTTCAAAGCCCCCATTATTATTGATTGAAATAAACCATAAAGACCATAAGAACTCTAAAGAAAAGTGACACTAAATATTGTTTGCAAAGACCAGGGTGTTTACTGCTCAATTTAGAGTAATATATGATAATCCCTTCTTTGTCCCCTTTCCCTAGGCTCACTTCTCCCTTACTCCTTATTTTGGACTAGGAGTCTTGAATTCATGAACAACACTAGATAACAAAAATAATTAAGAGCTAGAATGCCTAGTAACCAAAGTTACGTTCCAGGATTCTCCCTTTGTGGCTTTCATTCAGTTAATGTGACGGTGCATCTACATTATGTCAAGAAAATGGATGACTAATGAGGAAAATTATCTAGAAATGAAATAGAGATCTTTTGGGGAAGTATGTTTCCTATCATTGGAAGATACCTACTTTCTCAGGATATTTTAGTGGGACTTCAGAAGGCTTAGAGCAAGGATTGAGCTACAGGACCTCTGGGGTACCTTCCAATTCCAGAACGCTATCATTTTATGATTTTTAGTACCTCCTTCAGCCTCCAACTGCCATCTACAGACAGTAATTCAGTAGTAACCAATCCTAGAAAAAACACAAGTTATCATCTTCCCCCAATGCCAAATTTAAGCATTCTTAATGTACATGCTAAGCCCCCCAAAGAAACCATGTGATCCATGTTGCTTAATAAATGTTTGTTAAGTTGAATTGAAAAAGAAACCCGGTGAGGAAAGAAGCTAATGAGAAAATGAAGTTTACATACCTTGAAGCTCTGTTGCATTTTTCGAGAGTATTTTTAATGATCTTAACTCAAACTTTTAGCTAATCTGTTATAGGTGTATGTGCTGTCTTCTGTTATTGCTGGAAGTGCAACAAAATGTTTTAAGAATGGCAAGAAAGGGCAAGGTGGCAGTTATGGCATGTATGACTAGCATTGAAAATGTCATGGGCAGAACTGACATGGTAAAAAAAAAAAAGATCTTCTCTGAGGTGGAGGATATAATTTCAAATCTGGATCTGCCACTTTATACCTGTGTGACGTTGGACATTACTTAACTTCAATTTATTCCTCTATAAGATGAGAGTTGACAGACCAAATGAGTTCTAGGATCTCTTCTCCCTATAAATCTATAATCTCCTGAACTGAATTTTGCAGTTGAACATATTGGAGAAAGGATCCACAACACGATTTCTTCCTTTCAGATTGGTGAGATGGTTTCAGTGATAGAAAGGGCAGGGAGATAGAGTCAAGGCAGGTCAGATTTCGGTTATTCAACCATTTTGTTGTGCTTGTCCTTCATTTTTAAAGAGGACTATGGCATCAGGGAAATGATGACATGACTTTCAGTTGACTTTGATTTGAGTGAGGGAGGGCTGTGTAAGGTCACCAGCCTTACTCTCGCCTGGATCCAGTGACCAAATATTCATCAGGATGACTGGAGATGACCGAGGATGCAATGGGAGACCCTGGCCCTTTTAGGCTAAGACCATTTCAGTACTGACTTAGGGTGAGGTAATGCCCAGTCAATGAATATGCCTATTTAAGAAGTGAGTTAAGGGGTGGCTAGGTGGCACAGTGAGTAAGAGTGCCGGCCCCACAGTCAGGAGACCTGAGATCGGTTCCAGCCTCAGATACTCGGCACCCATACAAAATAACTGGCCATGTAACCTTGAGCAAGTTACTTAACCCCGATTGCTTTAAAAAAAAAAAAAAGAGTTAAGGGATAGCCCCTTTAATTAGAAAAAAATCAAGCTGGGAGGGAAAGACCCTCAGGGTTGCTGTTCCAAAGAGAAACAGTTACCACTGTCATTCACTCTAAAGCAGGACAGCCCAAAATACAGTCACTAAGTGGAGCTTGGGCAAGGACCTATTGTGGTCCAATTTATGAGTTTCAGAGTGAACTTGGTATAACATTTTGTGAAAGAAAAAGAAAGAAAGATAGGGAGAGAGAGAGAGGGAGAGGGAGAGGGAGAGGGAGAGGGAGAAGGAGAGGGAGAGGACAAACTGAGTTACTCAACTAGCTGGGTCCCCATTCAGGGAGCTCAGTCTACTCACAGGTTGTGTTTGTCCTTTGTTTTTGAAGAGGACCACGGTATAAGGGAAATGATGACATGACCTGCAGTTGACTTTTATTTGAGTAAGGGAGGACTGTGTAAGGTCACCAGCCTCATTTTCTCCTCCAGAGACATCTGGATCCAGTGACCAGCCAGCTTGTACCAATGTCACCTTACCTTGACCTCTCCAACTCCTCCACCATTTGCAGTTGGCAGGAATGACATTGCCACTGAGTTAAGCTAACAGGTATTAGATTTATCCCCATGAACTTTAAGTTGAAAAAATTGAACTTATTTCCCAAGGTCCTTAGTTTTCACTCGTGGGTTAAACCAAAGATCTACATAGTTTTAATTTCTTACAACTAGCTCTCTGATGAGTCAAATGTGCAAGACTAAGGGAGAAAAGTATTGCATTCATTCACTCATTGATGTCATTCATTCAATCAAATATTTGCCAAGTGCCTATTACATTTGTCTTTTTCTGTCTCCTTGGGTGAAAATGTAAACTTGAGCATGATTTGAGTTCATTTACATAGTTAATTAAACAATGACCATTTCATTTTGTTGATGACTTTGGCTTTGAGATAAAATTTTAAAACATAACAAAACAATAACCACTAAAAAAAAACAACCTCCCGAAGTTTTATTTTATTTCAAGCCCACTCCCACCCTAGTGGCAGTCAGTGGGCACCTTGCTATTCAGTGGTAATCTGCAATCCCCTACAGGGAGCTCAGCAGCCCACACCTAATCAGGAACAATCATAACTAAAATTGTTTTGCACAATTTGGATGTAATTAGAGCAGCTTTCTTTTTGGTGATTCATTATAGGGCTACACTACTTTTAGTACCAGCAAACTCAAATCTAAACTCCTGCAAAAAGAGAGACAAAGCCACAAACCAGAATGAAAATTATCTACAAAAAAGGGAGCCGGGACAGGAATGTTATTCTTTTCCCCCACCCCTCACCCCAAAGGAGCAAATTGCAAATCAGACCCCGGTGAGAGACTGTCAACCTCCACTGTTTTACAATAAGCTGCCTAGGCCCTGCTCCCAGAGGAAGACTCCCTGCTGTTTGAGCCCCAGAGATGTTTGTTGCTGGACTTCCTTGGCAGTTCCTTTGATCTCTAGCTTCCCATTCCCTTCCAGGAAAGAGCACATTAATTTTTAGGGATACTAAAAATGTTATATGCATAAAGAGCCTATTTATGGTTTACCTGGTGGTTCATTTTCAGTGATGTTCAGAAACTATGTTGAATCCTCAGCATAAAAACCCACTTCTCCTTTCAGTGAGGATGAAGGAAATTATTACCCTAAGACTAGGCAACCTGATTACCTACTGAAGTTAGTCATTTAGGAATTGTCAAGTTTATTTGGGACCAAGATGCAAGTCCTGTCCCTAACATATACTGGTCCTGTCATCCAAGTTAAGTCTTTCACCTTCTCAGATCAGTTTGCAGAGAAGGTGCAAACATCCCCTGATCAAGGGAGTTTCCTGATTTCTGAATTCCCTATACTGTTGAAATTGCAAGTCCTGGTCCTATTCCTATTGGCTGGGCCCATGGGATATATAGTATCATCGTAGATCCTGAGTCACCTTAGAAAAAAATGGACCTAGGTCTTGCCCTTAAGTAACTTATAGGCAAATAAGATGAGTGAGTGTAGACAGACATGCTTCTTGGATCTGAAAGCTATTATTGGTAGCATATGACCTACAGGCAATGCTGGACCCACCTCCAAGGTGTGTCCTGAGGAGGTGCTACAAGATGCCATCCAGGTCAAACATCTCCCACATTGTTCTGCAGTGTTGGATCTCTGAAATTCCCACCTTTAGAGTCTATCAAAGGCTTGAGATGAGCAAGGTGGTAGGGGTGATAATATTGAAGGCTTAAATGTTTGTAAAGCACTTTCTGTATTTTACCTCATTGGATATGATAGCCCCCTGAGAAATATAGAAAGCTATTATTATTCCCATTTTATAGATGAAGCTCAGAGAGGGTAAGTCATAGTTTATATGTATTGACTTCTGGACGTAAAGCCAAGATTGCCAGGGGAAGCCTATTTAGCCTTAATTTTGGGGGGAGAGTTGTTTTAGCTGTTTAACTATTTTCACATAATCCTACCTTGACAAATGACATTTTTCTTTATTAAAATAGGTCTTGGAGAACTTGTCCCTGAAAATTAATTTCACTAGTAATTATTTTCTCTCTGTGTATGTGCATGTATATGTGTGTCTATTTATGGCTTACCTGGCAGCTGGTGTCTGTTCCCAGTGATGTTTAGGAAATGTGTTAAATCCGTAAATGTCCTTACTCTCTCACAATTTCTATTTCCTCATCTATAAAATGGAAAGAACAACAACAAGAAAGAAGCTGACAGTGAAGATGATGATGATGATGATGAACACCTATCACACAAAGCCATTGTTAAGATGCAATGAAATCATCAATTGAAAAACTTTCCCTAAGTTCTGAATGTGTGTCTGGTATGAAAATTGACACGCAAATGTCATCTATTATTATTATCTTCACATTTTTCCCTGAATGAAGGAGGCAGCTCATTTGGGCAAAATTTCAAAGTTAATAATAATAGGTGACATTTGCAAGTCAGTGCAAATTTGCCAGTGCTCCCTTCTTCATTCAACCTCCACCCACCCAAGGCTGGAATTCTAGTGATTCCGCTCTCTCTTCCTCCCTTCCTCCTGGCACTTTTATGGACTTGTGCCATACGCTTCACATTTAACGTGTAGTAGAGTTGTTTCGGTACCCATCTTGTGTCTCCTCGCAGGGACAACTAAATTGTAAATGTCTTGACCTTGGTTCTCAGTTTCACGTTTGTGATCTCAGCACAGCATGTAGGTATAGCAATTGTTCAGTCATTTTTGTCTTGTCTGACTCTTCATGTCCTCATTTGATGTTTTCTTGGCAAAGATAGTGGTGTGGTTTCACTACCTCCTTCTCTAACTTATTTTACAGATGAGGAAACTGAGGCAAACAGTGACTTGCCCAGGGTCATACAACTAGTAAGTGTCTGAAGCCAGACTTGAACTCAGGTCTTCCTGACTCCAGCTGGGCCTGGCACTCTCTCCACTCTACCACATATATAGATGAGTACCCTGTAAATCATGGGGAAACTAGGTTGAACTCAGAGGACTCAAGGTATTCATTTTTGACTGAGACTGTCAGGGTCAGAAAGACAATTACTTTGCTGTTCATATGTATGTTTCATTTGGAATTTTAAATCCTATCCTTTAAAAAAATTAAATTTTGGAATCTATTTAGTATACTTACAACAGACCTATAATGGAGGGCAGCTAGTAGACCTCTAATTCACGTAAGATAATACTGTTAGATTGCTATTAAAGTTTCAAATAAATATATTTTAAATGGACTTTGTGTTGATCTAAAAGAATTTTGAAGTTTCTACTTCTCAATTTGAAGTTGGAATCATTTGAACCTTTATACTTAGGTCACTGGCTTATAGTAAGGAAAGCAGGTTGTCCAATGTAACCTGCTGTAGAAACGGGTGCTGTTATTATTAATGTTATGTTTGGAGAAACTCACTAGCTTTGGGACCTTGGGCAAGTCATTCAGTGTCTGTCAACCCCAGTTTCCTCTTCTATAGAATGGGACAATAATAACACCTCCCCCACAGGATTGCTGTGAGGATCAAATGAAATAATGCATATTAAGTCCTTTATAAACCATAACATGCTACATACATGATAGCTATTATTATATGTAGTATTTGGTATTGCATCACTCTTTTCACTTCCTCTACTTTGCTAAAGTATACTCTAGTGTACTTAGCTCCAATTTCATAAATTCTTCCAGATATCAAATGTGTGCCGACATTAAATTATCCAACATTTAATTATCCTGGCCCTACTTTCTTTAAAGTGTCCTACTTTCTTTTCATACCCAATTTCTCAGGTACTTAAAAAAAAGTGCATTCTGATCTCTAGCTATGACTTCTGAGCACCCAAATGAAGGCAATGAAAACTATAAATGAAGACCAGCTGAGGGCAAGTGGCCTGATCTCACCAGTAAGATTTGGGGAAATGAAAAAGCAAAAGAGAAAAAAATGCCCACAGACAGGAGTTTTGAGAGATGGGATGGCATCAGAATGAAATGAGGCAGTTCTCTGTACAGGCAGATGAATGACAATGGGAAGGGCTTCCAAAAGGTCGTTTCCATCTGCCTATGACATTTTCAACAAGGCAGAGATTGTAAAGACAAACCTCATCAATATGCTAATCTCTTAACTGAGTAGCTGTACATATTAATATATTTAGTTCAGACAAATGGAATCTTCTGTGAAGCTATCTTAATAAAACAGAGGTTTTAGCTCTTTCTGCCTTTTGACCTCATAGTACACATGAATCTCCTTTCTGGATTCTGCAGGAAAAAGTTGTAACTATTTCCTCAGATTATTTATTTGCTATTTTATTTAACTTTTCTTTTCCTGATGGTCTTCATAGTTCCTTTTTTTAAATCAAGAGCATATATGATACCTTATAATAAATCATATGCATTTATGTGTTGCAAAGAAGTCACTGCAAATCTATGCCTCAAAGTCTGCTGGATTTTGTTTATTCATGAATAAAAACTTTGTTTTTTGAAGAAATACTGACCCTTTTGTAGCACAGTTTCTGCCATAAGCTGAGATTTTATATCTGCTTCGGATACACAAATTGCAAGCACAAGCAGGTTGTAGCTTATGTCATGACTGTGTGTGAAGAGAGACATAATAGATGTGAGCAAGGACAACCTTCCTATTTCTCTCTTTCCTTTCAAACCATCCTCTACTTGGGTGCCAAAATAATCTTCAGCACAGATGTGATCATATCTTACCTGCTCAAAAATATTCGGTGGCTATGTATTGCCTTTAGGATAAAATACAATAGCCTGTCCCTGGCATTTAAAGTCTGACACAATCTGGATCCAACCTTACTTTCCAGAGGTACTCTTATGGAGACCATTCCTATACCAATGAGATGACAGATCTGTTGTGTTTATGTGTGATTGAATGGAAAAGTATTAATCTCTCTTGGGAAACCCAATTTGGGTGTCATTATGAAGCCATAACTAAGGCACCTCTACCCATGTAGAGTCAGTATATTGAGTAAATGCATGTATGAATATATGAATGAATGAAAAAAAATCTATCGATTGCTTGCTATGTGTCAGGCTCTGTGCCAAGTACTGGAGATAGAAACACTAAAAGCAAGATATCCTGACATCTAGGAGTTTACTTTCTAGTAGGTAATTGACTGACACCACCTTTCTAGAAATGGCAGAACGGTAATGTTGATCTGATTGCCCTTCTCAAAGCAAAAGGTAGAAAAGAGTTATGAGGAGGATTGAGCAGATGGACATATGAACCCATTGCAATCTGGCAGGAATAGAGGATGCTAGGTCTGGGGAGGATTAGATATTTTGAACTCCCAATAATTCATAGAACCCTATTCCAGGCAGGGACTGGAAAACTGGATGGGATGTGAAAGATGGAGCAGAAGGATGGTCACTCAGAAGGCAGGGTGGGGTGCCTGGGACAAACTAGATATTACAAATCCTCACCAAATCAAGAGAGCTACAGTGACAACAGATATATTAAATGGTATTAGAGATTGTACTTTAAAGTAGTAACATTACATGATATCAGTAATCAATCTGAAATCTAGGCTTATTAGTAAAAATCATATTGCTTAATTTAACAATTTTTTAACATCCTATTAAGACAGAGGGCTGCCAAAAACTTAACTTCGTATATGATTTTATGTTTCCGGTTCTTGACCCATCTATTCATCTGTATCCAGGTTTATCAGCTAAGTATACTATATATATGAAACGAAATTCCTTAAATGTAATGCTTTAGCAGCCTTTTTCTTCCTATTTTTTTTCCTGTTTGGTTTATTTAAATCAAGAGCTTGTGGTCTTGTATACAAGAGAGTTGGCAGGGTCTTTTACAATCTACAATTCACTAAAGAGAAACTTGCGCTTTACACAGGGATTTAGTGAAAGCTTGTGGGCTAAGCTAGCTCCAGAAGTGGCATCCAAACCTGACCAAGAGTGCTTGATTAATTCCATGGAAATGACACATCTTTTGCACCATTACTCACATTAGTTGGGACTGAATAGAACAGACACTTCATCCCCTATGAAGTGAAACTGACCATATGATAACCCTCACCAAGCTTTTCTTAATCTCTAAATGGGGAACAAATTTAACAGTATTTTAATAAATCTTTTTTCACTCTTGGCTAATTTTTCCTCTTTGGGAAATTAATCAATTCTATTCTACCCGTCATGCCCAAGAGAGCACTAACTGTGTTGGACTGAATGCAGGGGGCAGAGGATAGGTGGATTGCCTTCTTGGCTGTGCTGCCTACCATGTGGTGTTCTATAGGGAAAAGAGAACCTAGGAATCAAGGGACCTAAATTCTCAGATACGCCATAATTAGTCATGTGACTATGAAAAAACATAGTTGTTTCTTTGGGTCTCAGTTTCCTCATCTGTGAAATGAGGAAATCAAATAATTATCTCTAAGGTCTCTCTTTGTGCTCTAAAGTTCTATCTTTATTCCTCCTTCACTCTTTGCTTATACCCTGGCTATGCTTGATTATTAGGCAGAATTCTAGGACAGAAAGAATAGTTTTTGTTTGTTAATATGCATAACCTGTGACTATTAAAACTATGCTTGCTTCAAAATTATGAGTTGATATCCTCGAGTCATTAAGCTTCACGACCTTCAGTCAGAATTATATGATTGGCAGCTGGCAGTTGGAAAGATGAATAATTTCAGATATTTTCTAGGGTTGGTGAAGGCATTGAAGTTGCTTAGTACCATTCTTTGAAGAGTTCAACTTAGGCAAAACAGGGACCAAAACAGGAAGCAAACATTTAATTGTTTTACTAAATCAAAAGACATGGTAGCCAACTGTGCTACTAATTTAGAGCACTAACTTTTATAACCCTTATGTAAGAAGAGGTTTTTCTCTAGCCCAGAGGGCTTAGGTGGATTCTGGGATATTTTCTCCTTCTCTTAGATCATACTCTCAACTTAGAAAACCTGGTGTAATGTTAATGGAATAGGAAGATCTTCCCCACCCATTAATAGGCCTATGTGGTCTACTTTGAGCTTTGGCCCAGCTCACAGCTGTGAGTCATTTTGACCTGAGTCAAATGGAGCCCAGTGGGTGGGAAGAGCTTGCCCAAAAGAGTAGAGAATGAGACTGAAACAGAGCAGGAGAAGCAGAGCAGAGAGTGAAAGGAGGAACTTGCCTAAGGGAACTTGTTTGTGGGGAGGCCTATCAGAAGGAATACTTAAGATGCTGGTGCTCTCTGGATTGGTGATAAGTACCTTGCTAAATCTTACTTCTTGGGGAATGTATGCAAAGCACTAAGGGTATACTGAGACGGCCTCCCAACTTGTGAGCGTGCATTTTTTTTTGGATTGTGATCTCAGGTAACTTCTCATACTTTAAACTGAGGCTGGAGAAGGAAAAATACTCCTAGACATCCATTCTTCTAGTCATCCTTTCTTCCACGTTGTTTTTTCTGTTTAGCAGTATTATGAACCAGTTTTTTCAGAACAATCCTGAATTCAAGAAAATAATCTTATTTTAGTGAGGTGTTGCCAAAGGAATATGCTTTTTTCAGATCGTGGCACCTAAATATGGAATCTGGGAACTATGCTTAGACACAAGGAATCTTTTTTTACACCTTGTCTGATGCTATAGTCCTTGTAGTTTTTATAGCAAATGAGATAATGTAAAGTAAAACAATTGTTAAAACCATAAAGGTCCTTCTTCCCAATAAATCACTGTCATGCCTGTGGTTATAAATGTGATTTTCTGACTATCAGCATACGCTCATGTGAAAAACAAAACAAAAGAAAACAAAACAAAAAAGAAGGGCCTGAACCAAAGGTTTTGAGCCTCAAAGAGGACATCAAAAATGAATGTGGTCATATGGTGAGGACTGGGGAGTTGGAGGGAATGTCAGGCTATAGATGGAAAAGCTTACAAAAAAAAAAAGTTGATCTCTTTTTTGTGAACCAGTTTACCAGCTCACAACCCTCACCATCTGTCCAATTAAAACCGCAATCCAATTAAGAGAGTGCCTAATTTTCTGTTACTAGCAATGAAGGAATCAGAAATTATTTACTTCTAGTTAGCATTATTCCATGATCATAAAATTGTCCCTATATTTGTGGCCCTTCTGATCTGTAGAATGACAAAAAGGCCACTTTGCAAATCCTAAAACACTATGTAAATGCAGGATATTGTTGTTGTTATCATGGCATTGGAAATGAAAGATCTTGAAACTCCAATGCCCTTTATATTTTATCTGTACTATTATTGATTATTAGGAAACAACTCACAAAACAATGCTCATGATCAGGAGTGTTTTTGAAAACAATTTCAATAACAGTAAGTCTATAAAAGTGTGTGTGTGTGCGTGTGTGCCCATGCGTGCACATGTGCCTGCGCCTGTGTGCATTAAGGGAAAGTGAAAACTCTCCCAATGACCAAGTTTGAGCAGCATTGAATTTCTATCTTTCCTCCTCTAAGTCTAGGCTGGGGTCTCATCTGTTCTAAAAAGTTGGTTAATTGGTTAATATGCCTGAAGTTTTTGTTTGTTTGTTTCTTTTTAAAATCCCATACCATAATCTGCTATGAAAGACTCAAACCATTCTGGCCACTTATTCTTTTGAACCCTATCTGGACTGAGATCAAGAACCAAGTGAATCATCTATTCACTAGAATTTATTCCTGAAAATGGTATATGTTTAGTTTTGTTTGTGGAGAGTGAAGTGTCTCCAGATTTTTTGTGCTTAAATACTCTGTGACCCCATTAGAGGGAGAGCTCAGTATAAAGAAATTTGATGTACCATAAACACAATCATTATTTCTAGCAGCCTGAAAATTACCAGTATCAACAAAGATAGGAAAACCTTCAAATTAAACTCAGAGTATAAGACACAGTAAATAACTCTTTTTCAAAATGAATGTTACTAAGACTCCATCAGATGTGAAATCTGAACAGCTATATATCTTGTGAAGCATAATATAAGACAAAGGAAGAATTTGCTCTGACGTTCATGTTATTACTTATGACTTTTCCTAGACCTTGTGGTAATTAGAGTTATTTGGATGTTCTTGCTTTTGGAGTTAAAATCCTCTGACGTTGTTCATTGGTTTTGACATTGACAGAATTCCAAAGCTGAAGGTTTTCTTCCCTCTTCCCCCTTAGCTCCCAAGGTGGGAGAGATTTTTAACTTCTTCCATTTCTTCAGTGTTATCTACAACTCTAGCAAAAGCAAATGTCTCTGAAACATTATCATCCTGCCACCTGAATGCTTAATCATGTCTCATTTCACTAATAACCTGATGTGATGTGAAATTTGATAGATGTCACTTCCTTTTTCTAGATGCTCAAGTTTATTCTTTATTTTGGATGTACCTGTCCAGATGTTTGTGAAGCTTCCTGATGATCATTTATGTCTTGAATATTGTTTTGAATTTTCTGAAATTTGTTTTTGATCATTTTCTCTACTGCCTAATTGAAACCTTTGTGGAGAGGTCCTTGGGGCATGAAGGATGTGGGTCATTTTTGGAAAGGCATTCCTTTTGTTAGCTATTTTCCAAAAACCAAGGAAATCTCTCAACTCGGCAGCCTGTCATGGGTTCACTCATTTTTGTACTGGCTCCTTATACTTTGTTGCTCTTCTGTATTCACATAAACATCTATCTGTACAGTCTTCTTCCACACTTACAGTTTGACCCTGACTGGAATAATATTACAAGAGAACAAAAAATAAACAAGGCATGTCTCTAGGTATTCATAAGGTTTCTTTCCATCCATTGGACTACCCTTCTGTCCTCCCCCAGGACCAGCATTGGGACCTTCTGCCTTATTGAACCTTCCCCCTTTCTCTTCTGGTTGCTCACCACATCAATCACGATCTCTCTGTCTCCCTCTCCCTCTCCATCTCTCTCTTTCTCTCTCCATCTATTGCTAGCTCTTTCCCTCTGCCTCCATCCCTGTCTCTCAATCTGTCTCTGACTCTGTGACAATGTTCATTGCATTAATAATTCAGAGACCATCGTACTTAATTCAACTTCCTGCTCTGAATCTATCGGCTTATCTCTGCCATTGGTGATACAGCGTTCTGCAGTCCTCCATTCTTCCAGTGTTTCCATATTCCATCTGTGAGGCATGATATAGTGGAAGGAACTTTGGGTTGGAAGACAAGAAAACTTGTGTTCAAATCTTGCCTCGATCACTTATAAGATGTATAAAGTTGGGGGAACTATTTAATCTCTGTAAGCCTCAGATTCTTCATCTGTCAAATGGAATAATAGAAACTATCTCAGAGTTGGGTCAAATAATGTAAGTATGCAAAACACTTAGCAAACCTTACAGAACTATATAAACATGAGCTATTTATTATTGTGGTTGTGGTGATTGTTCTTACTACCTTTCCTTCCTGCTATTAGCTAGTAGTATTGCTGGCCAGTGAAAGGATTCCTGGAAATGTAACACATGCCACTATCTCTTTCATGCTGTTTACAACTTTCTCTTCTTTTACTGAGCCCAACAGCCTTGCTCATCACCCAGTGGGCCACCTTAGGCAGCTAAGGAAACCTGCCTACTTGTCCAAAACAACCCAAAGTCCCTGTTTCCTCTTCTAACAAAAGCTACCAAGACCTGATGCCTCTCTCACAGACCTTTCCCTCACTGCATGTTTTCCACCAGTCATCTCTGTCCATTGAGTTTTTGGAGGATTCAGAATGGTGTTTGCACATATTTTTATTTAGCCTTTTCATTTCCCATTTTCTTCTGATGTAGCTGGGTCAGGTCATGACCATCATACTGAACCTTCCCTAATACTCAGGATAGTGCTAGAAACACAGGTGGGAATGGGGGAGGGAAAGTCCCTCTTCCCCAAAAGGGACTTTTTAAAATACTCAATATGGGAAAGGAGCAACCCTGCCATTATTCTGAAGATGCATAAACCCACAACATTAAAAGTCAAAATGATTTCTTCCTGACCATAAATGGTTGTAGCTCTAACTCCCACAAAGCCCCCATTAGTTTCTCTCTAGCACCAATTCCAATTGCACTATATGGGGAGCCTGTTGCTCCTGCCTCTCGGATGGCCATCGCTGTGATATCCTGCTACCCCCAGAGGTCCGTCCCCGGATGACCATCGCTGTGATATCCTGCTACTCCCAGAGGTCCGTCCCCTCACCTGACCAACATTACATCTCCTACTTGTATTTTTATAAATCATCGCCAGTAAAATGTGAAATCTTTGAGGGTAGAGGCTATTTCCTTTTGACACAGAGTTTGGCACATAGTAGGCACTCAGTACTTGTTTATGGAATGATTCTAGATTTTTGAGAAAAGATATCATGACAGGAAATTCTATTCATTAAACCTTGTCTGAACTGAAGCTATAGTCCAGAAAATCTCTTCATTCAGTTGTGGAGTGAGGGAAATGGCAGGACATTCATATAGGGTAACAAGTATTACAGCTCTGATGCTTTTCATACTCCTGGTATAAGAGGATGGTTATTCCTTGCCCAAAAGTATGCTCCCTAAGAGTATAGGGATTAACAACGTACTTCAATTGTTCCCCAATTTTTTCTCCTTAAGCATCGTCTTAGAGAAAAGGAGGTGGAGAGATTGCAATCTGCATCACATGAATGTATTATAAAGCCTGTGAATTTAGCATTTCTGAAAGCATATGCATGTCCTGAGACTTGGGTCCAGTTCCTCTAAAATAATGGTGCCCATCAGTGCCCAGACTCAGAGCTCAATAAGATGTCCACAGGGAGCTGGGTGGTTCAGTGAATAGAGCCCTGGGCCTGGAGTTTGGATGACATGAGGCAAACATTTCCTCAGACATTCCTAGCTGTGTGACCTTGGGCGAGTCACTTAGCCTCTATTTGCTTATTTTTCTTAACTGTGGAATGGAGATATAATAGCAGTTAACTCTGAAGGTTGTTGTAAGGTTCAAACGAGATGATATTACTAAAGCACTTAGCCCGTACCTGACATGTAGTAGGTGCTATATGAATGCTATAATCATCACCATGGAATGGGATGCTTTGAGAGGTGGCATATCCTCTCCAACCCCCACCCCACCTTACAGGTGTTTAAGCAGAGTCTGGATGATCACTTGTCATGTATGTTAAAATAAGCATCCCTTTCATGTATGGAGAATCCTGATGGATAACCAAGTTCCTTCCCAATTCAGACTTTATGATCTTCCCTCTCAAAGTCTAAGCAGGGGCACACGATAAGCTCAGCAATATGGTTTTGAACTATCATTGACAGGGCACCCTCAAATGAAAACCCAAACCCTTTTCTTGATAGTCTAAGATTCACTGTGGGATGAACGACTATGGGGATAGAGCGGGGGTTGGCAGCCTTTCAGGGGTTGGCTGTTGAGCAATTCCCTCCTGTTCTTTTGATCAGCCAGGGGTTGGCAGCACATTATAGGCAAGAGGCCCTTGAAAGACACCTTAGGAGATCATGCTCTATTAAGAAGCTCTTCTAGAATGCAGCTGCACCATGGGGAGGTTAATTCCGTCATTTTTTTTTTTTATAACACTGGGAATTACTTCAATGGATGGAAATCTTTCCTCTTAATATATAGTTGATATCACTCCCTAAGCAATCAAGTGTTGACTGAGGAAGGTGAGGAAAAGGCAATTCTGGAGCATGAAGCAGATAAGGAAGGGCAGATGTTCAGTGGGGCAAATAGGGAGAAGGTCTGGGCAGACAGAGCATGGGGGCAAGAAGGGTGAAGGGTAGAGAATGCGTCCGCTTCTCTCCTCTGCCACTACACCATTCTTGGTGGCAACCTCTTGCCACTTTATGCCTGAACGATAGCAATATCCTGCTGGTGAGTCTCCCAGCCTCATGTCTCCCTACCCCAACCCTTCCTCCATTCAGCAGACACAGTAATGCTCCTCAGGTGCAGATCTGACCACATCACCTCTCTATTAAATAAGCTCCACATCATCTCCAGGATCAAGTTTTTAAAATCCCGTTTAGCCTTCAAAGTCTTTCATAACCTAGTCACCCCCACCACCTTTCTACCCTTCTTATACCTCACTCCTCCAACCAGTGACATTGGTCTCCTTGAGGTTCCATGAGCAAGACATTCCACATCTCAGTTTGCGGTCACTTCTCTTGCTGTTGCTCATGGCTAGAATGCTGTCCTCTTCACTTCTGCTTCCTGGCTTTCCTGGCTTCCTTTTAGGTCTCAGCAAAAATCCTACCTTCTACAGGAAGCGTTTCCCAATCCCTCTTAATTTTTTTTAAAAGCAATTGGGGTTAAGTAACTTGCTCTACGTTACATGGCCAGTTATTTCTGGGTGTGGTGCTAAGTATCTGAGCCCGGATTCGATCCCAGGACATCCCAACTGTGGGGCTGGTGCTCTTACTCACTGAGCCACCTGGCTGCCCCTAAGCAATTGAGGTTAAGTAACTTGCTCAAGGTTACATGGCCAGGTATTTCTGGGTGGGTGCTTAGTGTCTGAGCCCGGATTCGATCCCAGGTCATCCCGACTCTGGGGCCGGTGCTCTTACTCGCTGTGCTACCTGGCTGCCCTAACCCCTCTTAATTTTAATGTCTTTCCTCTGTTAATTATCTGGCATGTAACTTGCATGTATATGTCCACCTTTTTGGTTGTTGTGTTCATTGTGAGCTCCTTAGGGCAGGCAATATCTTTTGCCTCTCTTTATATGCTCAGTGCTTAACACAGTGCCTGGCACATAGTAGGTATTTAATAAATGCTTATTGACTGATTGGTATGGAAGAAAGAGAGGTTGCTGATTTGAAAAGAAGACTTCAAAAAGGAGATAGGAAGCAAGCAAATAAAAATTATAAAGCATTTATAATTTCTCCCCAAGCCCTAAATCCTAGAGATTAGTAGCTACACTGTTTAACCAAAAACACATTTTTTCCAAGCAGCTTTAAGTATTTATTGTATAGATTGCCTATGCATGATCTGCAAGTTTGACAAAAGTTCCACAGAGCCCACTGGACTCCCCAGAACTTAGGGACAAGCCACCTCAACACATTATTCAACACATTCTGAATCCAAATGGTATGGATTTCAAGGTCTTGTTCCCTTCCTACTCCCTCCCTTTATTTTTAAAACAGCCTCATGGAGTCCAAATATTTATGAGGCAGTGGGCTGTGCTTTCTAAAACAGACCCAGGTTTAAAGAACTCACATTACGACAAGCAAACCCTAAATCATAAATTGGTTATGTTGTGAAAATTCATTTGTAATCCTAAACATGCCTTAACTATAGATCCAACAGGACTAAGTATATCACTTGCATTTTTGCATTGTTTCTACAGAAAAATGTTGTAAAATTTAAAACAAAGATGGAAGTAGCACATCTCCCTCTTTTGCTTCCATTGGAGGCTCTGATAGAGTGGGAGGACGAGGGAGCAGCAGAGAAGGAGTACACCTACTAGGGTAACAACGGTTTTCCTTTGTTGGGGGAATCGATTGGGAATTCTTTGAGGACAGATTTGCCTTTTAAAAATTCTTTTGTCTTTGTATATACAGTGCCAAGTATAGTACCCTGAATATAGGAGGTATGTAAAGAAGGCTTGGTGGTTGGGACTGGATTGGTAGAAGTGTCTTCTCCTGGACTAAAGCCATTTCTTGTTAGCTTCAGGAGCAACTACAGAGTAATGTGACCTGTGTAAGACTCAGGTTGACGATGGGGGGAGAGGGGATCTGTTAGAACCTGTTATTCCTATTTGTGTGTTCGCTAGATAAACTCTAAAGTAGCCTGTGTACGGTTCAGCTTCTGAGGAAATAAAATACAAATTTTTACCTTTCTTTTCCATTCTCCACAATGAAAAACCTGTTATAACTATCCAAATTAATCAGGACAGGACATTTTTGCCTTGATTTTTACAGAGATTCTTTAGGTGAACCACAGATTTGGGGATCTGGAGAAATAACCAAATTCTGGCATTCTCTTAGTTCTCTTGTTTACCTGGTATGTTTATAAATATACTCAAACGGAACTGTGATCTCACTAGTATGGTTTTTCTCTCTAAGGATATAACTATAATTCTCACCAATCTGTGCAAGCCTTGCCCATATCTTCCCATAAATCACTAAAGGGAATCTACGAACTATGGTAAGTGTCTTCCTTAATCTCTCAATATCATGAAAAGACCAGCAGAACACATGACCTAATGTGTTATTATTAGTTATTACTTGCTCTTGCTATATAACCAACCATCCCATCCTCGTTTTTTTTTTTTTCCACTACTTCATTTTTTTGATGGTCTCTTATTCTGGTGCATCTTTATAATTTTTTTTTTTTTTTGGTAATGTGTCCCAGCCTCTATCTCCTCTCTATTGCCCTCTGGGTTCCTCTTATTTTAAATTCTTCAGAAACAGTAATGTTACATGATTTGCTGCCATACAATGCCAATGGTAGAATATTATTCCTGAAAGGACAGGACTTTTAGGAAGAGGTTTGATGCCACATAGCTGACTTTAAGTCAAGATATTCTGCTTTTCTCTTTTTGAGTCACTTCTCACATTGGCATTGCTTCCCAGCTCCAACTTCCAGTGAGTCTCAATGAAACTCTGTGTATGTGTGCATGTATGTCATTTATTTATTTATTTATATGTGTGTATATATGTATGTGTATACACACACATAGATATATGTATGTATGATTTCCTGTGTTAGCCTAGTACAAATAGTCCCTATTTGTGAATGCCTGACTTGTGAATATATTTACCAACATAAGCCCAGTTGATACTATAATTGGTCTCTATTTTGATTCTTTTGAAATCACCCTGGACTAAACACTGGGAAAAAAATTCTGTAAAGGGAAGAATGGCATTAACTTGGGAATAGAGTAAATGACCTAATGCCATGTTCCACCATTATTCTGGGATTTTGTGATCTAGGGAGCCCTTCTGATCAATGTGGCATGCAGAGAGGGTTGATCAAGCATTGCACCTACATTCAGTTCTCCAGTGGCAGATAGATATTTTGCCTAAATGCTACTTGCAGCAAATAGTTGGAGGAATAAGAAAGAAAAGAGAGGAAGTGAGAGATGGAAAGACGGAGAGATACGGAGGGAGGAAATGAAGGAATAGAGACACAGAGATCCACAATACAGTGAGAGAAACCGAGACAGAGAAAAAAATAAAAAGATAAGTGTTTTCTACCTATAGTTATACACCATGACTCACAAGACAGTGGTGCAGAGAGGATCATAAAACTCAAGCCACTGGTTCTCACTGAGCTCTTTAAGGACTCAGTTCAGGGCATCTGTAAATATGCAGCCGGAACATTTGTAACCCATATAGGACTGAGGAGTGAACAGCTGCACATAGTTGTCTCCGGTGCTGTAAACCTGTCATCAGTGCTGTATTGTTTACATATGGCTACAAGATCTCCTAGCCCAGCATCCCTAAGCTACACAGCAGCGGCAAATGCTTACATGACAGCTGTGTCAATTGGAAGCAGCATTGTGAGCTTATTTGTTTCGCTGAGGCTCCAATCCCTCCCCCCCCCACACCCAACTCCAAGACACAAATCTAATTCTTCCCCCTTTTTTAATGAGCTCAATGTTAATAATAGAACTGCAGTGCAGATGCTCGAAATGGAAATAGCTAGCATTTCCCTAACAAGACTCATAATTCTGCTAGAAGTAATGGATTTCAAGTGAAATAGCTTGAGCCAGAGAAGAGTGGTTATAATTCATGACCAGACGTCCAAATGAAATCAAAATCTGGGAAACATGCAAAGTGCTAATTTTCTACATCAGTGGAATTTATCAAGTTCCCACTGATTAATTTGAACAGCGGTTTGGTTGTTCAATTGACAGGGCTTTGTTTGCCTTGCAAAGACATCTGAACGACATTGATTTAAATATTATTGCAACTTCCTGGTTTTTGAGAAATGCTTTTAAAACTGAAAATCAATATCCTCTGAATTACAAGTGGCAGATATTAAATGAGTTCTTTTTTCCCCCTTTCCCATTTGAGTGCAAGACTCCTATTTACTACATCAATGAGGTAAATAGCAATAAATCTACTTTGGAGCACAATTACCGAGCATATCTCAAGGAAGCCAGCTCTAATTCATTACTGTTGCTTTAGTTTATTACTAGTTTTCCCAAAGAAAATGCTTATTATGTAATAATGCCTATCTGCAAGTAGCTTCTTGAAAAAAAAAGCTTCTAAAAGGTTTCCAAGGATAAGTCAATATCAAGAGGAGGCCTTTAAATTTCTTTCTAACTACCTTGAATTCTAAAAAGGAAAAGTACTCTCTTGCAGGAATTAGCAAGTCTGAAAGGTTAAGGTGCTAATGCCTTGCAGATGATTGGAGGGAGGGAGTCTTTCATTTAAACTTGAAGATGTTGACTAAAGTTCAGTATACTTCACTTGGTTTTCTTGCCTCATTCCACAAAAAATATTCCCCATAGTCTAGAGGCAAGTTTTGTGTTACAGGGCCCTGTGGATTTGAGCAGAGCCTCTCCTAAGGAGCACTGAAGCACCAGTGAGCACTAGAGGAACTTAACTCAGTATGAACAAAGTTAAGAAATTATGAAAAAAGTAGCCAACTAATTCATGTCACTCTATTATCATTCAAGTGTTAAACTCAAGGGGAACCTGGGACATTTTTTGGTAATCAGAAAGCAGTATTTTTGATAACTTTCTATTACAATGTTTCTATACAATGTACATATATATTAGAATTTGAAAATGACAGTTTTTTTTTCCCCAAGCAATACAATGAATATTGCTATGATCAACACACAGGAAGCAGTAAATAAGTCACTTCCCCCCATTGAATTTAAGCCCCTCAAGGACAATGTTTCCTTTTTTTTGTCTCAATATATTCAACAAATGGTGCAGGGACTGATGCAGAGTAGATCTGAATAAATGCTTATTGATGGATATATCGATTTATGTTTCTATAGTACTTTTAGGGTTTACAAAGTATTTTACATGTATTTTCTTGTCTGACCCTCCCAACAACATTAGGAAGTAGGTACTACAAATACTATTATATCCACTTTACGGGTAAAGAAACTGAGGATAGAAAGTGTTGTATGACTTGCTAGGATCATAGAGGAGTAAGTACCAGGAATAGAATATAAATCAAGGTTTCCCGGGATATATCCAGCACTATCTCCATTGTTCAGTTAATGACTATGTGATCATGGATAAGTCACCCTAGTCTTCCTAGGCGTTAATTTCATCATTGACAAAAAGGGAATATGAGAGAGATTGAGACAGAGAGAGAGAGAGAGAGAGAGACAGAGACAGAGAGAGAGACAGAGACAGAGAGACAGAGATGCACATGTATGTAATATGTGTATGTATGTGTATATGTTGTAATGCCAAGCAAAGGCAACTTCCAAAGGTTCAAAATGCCGGCATAGTTGCTCTCCATTTTGTTCAGTGACAAATTAAGAACAGAGAAAATCAAAATACAGCATAATTCAAAATACAGCATTCACCAAATGTAATTCAATAATTCCCAAGTACTACTCCACCCCTGGAAAGTACATTCATTTAGCCAATCACAAAGCCCCTCTTCTCAAGTGGAGATTAGTTTCTGATCATAAAGAAAGTACATTCATTTGGTCAGTCACAGAACACAAAAAAGTCAAAAGTTTCCCACCCCTGGATCACAACTGAATTACAATTATCATCAGTTAACACCAAACACCTTCTCAAAAGGGGCAGTAGAGAGCACAAAGGCCATCTACCTCTGAGCTACAGCAAGGTTAAGATATCATCACAGCATTTAATACCCAAAGAGAGGTCTTTTCTTCATCTTGACCAGAGGCAAGTTCTCAGCAATCTCTGTTCCTAGGGAGACAAAGCTTAACAAGGCCACAAGATACATTGCCAGTGTGCTCATTGATTCATTCTCTGTCTGCAGAACAGTCCTAGGACCCCTGAAAACATTAGCAATACCCTTTTCCAGGATCCCTGTAAACATACAACAAGAAAATCATTCTTCAGGGCTTCTGAACCAACAGCAAGGTTCCAGGACCCCTGCAACAACAGTACTGTCCCTCACCAGTGGATGAATCTGTCAAAACAACATTAAAACAGACAAAGTACCAGCACCATAGCCCTGTCTCCTCCATCCTTGGCAGCTCCAGGTAGCAGCTCTCAAAAGTCCTGGGCAGCTCAAACTGGCCCTCAGAAATCCTCTCT
>NW_027186304.1:42769059-42811668 GCF_028583685.1 Petaurus breviceps papuanus | reverse complement strand
TCTCTCTCTCTCTCTCTGTCTCTCTCTCTCTCTCTCTCTCTCTCTCTTTCTCTCTCTCTCTCCACAATGCTGCTTCCAAAAATTCTTCTGCCTCTCTTCCTCTGCTCGTGCCTATCTAAATCCACAGCACCAGCTCCTCCCAGTTCAACCCTCTCTTTTCACGTCAACAAGTGGGATTCAAAAGCTCTGGGTTTTAACACTCAAGCAAGCCAATACAGGGGATCTTTAAATTCCATTACTATTACATATGTATACACACAAAGACATTACACTAAAACTTTCAGAATACTTTGTATAGTAACTACCTCAGGATATCTTGAAGATCAAAGGAAATAATGCACAACACTTCATAAATATGGAAGTAATACATAAATGTCATCTATTATTTATTATTATTATCATCCTATCTTATCAAGTTTCAATTTTTCTTCCTATCTTCAGAGTTCTCCATCCTCTTCTTTATCCTCCCCCCCATCTTTCATCTCCCTACCTGTCTCCCTTAATCACTCACCTCTCCCCAAGACAAATGCTTCACTGCAGTCATATTGGCCTTTTCATTGTTCTGAACATACACTATTCTAATTCCTACCACCATGCCTTTGCCTTTTTTCCCCCTTCACTTGGAAATACCCTTCCCTTTTACAAGACAGACCCACATTGTTCTTTAAAATTGTCCTCACAGAGCTATTGTGAGGAACTCAAATTGTAAAAGTTAAAGCAACAGACAAATTTATGATATTATTTCGAGTCCCATCTCCTTCAGGAAACCTGCTTCAACCTTTTCCCCAGCCCTCATTGATCTTCCCTTTCTCTGAATTCCCATAACACTTATAGTCCATATCCCATAATTTAAGATTTAATTGTGTGCTGTCTTGTCTTGTTTCTCTAACTGGATTATAAACCCCTTTGGGCCAAAGACCACTTCCTCTGAGCTTCTTTTGTTTGCTTAGCACACAAAAATATTACTTGCCAATTGTTTGATGGATTGTTTGAAAATGTATTCATAGGAATTATCACATATCTCTTCAGGTGTAGCAGTAAATGGTAATTGAGGGAACTTTCAGCAGCAGCTACCAGGGGGTCAGTGGTTTTATTTTCAGCCACTTGACTCAAAATAGAGCCCCTACTGGCAGGTGGTTCAGGTCTAATGCCATTCTTACACGAACAACCCCAGCTCATGGTGTTTCTATTTTAGGCGCTATTGCTACAATGATTGGCTTAAGACTGGGAGAACTGCCAGGGAACAGTGGCAGAAAGATATTATAATTTGACGTCTGGTATTTTGGAGACAGCTCCTATCTTTTCTTCAATATTGGGGTTGGCCATTGTGGTTCATTCCAAACTCACTCAAACATAGCTTATTCTTGCTTCCCAGGTCCCATTCTTAGTTCTTCTAATAAATCTTTCAGAGATAAAATCAGAGGAATTAGACATGAAAAACAGTTTGGGGTTTTTCCCCTCCATGAAAGGTTTAACCACTAAGGATTACTGGCAGACCAATTTAGGAAGACTGAACTAGCGGGGTTTCCACAATTTTTGTTGGGGACAAAAATTCAAAATATAAGAATTCTCACTTATAAGAATCATTTCCTGACTGTTAACCCCCAATTTTTTTTTCTATGTTCCAATCAATTATATGAGGAAAGAGAATAAGCATTTAAAAAAAATTTTTTTTTAAAGCAATCGGGGTTAAGTAACTTGCTCGAGGTTACAAGGCCAGTTATTTCTGGGTGTGGTGGTAAGTATCTGAGCCCGGATTTGATCCTCAGATCATCCCGACACTGGAGCCGGTGCTCTTACTTGCTGAGCCACCTGGTTGCCCCTAAGCAATTGGGGTTAAGTAACTTGCTCAAGGTTACACAGCCAGGTGTTTCTGGGTGGGTAATAAGTGTCTGAGCCCAGATTTGATCTACATGTCATCCCGACACTGGAGCTGGTGCTCTTACTCGCTGTGCTACCTGACCACCCTGAGAATAAGCATTTATTAAGTGCCTATTATATACCAGAGACTACAGACATAACCAAATTGTTTCTTCCCCTACTCTTTCTTTAGATCTTTGGGATCCTCAGACATTTTGCTGGAGAATGAGGTTTATGTTTCCAGAATCCCATGGACAAGATATTTTATGGTGGCATAGATAGAGGATAGAGTACAGGACTTAGGTTCAGGAAGACCTGAGCTTTAATCCTTCCTCAGAAACTTACTAGCTATATTACTCTGGAGAAGTCATTTCATTTCTCAGCCTCAGGCTTCTCATCTATAAAATGGGGTAATAAGCACCTTCCTAACAATCTTGTCAGAATCAAACAAAATAATATATGTCAAGAGTTTTTCAAATCTTAAAGTGACATATCAGTGTTACCTATTTTTCTTATTTTCTTATACTCCTTTTTATGTGTTTGCTCTTTCTTTGCACACAAATTTCTTTCCTTTAATTATCGCTTCGGAAAGATTAAATTTTGATTGTGGAAGCTATGATGATTACTTATCTCTGTTAGCTATCTGAAACAATTTCCATATTGTTCTTTCCTAGGATGTTATTTTATCCTTCACAAAGTGCTATCAAGTAAAAAGCATTTTGACAAGGAATTTTAATGTCATTTTGGGAGTAAAACTGGTGTCCCTGAAAACAAGGGATGAAGGCTGATGGCTAAATGAAGTTGAAGTGTGATTAAATATTCCACGGGGCTGCCTTGCAGTTTAATATGTCTGAGTCATGATCTGTGGGGACCCTGATTAATAGCCTGATGCTGGATCTTACTTAAGCAAAGAACGCCATTCATCCTGAAGTACATCTGGATACATGGCCCTTAGGTTCTGTGACATGGCCTGTGCACATAGCTTGAAATTTAAGCAGGCCCCAACCCCCAATCTGTGGAGGTGAAACGCTAATGTTTTTATTTTTCAGTGCTTAGCTCTTGAGCAGGAGGAATTTTTTACCCCTCTAATTATCATAGATATAGTCAACTGCACACATTTTCCTCTTTCAGCCTGAGAAGGTAAAGCATCAACTTTATGAGGCTCCTCTCTCTGATCTCCCCAAAACTTTAGGAAAGATACTCAGTATGCAAGCCAAAATCTGTCATTGGCATAAATAGGGCTGAGACTATGGTGAGCCTTATTGAATTTGGAGGATTTTGTTTATATCCACAAATTGGTCAGGAAGATGCACTGCCTCAAAGTAGTCCGGCTATTTTGTATTCTGTTTTGTGATAGATTATGGTAATTTGCTCAAAAAATTAGACTAGTTACCTCCAAATGTCAGATGTAATTATCATTTAGTGATTTTTTCACTTTTAAGAGTCATACAAAATCCCCAGTGCGCTAGAATCATTTGTTGTTTCTTCTTTTGGAATTTTGCTTTGAGGCTCTGAATATTCTCATGTAGGACTTTTATGACTTGGGGAAAGAAGGAACCAGATCATTGTTGTCTTCCATCACCCCTCTCCCTGATCCAATTCCTCAATGCCCATGTAAGGTAGACTTTCCAGTTCTATTTTCTGTGTATCGAAAATGAACAGGGCTTTGCATTCCCACCTCCTCTTAGCTTGGTCCTTTCGATGCTATAAGCCTAGGAAACCTTGATGTGTTTTAAAAAATTAAAAAAACAAAACATAACCAGAAACCAAAAGTGTATTTAAACAGCCTGGTCTGTTCAACCCTCCCCCCCCCCCCCACCCCTTTACTCCTGGTCTTCCCCTAGACTAGAGGCATTTCTCTGCTATTGAAATGTAGCAATGCATTGAGTCAGCCAGTCTATAATTCTCTCTTAGAAGCCATTGAAGTCTAACATGTAAATATGTATTAGCATCTTTTGAAATTGCAGGTTATTGACCTGAGAGACAATAGGGGACTATTATAAATTATTATGTAAATCCTGTTAGGGATTTTTACTGTACTCCTTAATGTCATTAGTATACATTAATGCCAGAACTGCCTTACTCAGGTACTTATTAATTAGGGGCTCCTTGACACCAGGCAGTGAGGTGGACTCTTTGTGAGCCATTATAGTCTTTTGTATGGGGACTTACTCGAAGACCTTTCAGCTGGAGTATAATTGACAAACCAGATGACAGCTTTTACTATTGACCATAAAACTGTGCCCAATTCACTTGGGCCCTGGATTTATGTCCTGAAACATTTCCTTTTAACATTTTTGTGGAAGAAAAGTTTGAATACCAGTACATTTTATTTATTAGATGGTCTGAAATGTGCCCTTCTCTGCAAGGTCACATTTAGTTCTTGATTTTCTAAACCAAAGACAGAGATATTCTTGGAGAATATTTTGTAGCCAGAAAAAACTCTGTCATGAGGCACCCCTTGCAAAGATTTTCCATGATCATGTTTTTGAAAATATTTTTAGTAGTGCTTAAGAAGTGGAGGCATCTTGGATAGAGAATAGTGTTAGACTTAGTTTTCCAGGTTGAGTTTATTACCAGTATGGAATTATTGGGCTCCATATTGCCTCTGGGATAAAAGACAAACTTCTCTGGCATTTAAAACCTTCAAAACCAGGCTTTCACCTATATTTCTAGGTTTGGTTTATACTATCACCCTCCTGCATTCTCCCCCACACCACACACACTCTCTGCTACTGTGATCCATCCAAGTCTTCAACATGCTGTTCCCTTATAATAACATTCAATCTCCCACCTCTTTGCCTTTGCACACATTATCCTTCATGCATTCAATATTCTCCCTCTTCACCTCAGCATCTTAGAAGCTCTAGATTCTTTAAAATTCAACTCATTTTCTTCCTCCTATATAATCCCATTTCTTACCCCATCTTGTTAGTCTTCTCCTATCTTCTCCAATACGAATTTGTAGTTCATATATATTTATAATAGGTACACATATGTATACATATATGTATATATGTGCATAGAAATATATACATATTATATATAAGCATAGTGATGATTATCTGTACATGTTATTTCTCCCAGAATTGAATGCAAACCAAGACTTTCATTTTTGTATTTGTGTCTCTAACACCTAGCCCATGGTCAATGCTTTAAAAAATGCATATACAGTTGTATGAGAAGGTAATTTCCTCAAGGCAATGCTGCCTTGCACCATTGAAATGCCTGCTTCATCACATGGCTTATAGTATGAGCCAATTTTGATTTCTCTGAATGTCTTTCCTACAGATATGTCTTTCAGGATAGAAAACCACTGAAGAGACTTTTTTTTTTTCCCAAGCAGTGCTTATATCATTCATTAATTCATTTTTACCACTTTTTTTGGAGTATAGCCTTCTGTACTGGAGCCAAAGAAAGACTAAATTTGTTCTTGAGGAGATACAGTCCTTAACCATCACCCTTGATACCAAAGCAGAGATCCAGACGTAGCCCCAGGAGGAAGATTGTTTGCCTATGGTTTCCTAGTTGAGATTAGAGAGCTCAGCATCTGATGTTGGACTCTAGATGGTGAGTGTGCCTTGCCCCAAGCAATTCACAAAACTGTCTACAAAGGTGTGGTCTTCAATTCCATTTAGCAAGCATTCCTTTAGCACTTAATTATTATGTGCCAGGTACACAGGGAGTATTTACATCAATGAAAACATAGATCTTTTGAAATAGTAACTAGTAAATCCATTACTTCTAAGATGGGTGAAAGGAGAACAGAGAGAATCAAATTAAACAAAGAGGGTATTTTTGGCTTATTCATTTCAAGGGTAAATCCATTGAATTCTCTCAATGATTCATTCACTTTCATATATAAAGAGAATGAATTTAACATCTTCTAAGACTAGATACATGACACTTTCCCTCTCACTTCCCTTTGTACGTAAAGGTATGCACTTACAAGATGGCTAGTCCAGGGTGTTACTCAGTAGAAAAACCCCCAAAATCTGAAATAGTTTTAGAAAGAAATTTCTTAGGTCATTTGGTAGAGGAGACCAAGTAAGAAAGAAGGTATGGATCCATTTTTTAAGACTCTGGAAGGCTTACATTATATAAGACTTAGACAAGTGTACCCAAACATGAACCCCACATGACATAGTTTTGCCAAGGGGGCAACTTGAAAGCACGGTAAATTGAGATGGATATGAATTTATGTAAGAATTTAAAAAATTGGGAAAAGCTAAAACACAATGGGACATAAAACACAAGCTTGAGTGAACCCCCCAAAACATCTTGGGTGTGAGGACCCCAAACAAGAATGCTTTGGGTGTATCCAGGACCTGGGCAAACCCAAAATTCATTGTGCCCATTTCTAGCATCTCTAAGAGCATTGTTGGAGTCAGATGGCATTCTGGGTACAGACAACCTTTAATCACATAGGGTTGAATTTTAGCAGTATAATAATTTTTCCAGCCAATATAAAAACTCATTTTTCCTAGAAGTGCTATGAGATGGGAGGAAAAGCACTTTATGCTGGAGCATGGGGGCATCAATCCTAAGCCCCAAGCAAATGCATTAATGCTACTGGATTACTTACATATTTGCCCATTTTTTTTTCCTCTCCAAAGTTCCCTTTGTTCAAATCCCTACCTTTCTTTTTAGAAGGAACTAGGTGGCACAGTGGAGAGAACACTGCACCTGGAGTCAGGAAGGTTGGAATTCAAATCTGGCTATGTGATTCTATGGACAGGTCACTAAACTCTTGTCTGCCTCATTGTTCTCATCTATAAAAATGAGAACAATAATGGCATTCACCTACCAATCTTGTGAGAATCAAATGAGATAATATGTGTAAAGTACTTTGCAAACCTTCAAATAACATGTAAGTGTTAGCTGTTAGCTATTATTTTACCCAATAATTCAAGATAGTTATTTTAGATATTGAAATAATAGTTATAAGAATCTAGCTGTCCTGATTTCTGATTTCATTCAATAATGAATGAGTATTTATACCTACAACATTAAAAAATATAAATTTTCTGAGTGATTGACATTGTGCTACGCTTTTTTTTTTTGGCTATAGTCATTTCTCCACAAAGGAAGAAGAGGCATTAAAAATGGTGGCAGGTCAGTAACTGAGGCAAATGCAACTTTTTTGTAACTGATAACTCTAAAGTTCCTAAGCATGCTTATAAAACTACTTCCTGAGCATCCTTTGTAGTTCCAGATTATGCCCAGACCAGATTTTCTGCAAAGTTGAATGACTGAATGAAAACTTATTGGTACTTTGAGGGAAAAAAACATCTACTTGTAACCTCCTAAAGACAAAGAATCATATATCTCAAGGACCTGGAATACTTTTATATATTCTATACATTCAATAATGACAAGACAGTATCTGAGACTTCCGATACTAGAAGCTAGCCTCTTCTCTGCTATGCCTCCTTTTACTGAGTTCTAAAGCCTTTCTAAGTATTTAACTAGCTAAGTGAATAAGATTATATGTTCATTAATTCAAAAAAAGATCAGCCTCCAAGATCTACAAAGGAAGTACCCAACAGATGAAGAAAGCATAATTTCTAACTTTTTATATCTAGTTGGATAGGCAGCACATTGAGTTAGTTAGTGCATCAATAAATGTACTGGACAGGCACTACTGATAAATAATAGTTGCACCATAACTGATTAGGGGACAGAGGCATTCAGTTAATATACACTGTGTTATACCAGGCATGATGCTAAACACTGGAAGAAAAAAAAGACATCCTTCTCTCAAGGTACCCTCAGTATACTGGGGAAATACCAAGCAAATAAATATGCACAAGAAGTCCAGTGTCTTTGGAATTTTTCAGTCAGTATTTGTTGGAGAGTAAGGTGGAAGACAACTGAAATTTTAGTAGGGGTGCTGGAATGCATTCAAGTAAAAGTTCCATGTTTTCAGTGATACCAAACTACTTAGTACTACAAAAGGACAAATAATTTTTGTTTGGAGGGCAATTGGGGTTAAGTGACTTGCCCAAGGTCACATGGCTAGTTTTTTTGTCATGTCTGAGGCCAGATTTGAACGCAGGTCCTCCTGACTCCAGGGCCAGTGCTCTATTCACTGCGCCACCTAGTTACCCCAGGACATATATTTTTAACAGAAATATTCATTCCAGTCCTTTTAGAAGGGTTTGAATGATGAAACACCAAGTTCTTAGAATAGTAACAATTACAGGAGAACCTAAAGAAAAGAATTGCAGTGATCAGGATAAGGGATATAACTCTTTCAGTACTATCTAGGATTATATTGACTGGTTTTTTTTTTTGAGGGAGGAGGGTGTCACATTACTGTCTTGAAATAATGCCTTTAAATAAACCCACTAAAATTTCTCTCTGGAAGGTCTGAGGCTGGGGCCATGATGGTGGAGTAAAAACAGGACCTCTGTGGGGCTGTGGCTCCCACCACCTCCAATACATGTAAAAAAAATGACTCTAAACAAATTTTAGAGTTACAGAACACACAAAGTAACAGAAAGAAACAAATCTCCTGCTGAAGGCAGCTTGACAGGCTGACAGGAAGGATCTATTGCACAGGGCTGGAAGCTGAGGGCAGTCCTGCGTGAATCCTTTTCTGGGGACAAAAAGCATCAAAATATGGAACCAGAAGAAGAGAACAAAGTCAAAACTCCTGCATCAAAAGCTTCCAAGAAAAATATGAACTGACCACAGGCCATGGAGAAGCTCAAGAAGGATTTTGAACATCAAGTAAGAGAAGTGGAGGAAAAATTGGGAAGAGAAATGAGAATGATGCAAGAAAATCATGAAAAGTGAGTTAACAGTGGTGGCCAGGTAGCACAGTGAGTAAGAGCACCAGCCCCAGAGTCATGATGACCTGGGATTGAATCTGGGCTCAGACACTAAGCACCCACCCAGAAATACCTGGCCATGTAACCTTGAGCAAGTTACTTAACCCCAATTCCTTAGGGGCAGCCAGGTGGCGCAGTGAGTAAGAGCACCAGCCCCAGAGTCGGGATGACCTGGGATCAAATCCAGGCTCAGATACTTAGCACCACACCCAGAAATAATTGGCTGTGTAACCTTGAATAAGTTACTTAACCCCAATTGCTTAAAAACAAAATTAAAATTAAAAAAAAGAAAAGTGAGTCAACAGCCTGCTAAAGGAGACCCCAAAAAATACTGAAGAAAATAACACCTTAAAGAATAGACTAACTCAAATGGCAAAAGAGGCCCAAAAAGCCAATGAGGAGAATGCCTAAAAATGCTGAATTTGCCAGATGGAAAAGGAATTTAAAAGACTCACTGAAGAGAATAATTCCTTCAAAATTAGATTGCAGCAAATGGAAGCTAATGACTTTATGAGAAATCAAGATATTATAAAACAGATCCAAACAAATGAAAAAATAGAATGCAATGTGAAATATCTCATTGGAAAAACCACTGACCTGGAAAATAGATCCAGGAGAGATAATTTAAAATTATTGGACTACCTGAAAACCATGATCAAAAAAAGAACCTAGACAACATCTTTCAAGAAATTATCAAACAACATTGCCCTGATATTCTAGAACCAGAGGGCAAAATAGAAATTGAAAGAATTCACTTATCACCTCTTGAAAAAGATCCCCAAAAGAAAACTCCTAGGAATATCATAGCTGAATTCCAGAGTTCCCAGGTCAAGGAGAAAATACTGCAGGCAGTCTGGAAGAAACAATTTGAGTATTGATGGAAACACAAGCAGGAAACACAAGGCCTAGCAGCTTCTACATTAAGGGATCAAAGGGCTTGGAATATGACATTCTGGAGGTTAAAGGAGCTAGGATTCACCTGCCCAGCAAAACTGAATATAATGCTTCAGGGGAAAATATGGTCATTCAATGAAACAGAGGATTTTGATGAAAAAACCTGAGCTGAACAGAAAATTTGACTTTCAAATACAAGAAGCCAGAAAAGCATGAGAAGGTAAACAGGAAAAAGAAATCATAAGAAACTTATTAGAGTTGAACTATTTATATTCCTACATGGAAAAATGATAATTGTAACTCATAAGACTTTTATTCAGTATAAGGATAGTTGAAGGGAAGTATAGGAGGGTGTATGTATGTATAAATATATATGTGAGTGTGTGCCTATGTATGTATCTGTATACATAGACAGAGGGCACAGGATGAGTTGAATATGAAGGGATGATATCTAAAAAGATAAAATTAAGAGGTGAGAGAGGAATATATTGGGAGGAGAAAGCGAGAAATATATTAAGAGTAAATTTTCTCATGTAAAAGAGGCAAGAGAAAACTGTTACAATGGAGGGGAAGAGCAGGAAGGTTAAAGGGAATGGAACAACCTTACTCTCATTGAATTTGGCTTAAGGAGGGAATAACATACTCAATTTAGTATCTTACCCAAAAGGAAAATAGGAGGAAAGGGATAAGAGGGGGGATGATAGAAGGGAGAGAAGACTGGGGGAGAGGGTAGTTGGAAGCAAATACTTTTGAAAAGGGACAGGGTCAAAGGATAAAATAGAATAAGTGGGGGGGGTGGGATAGGATGGAGGGAATTATAGTTAGTCTTTTACAATGTAACTACTATGGAAACAGTTTGCATAACTACACATGTACAACCTATAGTGAATTGCTTATCTTCCCACTGGGGGTGGGTGAGGAGAGAAGGAAGTATAAAATAAAAAACAAATCTTTAAAAATAAATTGCTTTTTACATGTAACTGGGAAATAAGATATACAGGCACTGGGGTATAGAAATCCATCTTGCCTTACTAGAAAGTTAGGGGGGGTGAGGGAAGATATAAGAGAGAACAGATTGGGGGAAGGGGTATTCAGTAGGCTTGCTATTTTGGGGTGGGGAGTAGGGAAAATGGGTAGAAAATTTTGTAACTCAAAAGCTTATGGAAATGAATGTTGAAAACTAAAAATAAATAAATAAATTGGGAAAAAAATTCTCTGATCTTTTTCATAGACACTTTTGCCTATCTCCTCTCCCATTCTCTACAGACAACAGGATCCCATGATATAGTGATCATCTCACAATCCTGAGGTCTTCCAGTTTTGTGATGTCAAAGATTCTTCCTCTCAGATCATATCCCCAGAATGTTCTAGTGAAGAATTCTTTCCTACCAGTGTTTGAACTCAACTATTTAAGGAACTTGGAGACAATTTTCAGTTTTATATTTTGCCCCCACCCAATAAAGTCCAAGGGACCACTTTCAGTAAAATATAGATTCACAGCAAATATTTAAATGATGTCACATACCTAGCCTAAGTTACAGGTATTATTACCTCACCTCTTCTCCCTTCTGCCACTACCTGTGTGACCTTAGGCAAGGTGTAAGGGCTTCATTTTCTTCCCCTATCAAGTGAAAGTGTTGGAATCAATGATACCTAAGGTCACTACCAACTCTAAATCTATATTCTTGTTGGATTCGAAGGAGGAAATAATGATTGACATGGTCTTTAGTGGAATTGGAGACGGGACATATAGGCAATTCTCTCTCTCTATATACACATATATAAGATATATGTAAATGTAAGATTACATATATAAATTATATATATATATATATATATCTATCTTATGCTAGGGTTTTAAAGTAAGTATCCAGCTTGAATAGATAGTATAAAGGGTATTTCTGTAAAGGGAAAAAGCAGACATGGTAGCAGATCCAAACCAAAGTCCCTGTTTTGGAGAAATACAAGGAGCTCAGAGACTCACAGGAAAATCCATAGGAATTGATGCAGAGAGACAACAATGCCAGAATGATTTTCATAATTATTACAAAAATGCAAATGATATGAAAAGATAATGACATGCTTGATCTTATCCTGTTCTCTGAGGCATGGTAGACAATAGGGATGGATTTTTGTATTGCTGTCAGTTATAGTCCCTGTGTCATTTTTTTTTCTTTCATTTTTTTAAGGGATCATTCTGTGAAGGGAGGAGCAGTAATTTAAAAGTTACAGTGATGTAAAGTGTTAGTGACAGGAGTCTTGGTGGTGAGTGCTAGCTGCCCAGCTAAAGGATTTCTTTAGCAATGATCCCCAACCATTCCTGACTTTCTGTTCCTTTCTGTTGTTCCAGAGAGCAGTATGCTATCAAGTGATGTGGCCAATTATTTAGCAAGCTCAGGAAGAAGGCAGTTGTAGTATGTTGTTTGTCCACCAGCTACATCTCCAGCTACCTTTGAGTAGCCCACTGCCCTCCTCCATTCCTCACCACTCTTCAAGCTAGATAGTGATCAAGCTAGCTTGATCCCAAGTTCAATGAAATTATATAGCAAAATTATCTAGAATATGCCCCAAGTGACAAAAATGAAAAACTCTCAGCTTTTCAATCTTGAATTCCTATGAGCTAATAATTTTACTCCCTAAATTACAGCCCACTAAATCAATAGGTAGGTGGCGCAGGGGCAGGTAGGTGGTACAGTGCATAGAGCACCAGATAGAGAATCAGGAAGAATCATCTTCCTGAGTTCAAATTCGGCCTCAGGTACTTAGTAGCTGTGGGACACTCCTTGGGCATGTCACTTAAGCCTGCTTGCCTCAATTACCTCATGTGTAAAATGAGCTGGAGAAGGAAATGGCAAACCACGCCAGCATCTCTGCCAAGGAAACCCCAAATGGGGTCATGAAGAGTTGGACGCACCTGAAATGAGCAAATAACAACAATAAGTGGAATTTTGTTGTCAGTGGCCACATGTTGTACACAGCAGTGGAAATGCAGGCAAACAAAATCAAAGCTAAGCTTCAAGTAGCTTGCTGCAATATGATGGCAGCCGGGCTTTGTTTGTTTTTGAGTTTTTTTCTTCCATGCTTCCCCTCTCCTCTCCTCTTATCACAACTCCATCTCCCTTCCCATCTGGGAGGATGAGAATTGCCATAGGCCTCAATACTGTCCCAGTAACAACTCTGATGAAACAAAGGGGAAAGAGGAGTGGACTGGAATTCACTTACTATCACTGGGTCAGCCATACTACTTGTTGGGTCACAGTCATCTGCCAAACTTGCTCCCATTTGTGTGCCCCATCTCCCCTAGGCCTCCCTCTTCTTCAATTTCTCAAGCCTACCACAAACCAGTCTCCTCTAGGTCTCCCCCAGGCCCATGAAGGGTTTTGCAGATAAATCTCAGTTCTTGCTTTCTTTTTGACCAGTTCATGGCCATTAGGGGAATGTCCTCCCCTGCTGTTTGCCACGTGATCTTAAAAGCATGGAGTCTGGGAGGAGGGGAACACCCCTCCTCCATCCCCGTCTAAATTGCTACAGACTCTGAATGGAGATTCTCCAAGGGCAAAAGGAATGAAAATCCAAAAATTCTGGGAAAGATAATTGCCCAGAAATTCTTGATTCAATTCAATTCTCTTTGATCTCTTCGCCTTGCTCCTCCTAAAAGTCTTAGGAAGTCAGGGTAAGCATGAAAACCCCCTGCTTTCAAGGCTCACATCTGAGACTTACTCACCATGTGATGATAGTAGTCACTCAAGCTCTTTCTGTCTCATTTTTGCTCTAAGTAAAATGGGAATAATATTTGCAGGGCCTACCTTACAAGGTAACACTAAGAAAAACACTTTGTAAGTTAGGAAGAACTAAATAAATATGAGAAATTAAAAATTCAAGGAAGGGGCATTGCAACTTTTGACTAATTATTACTAGTTGGAATTAGTAGCTTTTTATACAGCCTGTGAAATTAGTCAAGCAAATATTTCTGGTTTTCAAGATGAGGTCTTTAAAACGGAAGAACTGTATGCTCTGCTTTACCTAATGGGTTGATAAACTGCTGGATTGTGAATACATTGTTCAACATTAGCCTGGGAGTGAAAGATAAGAAAGCACATGCTTTGTCTGCAGATCAAGCAAGTTGTCATTCAAAACCGCAAAATATAGCTAAGGAGTTTAAGAGCTGAGGGGAACAGAAGTTCAAGACCCAGGAGGGGAGCATGAGACCAGACAATATACCAATTAATGGAATTAAACTGAAAAGATTTAAAATGGGGTTCCCTCGGGAGACAATGTAAAAGAAAAGACAGTTAATTCAATAAGGACAAAAGGATAAGGGAGCTAACTATGAGAGGATCAGAATATTTAAAGTTGATGGTGTCTTAAGAATTAAAGAACACTGGCTTCTGATTGCTGTGAATTTATTATGCCCTAGTAGGTAGTTCTAATTTGGTCCCCTTCATCCTCCGAACAAATATGCTCATTCTTAGATTCCACTACAAAAGAAATAATCCTTTTTGCTGCAGTCAAACCATGAAACTGATTATGATCAGCAGCCATTCAAAGGAGAACAAACGAAGGGCCTGTCCATCACTCCACTCAAATTTTTGTCCATCTGTCACACTAGGTCTCAAAGACTGCACCATGATTTGGGTGAGCGTGTTGGTGGGGACTTGGGTGGTGGTGGGGGGGGCAATTAAGTTGTACCTTAGAAAACTTAAATTATTTTTACAATTGGGAAAAATGCTCAGATGGACCCCATGGTTGCAAAAGTGAAAGCACAACTTTTCGTTTGCTAAGGAGATTTAGAGTTCCAAAGAATGGCAGGGGGTAGCTAATATAGGCCAGTTAAGTGAATAAGAACATTTTTGTGGCAAATAACTAGAGAGTTTTGAATTTTAAAAAATGAAGTTATGGTCTTTGTTCCCCAGGAACAGAGTCCCGTAATAAATCCCTAACCAATTTATCTTTAAAGTACACATCAGCCCTTAGATTGCAGCATGGGGTAGGTTAAAACCCCATCCAGATAGCTACAGCACAAAAATTCCATTAGCTTAGTCTTGGTAGACCAGCCTATGCTCAAGGCAGTGTGCAGAGGAATCTTACAAGATCCAGCTTTGGAAGGCTCCTAGTAAAGAAATAAGAGTAAGAATAACTATAATACCTTACTAGAGTTCCTTCTGGTTTGCAAGTGCTAGATATACATTACCTTATCTGAGATGTTTGCTGTGAACACAAGACATTCATTCTTGGAGAAACTGGACAAAGGTCACTCATTCTTCTTAGTTTCCACCACCTAACTGAGCTCCTTTGATTTGCATGGAAAATGAGGGTCATGAGGGTGGGCTGAAAGAAATCTCCCACTCCAGTTTTACCCAGCTTCCTTGGAGTATGGTTAACTGAGGGCCAGGGGAATGATGTGCTTGGGCCATGAACATAAGAGGAATTAAAGAGAATTTTTTGACTAAAATCAGATGAGTTAGATTGAGAGATTACAAAAGGGAACTGGCTTAAAGATTTCTCTGACTAGCTGATTGGGATATTTGCATTAACAAAAAGTTAGACACAACTCTTATCAGAGTTATCAGTTTAAGTTCTGACTGCCCCCTCCTCTTGAACCTAGGTACTTATAAGTGCTAACAGAGAGTAGGCAGGAAGAGGGGAAGTCTAAAACGAAGGTGACCTTATTTGACAGCAAATGCAAGATTCTGTCCCATGGCCTCCCTTGACTCCACCAAAAATAAGGGCATGTGTTTTATTATCTAGTCTTTGGGATCAGGATCACTTCTTGCAATTAATATGAGTTAGATGTCTTCTAGTATTTTTCTTTTTATATTACTGTAGTCTCTGTACATGTGTTTTTTTGTTTTTTCTTCATCAGTTCATATATGTTTTTCTATTTTTCTCTGAATTCATCATATTTGTCAAAACTTTCTGACCGCTCTTTCTACTACTGACACACTGTCTGATTCATAGTGCTTATTAAGTACTACTCTTCCCTTTGAGGCCCATCTTATGTCTCATCTCTTATTTGTTGTTTCTTACTGCAGAGTAATCCATAATATTTGTATACCACATTGTTCAACTATTCTCCAATCTATGGAAATTTACTTCATTTCTAGTTTTTGGCTGTGACCAAAAAAGCGTTTTCTTTCTTCTATTCCTTCTTCCCTTTCTCCCTCTCTACTTGCTTGCTTCCAGTCTCTCTTTGACCCCCTTGGGATATACAGAAATGAGATTTCTGGGTAAAAGATTAATGTCAGTTTAGGAACTCTTCTACCAAATTCCAGATTGATTTCCAGGACGTTTGTGCTAATTTATAGCCCCAACCAATGCCAGTGAGGTTTGTACTCCCCATTCACTTAAATATCATCTATTTCTATCTTTTATTATCTTTATTAATGTGATGGATGATGCCTCAGAATTAATGTACAATCCTCTTATATTTAGGGAACTATAACATTTGTTCATGTGATTGCTGATTGTTTACATTTATACTTTAAAAATTATTTTTTCTTAACCTTAAACAATTTATCTACAAGGGAACATTTCTTTTCCTTATACATTTCAGGGAATGACTTTTTCTTGATGTAGTCATGTTGAACTTTTATAATTACTACTTTCTTTTCTGAAAACTCAGTCATCATTCCTTTAACAATATAGTCTAGGACAGCTGGGCATGGGCCCTGGAGTCAGGAGGACCTGAGTTCAAATCTGGCATCAGACACTTAACACTTAGTAGCTGTGTGATCTTGGGCAATTGCCCTGCCTTCCCCCCTCCAAAAAAGCAAAAAACAAAACAAAACAAAATTATATAGTCTAGAAATTTTCCAAGAGTCCAAGTAAAACTCACTGGTCTATATTTTCTAGATTCTGTTCTCTTGCTTTTCTTTTTCTTTTGAAAATCAGGCTATTTGTTCTTTTCTAGGTCTATGGGTACCTCTCCTGGTCTCCATAATCATTAAAATACCATTAAGTCTAATTCAACAATCACACCTACCAGTCCATTCAGAGCCTGAGAATGTGGTTCATCTAGGCCTGGAAAGAATTAATCAGGAACAGATAGATATTCTCTTAAAAATTCCCCTCTTACCTTGGATTCCAATCTTTCCACAGAAGTTTTTTGTTCTGTCCTTTCTAGTACAAAGATTACTGTCCTTGGCTTTCTTCCTCTCTTCTATGATCATCTCCTAATCCATCCCCAACCAGCAGTCCTGCCTCTTCTTTAATTCTATCAACAATCCTTTTTGAGGTGAACCAAAAACGAATATGACAAACAAAACAAAAACATCCTTTCCCCTTTTTGTTTCATCACCAAACTGAGGGCATTGTGAACATTAGCATGTCTGTTCCTGTTCTCCCAGAGCCATGCCATGCTTTGTATCTCTCTTTTGGCACCTCTCCTTGCTTCCATGCACTTCACATGTAGAGGCAGCATGGGATGTATGCTTGATGGAATGCTTAAGATCTCAGGAAGATTTAGCTTAAAGTAACTCCCCTATCACTTATTGTGTACCCTCAGTTGACTACTTAACCTCTTGTAGCCTCAGTTTTTTTATCTATTAAAAAAAAATTAGCTGTGTAACCCTTAGTTGGACACTTAACCTCTTAGAGACCCTCAGTTTCCTTATCTAAAAGAATGGGAATAAAATGAAGTTACCCTTGGTTTTATCAGTTCTCTATACACACAGGAGCAGTTTCCTCTCCTGATTTTGGAAGGCATCCTAGGCTATGGTTCTTAATAATCCTGACCCTGAAACCTAGAAGAGGCCTAAGATTTCCATTTCTATACCTTGGCCTTTCAGAAAACAATCCTCAGTTCTCAAGGGCCTGGAACCCTCCTCTACTGAGACCAGTCCAGCATGCACATTTAACATTTTTTTCAATGGCTTTGAGGAAAGAATAGGTAATATGCTTATTAAATTTGGGTATGGCAGAAAAGCTAGGAGAGATAATTAATATACTCTGTTATAGAATTGATAATAGCCAAATAGCAGTTGATAAACTGTAACAATGGGCTGAATTTATTAAGTTAAAATATACAGAGATGAGTATGAAGACTTATAAAGGTTAAAGAAATCAGTTGCTTGATTGTGGGATAGCAAAGCTATTTAAAAGTAGTATGCAGGTAAAGGACCTGAGAGGTTAGGCACATTGAAAAAATCAATGTAACACAGTAAAATGACATGGCAGACAAAAAATAAAATCAAAATCAAAAGGGAATAAAATAAAGGCACTGAAGAGACATCCCTTCTGGAATAGAAACTGGGATTCACAGAATCCAGCCTGGATTAGGGACAGTGGCAGAGAGACTGAAGGTTTAGCTTGGAATATTTCCACTTGTGCTAGATGAATGAATGAAGGGATGAATGGAAAAATGATGAATACATGAATAAATTCATAGGATCTATTCAAAACTTGGAAAAAAGGTAATTTTTATAGAAGTATATAAGTGGAGAAAGGGCATGGTAAATGGGAGGAGCTTATGTGAACAAAGGCAAGAGGGAAAAATTTCAATGGAGTCTTGGGGGCACAATGAATAGATTAATTTTGTTAGAATTATGGAAACGTTCAAAGTCTGTAATAATTCACATGACATATGGAAGCATTTAAAGTCCATTGATAATTCACTTGACTTATTTACTTTGATAGACATAAAGATGACCAAATTAATTCTCTTTCCATTCTTCATAATTCATGGTATGTAGCAAATGATCAGTAGATGGATCCACGCCAATACCTTGTTTTGAAAATTCGGAATATTGATGAAAAGCTTTTCTTGTTTTGGCCTAGTGAGAACCGAAAGGTTAAGTTAATGTTCTTTTATATTTAGAGTAACCAATGCTGCCCTAATGCTATAGAAGCTGTTTGACGCATACTGCACTGTAATTGTGCTTAGTCAGCAAGATATTATCCTTAAATATGATTCTGAAGTTGCTGACTATGAACACCACTGAATATAAAATGAGTCTCTGAGACTTCTAGCCAATAAAAATGCTGTTCCCAGGGAATCACTTGCTTCTGAGGAATACCTAAGGCATCCCTACAGAGATCTTCCAGGTGCTTCAGGTTCAGTGACCAGGTCGGCAGAAGACATAAGAATAAGAGCTCCAGCTGTGGAAAAATCCAGGCAAAGAAAGCGAGGGTTTGCGGCTCCTGCTGGTTTTATAACTTAAGTACAACTGTGCCATCTGTACTATTACCTCACTCTCTCTCCTTAGGCAAGTTCAGTAAGGTAAGAGGCAGGTATAACTACATATGGCCTAACCCTAGGTCCAGGTATCATAAGAGTGTCCTTTATTCTAAAGTGGTAACTGGATATCTGTCCTTACTCTCCTTTTAAATGACGTTCAGAAAACCAGGGATTTTGGGGGAGAAGCCTAAATTTTGGAAGAGCCTAACAGGTTAAAATCTGTTGGTTCAGACAGGCTTTCTCTCAAACCCAAAATGCTGACAAATATTCCTAAATAGGTGCCAATTTGGGCTGCTGGCTGGTATCTATGGCTTAAGGAAAATATCACTAGGGGGTTCCTGATATAAACCACTGAAAGGAACCAGATCCTTTATTGCAGTTCCATTACCAGCCTGCAAGTGTTCATGCCTACAATTACCTTGTGATACCTTGGGATCTTTTTTCCAAAAATGGAGACTGAGTCTTGGCTGTCCCCTGAACAGGGACCAAATTGCCCAAATTAATAGTAAATCTACCATCTGAAAGGATAGCTTTATCATAAATGGGTTCCACTGTGTGAAACAAAATTAGGTACCGTACGGGAAGCAGGTAAGTATATACACTCAAAGGTGCTTCTCTGTATTTTTTTTAATAGCTGGTTCTTCATTTTCTGAAAAAAATTTTTTTAACTTCTTGCATTATACAGATACAACAAAATGTTCTTTTTCTATTCCATTTTTTACTCTGAAAGGAGCTAGAAGAGGAAAACTTATCTAAAAAAGAGCAAAAAAAGAAATTCAATTTACTATGCTATTATTGCTAGCACCATTGGTACCACTTCTTTTCAAAGTTTATTACCTTCTAACTTCGTTTGTTCCATTTAGTCTTGAACATCATATAACTTCACACATAGGCATGAAGACAAGGAAAAGATGTTATTTTAGTGATCCTGTGAGTGAGAAATCTTCTTTCTTCTTTTATAACTGACCTTTTTTGGAAGAAATCCCTCTTGAGAAGTCCCAATTTAATTTGTTACATTTTTCAAACTAGCCTGTCACTCATTTTTAATGTTGCAGTATTTTTTAATGCCTAGAAGTGAAGCTAACACCCATTTCTGTAGTTTTTAACACCCTTCTGTGGCCTCATGTATTGAAAGCTCCTCTCATTAAGAATTTACTGTTTTATGCACATCTTTACTTTATGGGGTTTCTATACATCGAAACGGGTATTTGCTCAAGAATAGTCAATAAAATGTCTTAGAACTACAGTTAGTTGGATATTACTAAACAGAAAATATCTAATTTTGCTAGGAAGATGAAACATAGTTCAGACACAGGTTATTTTTTATGAGCCCTACTATAGAATGGAATTGAGTTGGAAACTTCTGTTTTCCTGGGTCATAGTGTATTTACTTTAATATAAGGTGGAAGGAGGAAAATAAATCAATTTTTTAAAAGTATAGGGAAGAATATGAACAAGGTTGGATTATTCAACATACAAAAGGCATATATAACTTGACATCATTGGTTGTCTCTGAAAAACCATATTAGGTGAAACAATGTTACAGAGGTATGTAATTCCATAGGACCAAATCGTGTATGCTATTAATGCAAATTTGTGTTGGTGAGAGCAGTGTTACAAAAGAAATGACTGTGGCTGAACAGTACATGGGGTATTTAATGGAAGTTAGTGTTTGGAAAGATTAATGATACTTATGTGAAATGACTAAGATTCTGTGGACCTCACCTTCTTGACATAATTTTTATATCACATTGTGCTTATGTATGGCCAAACTGGTTCTTCAGATAAAGTGGAGAATTTCTCCTTTCAGAAGGCTATCAAGCTATTTCAAGGATGCCACATTCAAATGGACTCACACTAACAAGAAAATTGTTTTCTGAGCAACAGATTAATGTACAAAATTGTGCAACAGGAACTTTTTTTTTTCTTGTTGAAGGGGGGAAGGCAGGACAATTGGGGTTAAGTAACTTGCCCAAGGTCACACAGCTAGTAAGTGTCAAGGGTCTGAGGCCAGATTTGAACCCAGGTCCTCCCGACTCCAGGGCTGGCTGACACTCACTGCACCACCTAGCAACCCCAGGACCTTTTAACAATAGAAAATGAGCTAGCCTGACAAAAGTTTGATGTAAACTATGGAAATGGTAATCTTAATGCTAAACAACTAAGGATATTTCTAAGGAAACACAGTTTTCTTGATGTAGTGGAGAAGCTACCTCTGGTGATGGGGAACAATGTTGGTTAAATGTTTTTTGGTGTGGTTGTTTGTTTTAGTCTTTTCACTTTTTTTATAATTAATTAATTGATTTTTAGTTTTCCACATTCACTTCCATAAGATTTTGAGTTTTGAATTTTCTCCCCCCTCTCTCCTTCCCCTCCCCAAGATAGTGTGCAATCTGATATAGGCTCTACTTATACATTCATATTAAACATATTTTCACATTAGTCATGATGTAAACAAGAATTAGAATTAATGGGAGGAGCCATGAGAAAGAAGAACCAAATCAAATCAACAAAAGAGAAGGACAGCAAATAGTCTGCTTCCATCTGCATTCAAATGCCATAGTTCTTTCTCTGGATGTGGACAGCATTTTCCATCTTGAGTCTTTTAGAGTTGTCTTAGATCCTTGCATTGCTGAGAAAAGCTAAGTCTATCAAGGTCAGTCATTGCACAATGTGGCTGTTACTCTGTACAATGGGTTAAATGTTTTAAAGAATAAATGGAGCTTAAGATATTAGTAGAATGAGATTAAAAGACTTGGTTGTACAGGAACATTGAATTGCTTTCTCTTTATATTCCACTAACTTTCATTAAATTTGACCCCTTTAATTAAGCCAACTATTCTGTCTAAATTCTTCCTATTTTTCTCCCAAGAGTTATGTTACAAGTAATTGAGACAAGCATTCTGCTGAGGATTAATTTGGCATATAGGTGGGTGTAGTATTGCAGCAGGAGGTGACGAGATATAATTCTGTCTTATACAATGTTTTTAATTGACGATACATACACACTCACATGCACATCCATGTTAAGCAAATCAATGTTACCACTGTGTGAATCAATTTGAATGGGAAACTCTCTGAGTTGCCCTAGGTGAAGATTACCAGAGGGAACTGGGTACCTTTGGCTGATGCTAAGGTGAAAAAGGTAGTCCAGATTCCCAGACTAAAGCTGCCTAGATAGGGAGTATTGGGTGATGCTAAGGAATGTGAAGGGGTACCCTGAACTTTTCTTTTTGAGTTGACATATTTTCCACAAATACTGTACCTAGAGTGTGCAGGAGGCCATGGATGTGTCAAGGATGAATCCAACATACCCTACTGCACCCCAAGCTGACATAATGTGTGATTTTCATCCCAAGTTGAACTCGCTGTGTGTCCTTGGGACAGGCACCAGAAAGTCTGCACTAGACTTGTGCAGCTGAGACACTCATGGATAAGCAGACAATCATACTTTCCTGATCTAGCAGTTCCCAAGGGGGGAGAAAAACTGTGGTGTTGCCTTGCTTCTCCCCTCAGGAGGGGTTTTGTTCTTTTCTCACTTTTACCTCACCTTTCCCCCTCCCATGTCATGCCCCTTTGATAGTGATTCCTGGTATCTCCTCCTCCCTTTGTCCTGATGTTATAAAAATGCAAGCTTCTGAATGGATTGTAGACTTTTGGGGTTCCACATGCAAGTTCATTTTTCTGGTAATAAACCTAGTTTTTACATAAGTTTTGTGAAACTGACAGCAGGAATCAGTAGATTATCTGAAAAACACATTGATGCTATGGTGAGATTTTGCAATATTAATTTGAGGGTTGGGAATATTTCATTAATAATTATGCTGCTGACAAAAAATGTCATGTGAACAACGTGATGGAAAACAAGATATTTTCTCCAGTTCTCACTAACTCTCAAAATCTCCTCCCCAAAGAGAATTATGCATCAGAGAAAAAAATCAATTACACCTATTTCAGCAGGCTAAGACACCAAAGAGCCTAACAAGATAACAACCCCATGAATTAAGTATCAGAAATCCCTAATGCTGACTCAACATCCCTTCCCCACACACCCCCATGTTCTAAAAGGAGGCACAACCCAATCCACCAGTTTGTGCTCTAGGACCCACTTAGCAATTGCCACCACTACAATCTCTGCTGACCCCATCCTCACCCTGATCCTGGTCTTACCCCAGTCTTTTGTGGCAATAGCAGCAGACCTCAACTCTGCCATCCACCTGTGAAGAAGGGACCATAGGAAAGTGGAAGCATGCACTTCCTATTACAGGACACAGTGCAGTCAGAAAACTACAAAAAGAGAGGGAACTAGAATAAGGTGCCAGATTCCATGGGAGACTTCACCAAAACTTAAGGAAAGAGGACTGGTATCTTGCCAAGGTCTCCTAGGTAACCACCCAGTATAAAAGTGAGAAGTAAATTCCCCAACATGAAAAGAGGCTAAGACAGCTCTGAGGTCCTGGGAAGGAGTCAGAAAATGAGTGCTATAGAAATAAAAGGGTAAAAAAAGACTAAAACGACTAGAGACCTTAGGAGGAAGTAAGCTAAGCTAAACACTTAGAGTCGAAGCAGATAAATCATGGGGAAGATGAGAACAGAAGAGCAGATGGTCACCAGGACATTCAAATGTATGCAAAGTTCTCCAAATCAATATTGTAAATCTAAGGAAATTAAACCAACATCTAATGAGAAAGAGGGCCTTCTGGACTTCCAAAACAGCACGATTTCACAACAGGATTCTCCCAAATCCTTCAAGAGAAGACTTGAATCTTTCTAGAAGTTTAAAAAAATAAATGGCAAAATTTATGGACAATATAGTAGAAATGATTGGCAAAAAGGAAAAATACTTGAATTCACAATGACAAATCTTTTCAAAAAAGAATAGTCAATTGAGAATATATATATATATATATATAAATGACAATATGTAAGAAGAGAAGCAAAAAGCTAGATCATTAAAGGAAGACATAATCTCTACACAAATAAATATAGTCATATCAAAGACATGATGTGTAGACACAGCTAAAGGAACTTACATCTCCCCAAAGAACATAGGGAAAAAAATGAAGACTATAATGCAAGGAAAGTATTATAGAAGAAAACCACCCAGAATTGAATATAGAAAGCAAGTCACCAATCGAAAAAAATCAAAGATTGCCTCCAGTAAAGAAAAGAAAATTGAACCAAAACATAGCAAAACAAAACAAAATTATGTTGGGAGATCCAAGATGCCTGATGGTTAAATTTAACAATTCTAATCACAAGAACAAACAAATAAAAATTGTACACTACTAGGAGAAGAGCATTTAAAAAGCAAAGAAAAAAAGCCATTTGAGTAACATAAGACTGTTCTTTCCTCATCAGAAACCACTGAAGGGAATAGAGTAACATCTTTCTAAAAGCAAAGGAGCTCAATATACAGTTCAAAATTACATAACTTGTAAACATGAGCTTTAACATCAATAAAAAATAAAAAGATGGATTTTGAATAAGAGACACATTTGAAGTGTTCCTCCCAAAAGATGAACAGAGTACTTGATTTGCAAATACACTGAATAACAAAAACACAAGACAAGTACATTAATACAGCTATCAAAAGAAGTACTACAAAAAACAAACTAAATAAAGAAATGATCCCCTTCTTTAGACTACTAAAAGGCAGGGAGAGGAATCCTAAAAAACAAAAAAGAAGAAGAAAAAGTGTGGAGTTAAAAAAAGAGAGAGAGAATAATAACAGTGATCAATAGAAAGTTTGTTCTAAAAGTACGCAAGGGGATAAAGATGTAAAAGGAATTTAAGAAGGATAACAATAATAATACTTGGCACTAATGTGGCACTTAAGGTTTACAAAGCACATTACACATATCTATTTTGTCCTCAGAACAACCCTGGGAAGTAGGAGCTATCGGTATTTGATAAATGAGGAAACTGAGGCAGAGTTTAAGGGACTTGCCCAGAGGTTCACACAGCTAGGAAGTATATAAGGCCAGATTTAAACTCATTTTTTCCTGATTCTAGGTCCAATGCTCTGTCTACTGAGATACCTAGCAGAATGACTGTGGAGAAAACAGGCCTGAAAAATGAATCAATATATGTAGTGAGTCTAAAATGCAGAATGGGAGGAGGCATAAAGAGAGACAAAGTCTCCAAATCTGTTGCTTACATGAAATGTGACTAAAAAGCAAAGATATACATGGAATGAGAATTAGATGCTGAAACAAAATTTACTCTAAATCAGGTGAATCAAAAAAGGACAAAGTTGCAATCGTGTTTTCAGACAAAGCAAAAACACAACCTCACTATTTATAGATAAACAATCTGATGTCATCATGCCAGAGGAAAGACTAATATGAATATTAAACACATATTCCCCAGATGCCTTACCATCTCAACTGTATCGATCTTCTATGTTTTATAAAATGTCAAAAACATTTTGTATTAGTTAAAATTAAAGAAGATAAATGAAACAGACTGGACATGGGAGAATCAGAAATAATGGAACTTAATATTCCAGTGTTCATTAAACTCCCAAACAAGTTACTTAGGGGAAAAAAAAACTAGCTTATTTGTTAAGAACTATTGAAAGCTTTCTTTCAGAAATCAGGCTTAGAACATTATTTTACACCATATTTCACAATAAATTCAAATTGGACACATGACCTAAAAATTAAAGATTATATCAAAAAATTAGAAGAGAAGTAGATCAAATATCATCTCACAGTTATGAATAGAAAATGTATTCTTAACTAAAAAGAGATACAGAATATTATAAAAGAAATAGTTCATTTTGATCCCATTAAATTAAAAAAAACTTTCTTCACAAACAATATTAATATGTCTAAGATAAGAAAAGAAAATTATATTAAATTTTTCAGATAAAAATTTGGGATCCAAGATTTTTTGACAACTAACAGAGATATTGGTATATGTACACGTGTGTGAACATATATGTGTGTATATATTGTACGTATGTATGTGCATGTGTGTATGTAATATATACCTACCTCAAAGAGGTGAAAGATAAAAACAATAAATGGTGACACATACAACACTTTGTAGTAGCAAAGAACTAGAAAAAAGATTGATGATTGCCAATCAGTAGCATGTGAATGTAATGGGTTATTAATCTAATATTATAAGAAGTGATCAATATAAAGAGATCAGACATAAGAAGACAGAAACAATATAGTCAATGTAAATGGAAAGGACGACAACCACAAAACAATTGTAACTAAATATCATAAAATCACAAGTAACAAATTGTTATTGTGTTTGTCCTTTGTTCTTGAAGAGGACCATGGCATCAGGGAGATGATGACATGCCTGCAGTTGACTTTGATTTGAGTGAGGGAGGGTTTTGCAAGGTCACCAGCCTCACTTTCTCCTCTAGAACCATCTGGATCCAGTCACCAGATATTCATCAGGATGACTGGAGATGATGGCCCCAAAGAAGAAGATAATAAGAAAATACCTCCTCCCTAATTCATTTGCAGTGGTAAGTGGTCCACAGGTGTGGAACATTACCTATACTTTCACTTTTTTGATTTATTGATAAGTTTTGGTGATTGTTTTTCTCTCTCTTTTTTTTCTTTAAAAAATATATTATATTGGATACTTCTCTGGGAGAGGGAGGGGCTCATCAGGGGAAAATTTAGGCAACCTAAAAACAAGAAGTCAATGAAATTTATTTTAAAATGATGGTATTGTGAAATACTATTGACTCAGGCAATGTGATATGATTTTATTTGTAGATGGGTAATTATTTGGCTGAGAATGCCAAGGTCAGAAAGGGATTCCAAGGGATAATTGTAGTTTATCTGTACCATAGAGCTATGGAAGTTGGAAGGGAACAGTAAGGTAAAGAAACTTGATAAATTCAGAATAAGGGAAAATGTGTAAAGAATAAGGCTGGTGAGAAAGAGTCAGGGTAAGTTAGCCAAAACTCATTGAAATCAAAGTCATTGACCAATCCAGGAATTAGCACATTGCCAGAAGGGTTAAACCAGAATTAGGAAGAGTCAGAGGGCAAGCCAAGATTAAAATATAGGTTTGGCAAAGTAAGATTTTGGAGGCAGAATAGAAAAGACCATAAACAAAATTACTTCTATAATGATTGCCACTTTTTAAAAGTCAGTAGTGTTTATGAGCCCTGGAATTTAAAGAGCCCTATTTTGCCAAGGTACACTGGCCCTAGGATGAGTTTATTGAAAAATCAAAAGCCTTTGGGATGGAGTTCAGAATTTCTAGATGCCAAGATAGATTTAACTGAAGATAGAAGATTATGTAATATCAAGTCTTGCTGACTGAGCATATTTTGCCTTGGCCTATAAAGACATGTCATTCAGCAAAAATAATGTGACAGATTTTGGCAAGACCCACATAAAACAATGCCCAGATCTGTTCTTGCCTAAAATAAAAGCATCACAGAATTTTTAAGTTGGAAGGGAATGATTACCTAGGCCAACCCATGCTTGAAAAAGGATATCTCTACTAAATATTCCTATTAAAAGAATAATCCTTGAAAGGGTCATCCAGTGTTTTCTTGAAAATGTACAGGTTGACGGGAATCTACTACTTTTAAGGCAGCCAAGTCTATGTTTGCTTAGCTCTAATTGTTAAAAAATCTTTCCCATTATCAAAATCTATCTTGATTTTTGTAACCTCTACTTTTTTCTCTTAATTTTGCTTTTAAGATCAAGCATTGCAAGTTAAATCCCACTTACATTTGACAGCCATTTAAGCCCTTGAAAATAAGTGTCATGTCTATCTGAGCCTCCTTTTCAACAGACTAAACATTCCCAGCTCCTCCAGCTGAAATCCATATTCATATGGCATGTACTTGAGCTCATTCACTCATTATAATCACCTTCTTCAGAATGTCCTCTAGTTTATCAATGTTCTTCTTAAAGCATGGTGCCCATACTTCAGATGTGAGCTTATTATGGAAAAGTACAATGAATATATCTCCTCCTTTATACTATGAAGCTATGTTTCTCTTAATGCAGCCCAATACTACATTAGATATCCTTTTTCCTTGTCATTTCATACTTTTGATTTGTTAAAATTGTAGGTTACCAAATACCCAGATCATTTCAGACAAACTGCTACAGAAACATGCCTTTCTCAGGCCCTTATGATGTTGATTGTTCAAACCCATGTTTAAGATGTTATGTTTGCTTTTTAAATTTTGTCTTATTAGATTCTTTTCAAATCCTCTAGGTTGGTCTGGTCTCTAGATCTTTTTGGATCCTGACACTGTCACCTGTTTGTTAGCTGTTCTTCCAGACTTTTTGGTATTTGCAAATTTGATTTAAATCTTTATACAAGTCATTGATTAAAAACAGTATAGATAGAACCAAATATAGATTCCTGGGACAGTCCACTAGAGATTCCTTCCATATTGACATTGAGTCAATAATGAATAATCTTTGGTTCTGGTCATCTAATCTGTTCTGGAGTCATCTAATGGTATTATCTAGTTCAGACTTCCCACAAAATAACAAGTCTTTAGCAAAGACCTTTATAAAATCTAGTAAATTGTTTCTATAGCATTTCCTTTAACTTATGAAGGAAATTAGGTTAGTCTAGTTCCTTGTTCTGGATGATGCCAGACTGGCTTTTGGTAATAACTGCTTCATTTTCTAGATTTTCACCAAGAATCTTTGTAATGATATATGTGAAGACCAGGGAAAATGGATGACCAGAGAGTAGAAAAAGATGCTGGTTCTGCCCCAGAACTCCACCTAACCCCTTCCTGTTCCATCAGACAGGGAGGATAAAAAGCAGAGAATCTGAAAAGGAAAGAAGACAACTGAAGACAAATGATATTGTAGGCTATAGGGTCACTCTGTCCTGCTGTCATCCTGAAATGTATATGACTGTATCATCTCACAGATCCATTGCCACCCAAAATTTCATAGTATTCCAGGTCATTTAGACTATAATCTAGAGCTAGGCCCTTATCCCAACTTCCTTATGCTATGGAATTCTGGTCCTGTTTCCTTCACCATACTCAGCTAAAGACAAGCCCTTTCCTCTGCACTCTGGAAAGTGTGTGTGTGTGTGTGTGTGTGTGTGTGTGTGTGTGTGTGTGTGTGTGTGTATGTTGGGGAGGAATTCTCATTGTTCTACCACCTTCCTACACCATGTCAAGCTAGAGGCAAGCTCTTCCTCCACACTTCCCAATATCTTCCCCGGCAACGACTGAGGTGAGGGTTCAAGAAGCCCTAGGCTATTATCAAGCCTTATAGAAGTCTTCATTTCTTTCCTGCTTTGAAGTTTCCTTGCTCTACCCTGCCCTGCCCTGTCAATCATGTTTCAGTCACTTCTCACTGTCCTACCACCAATAGCATGCAGGGAGGGATTAGCTTTATTCTCTTGAGCCAACTAAAGCATCCTATCTGGTTCACTACACTGAAGCACTAACTTCATCTTTCACCTAAATTACATCTGTAATTTACCTTTCTACCACTCCCATACCAAAATACCTGAATGCATAACACATTTGGATAAGTAAAGCAATCAACAAATTCTTTAATATTAAAGACCTAAGCTACAATTTTACTCTGAAGAACATTTTAAATTTCAATGTGTATAAGAATTGATAAATGACAAATTAAATTAGATCATAACAATTAAAAAGAAGTTAAGATGGGCACTACTTCAATAAAACAAATGCATAGACCTAGAAGAAGAGATTAAAGGAGCAATCAGACAAATTACTAAATAATATCTGAGGACTAAATACCACTATAGACAGGGAAAATGAGAGAAAAAGTAAAATCAAACAAATAACAAAAGATAGAAAAATAAGAACTGAAGATTCAAATAATAAATATATAGGAAAATAAAAAATGATTTGTAACATGAAAGAGAAATAAGTATTATATACAAATATACATAATATAAAGCAAAATAAAACAAGTTAAATATGCTATTTTAAAGCCTAATTAAAGAAAAAAGTTCCAGAACAGGAAAGACTGGGTATCACTGTTCAACTGACATAAACGGAGAGAAATCCTAAAATGATACAACAAGCTATATAGCTGGGAAATACAAAATTATGAAGAAAAGGGGGAGAAGACCCTCTAAATCTCTTAAAGAAATAAGTAATTATATAAAAATCATAGTGAAATCAATTTTTCAAGAACAATAGGAAAAAAAGGCAAAGTTTAATAAAATCAAGATAAGTAAAGATAGAGAGGCAGAAAAATTACATGTCCTGATGGATGATCATATTGCTTAAAAAGAAAAAGAATCCATGTTGGAGACAAATAAGAACTCAATGGATTTATTAACAAAAATGCAAAAGAATGGAATCACCTACAGTTACTGGAAGACAAATTTGAACCTGGATAAATGACAAGGAATTCATGATAAAACCAATTGTTGTTAGAGCATAGAGTATAAGCATAAATATAACTATAAATATGTATAAACAATATAAAAGGCAAGAATGAGCTTTGTAATAGTTTTTGTTTTAAGAGAAACAAATGTCATAGGGAGTATATCATGATAAATAAAATATTAGGTAATGAAAACATTACACTAAAATATTCATCACAGTAAAGCAATGTTTGAACCAGGCATGTAAAGTTGATTCAACATTAGAACGAGAATTAACATAAAATATGTATCCCTGCAGTTATAAAGATATGAAAATTATGTTTAATAAAATTTAAGAAGCTACTCATGCTATTTATCATTATTTTTTAAATAAATTTTATTTTTTAAATTGATGAACAAATTTTCTGGTGGACACAACTTCTGGTGGTGAACAAACTCCCAATTTAGCCAAGTCAGTCTTTCACTATACCTGCATTCTTAATCTTTCCTAGCTTGATAGAAATTGCCAAAACTTTACACTCAACTACCATAATTTTGGAGAACTCAGAGATGCCTCAATAAGACATCTAAGAAGGAATTTAGAAAGAGTAGAAAAAAGCAGAAAGAACACTGCTTTGAAGACAGAGAGCCTGGGTTAAAATTGTACTTTTAATATTTAGTGACGCAGGACAAATGACCTCAACTTGGGAAGCTAGGTGATGCAATGGATAAAGTACAGGGTCTGAAGTAAGTCAGTCAGATCAATTGTCCTGAGTTCCAATTTGGCTTGAGACATTTTCTAACTGTGTGACCCTGGGCAAGTCACTTAACTGTTTGCTTAGGTTTCCTTCTCTGTGAAATGAGGTAGAGAAGGAAATGGCAAATCACTTCAGTATCTTTGCCAGGAAAATCCCAAATGGCAGCCGTGAAGATATGTACACAAGCGAAGCAGCTGAGCAACTAAAAATGAATGGGTGGTAGAGGTAGCCTATGACATATGCATTAGAGCTATCATTCTAAAATATGAGTAAAAGTCTCATTCCTGCCATGTACTAGCTCGGTGATGTTCACTGAGTCATTAACCTCTCCAAGTCGCAATTTCCTCATTTGTAAAATGAAGGGATTATCCTACAGGGCTTTTACTATGCCTTTTAGCTATACATCAATGATCTAATGAAACTGGATATGAGAGAAGTTATTGACCCCCACATCTTAGAATCCTTACCAATAACAAGAATCACACACACACACACACACACACAGTATTTGTTTACTTTTAACATTTATTTTTTAAAAATCTTGATTTCCAAATTCTCTTCTTCCCTTTCGTCCCTCCCCCAAACATCAAGAAGGCAAGCAATATATCAAATATACATGTGAAATCGCACAGAGCATATTTCCATATTAGCCATTGCAAAAAAAAAAAGCAAGAAAAATAGAGTGAAAAAACCATATACTTTGATCTGCACTCAGAGCTCATCAGTTCTCTCTCTGGAGGTGGACAACATTTTTGATCGTGAGTCCTCAGTTATCAGATCAAAGTAGAATCCTTATCATCTTTTAAGGCTCAGCATAGCACCCTGCCAACATAAAGGAGAGAAAGGGCTTGCCATTCTAGCTACCACTACTACTGACAGTCAATCAATTGCACCTACAGTCAGGCAGAAGCCAATGTCCTAGCAACAACAGGACCCATCGACTCACACATCCAGCACCACCCTTTGTAGCCCATATGTAGAAGAGCAACAACCAGAAAAAACAACCAGGCAATTGCCCATGTTGATGCTGTGGCCCTCACCTCCGCAAGGCCCACAGTGACTGAAGGCTCAGGAAACTCAACCCCAAAGCCCTTGGCATTGACATCAAAAAATAGTTCAACGTATGTGGTTTATCATGATACTAACAGAGGGGCGTTACCATATGCTTTGCTATTGGGCCTTCCTTCCATCTGGCTGCAGCTGAATTTTCCTATATATGTCTTCCCATATTAGAAAGAGAGCTCCTTGAGAACTGTGGCTGTTGTATTTTTCTGCATATATGCCCAGAACTTATCACGGGGCTTTGCTAACAGTAAGAACTTTGTTAAAGCTCTTTTTTTTCATTCATTCATTTCCCTATCAACATAGAAGTATTATGCTGAATCTTTGGTTGATGTGAATTTTCCCTTTTGTATTTCTGAGGAAAAAAGAAATAAATCCTGACTTGAGCATACAAGGAAATACATTAGTGATAGAGAAATGTCTCCTCTATTGCCAGAGTTTACAAAGTGAAACAGGCAGCCCCAGGATTCTCTGATGCCCATCTCCTCCTTGGATAGCTCCCAGGACTCATTCAGTCTTTTTAAGGACGCTGCTCATTTTCCTGACTGCCAACCCAATCCAAAGTCAGTGCACACTGACTCCTTGGGTGGTTTCATGGAGTTTAGCCATGGATATAACTCGCAGGGATACATTTCCAATATGATTCATGAGTATTTAGTTATTCAGTTCTCATAATTAGGTTATTTCCATCTCCAAAGGCACATACAACTCCCATTAGTGTCAATGGGATTTAAGCTCCTGTTTCAAGGCTAACCAAAACCCTGCCAAGGGTGAGAGGGCATTATAGTTTCCCCACTTTGACTTAGGTTTTCTTGGAGAGGGAGAGGGGGTTGATACCTTTGAGGAGGTATTTTCATTTCTATTTGTTAGGACTTTTACAGCAAATTAGCCATCTGAAATGCATAAAACAGGCATAAGCTCTCCTCTGGTTCCCTGCTGTTATTTTTTGGGTCATGTTTATTGCATTTTTATCTGAGTTAATTTTCCTTTTGTTTCCTTCTCACTGCTCTTCTCATTTGATTCCCCTCCCTCTCTTAGTTCTGTTCATCCATCCAAGTTTCTCTCATTCCCATCAATGCTGCTGATTCAGAGCAACAGAAACTGGAAATGCCTCTGTGATCTTCATTTTATCTTATTTATTTCAAAAAAACTCAATTCAATCTTCTCTTTCTAACCAAGAGTAATTCCTAATTCAACACTCCAGAGAGAAATCCACTTAAAAATTAAAACCATGATGTATATATATGTTTTTTAAAGTATAGGTAATGTTTTGAACTCATGACTCAGAGGCATCTCTTGGTATGATAGATAGAGAAGTAACATTGGGGTCTAACATATTCTGGATGCTTAACCCTGGCAAGTTACTTACCCTCTTGGTAACCCCAGGCAACTTTCTAAGACAAAAAGGTGCAGAGCCAGTAATAATCTGCATGGGTAGACAAAATTCCTCATCACTTGTTCCCCAAATCAAAGAAGCAGGTTGTGTAAAAAATCATTTAGATACACCATGGAATATAAATTATAAAGAAGATGAAACTTGGAGCCCACAGGTCTTGGTTTGTGTCTAAACTGCTTCCAAACTTGAGAGTTCTCCTATGTTCTTTTGTATTTCCTTTGGGTTCTAGTCTAAAGTCAAATAGGCAACCATCATAGGAAAGATTTGAATTCACATCCTCAGACTCAAGGTTCTTTCCCACTGTACCATGCTACTTCCATTATCTTATTGGAAGCTCATGACAATTAGACAGGTAAAAGATATATTATTATTTGCATTTTGTAGATGAGGAAACGAAGGTGAAAAAACTTGCCCACTTTCACAAAGTGTTTGAAGGCTACCCTGTAGAGAAATGATTAGGGATTAGGTCTGTTTTGTTTGGGTTCAGATTCCAAAATAAGAAACTATATGTGGAAATTTCAATGAAGTCAAATAGCTTGATATCAGGGGAAAAAAAATTTTCCAGCAATTAAATTCCTAAATGGGCTGCCTAGAGAGGTGGAGAGGGGGATTTCCCCTCCTTGCAGAGGGTCAGGAAGAGGCTATATGACCGCTTTCAAGGTATGTTACACGTGAAGATATTGCTCCTGTGTGGGTTAAATTAGATGACCATTGGTTTCTCTTTCTATATTCAACTTTTATGATTTTATGATCATTTCTTCTCTCATAAGTTCAGTTTCTATATTTGCCCTTGAGATTGAGATACTTTATTCTTCTTCTGCTCTCAACAGTAGGAGAAAAACTACAATGGTCTCTGCATCTAACATCTGCATTACTATTTTTGTCCTGTACTGGCCCCTGCAAATTAAGCAATTAGTTCTCTCCTCTGAATTAATATCCACTGACCACATTGTAGGTACCATAAAATGGAGCTATCCACTCAAGTTTTACATACATCTAGTGGCTTCAGTTACATTATGTCTCAAATAGGCATATTCTATTTTTAATAGCTTCTAATGTTTACATATTGAGTTGAAATCTACTTTCTTATAACTTACAACTTGATTTTGCTTTCTGAAGCCAGAGATCATAAATCTAATCTTTCTCCTACATGATAGCTTTTGGGATAGTTGAAGACAGCTGTCATGTCTCCCCTAACTTATCTTCTTCAGTATAAACATTTCCAGTTCTTCCACTATTTCTCTTATGATATAAATTCTAGAATCTTCATTATCTGGTTTGCCCTCCTTTGAACACAATACAGGTTTGTCTATATCCTTAACCTCTGAGGTCACCAACTCCACAAACACATAAAATACAAAGAAGCTGCCTAATATTCCCCCACTCCAAAAAAAAAGTTACAGATTGAAACACTTCTCATATCACCAAAAACAACACAAAATTAGACAAAAAAATTACATTTTTGTCTTGAGTAATCAGATCACACTACTTGTTTATTCTGAATATGCAGGAAGCAAAATCTCTTAAATATTTTCATTTTATTTATTTGTTATTTGGTAATTAACTATGCTTAACTCATTTCTTCCCTTCTAATTTATAAAGCTGATTTTGTTTTAAATTCAATGGCAATGTTTTTATTACCCTTAATAGTTTGGGTTCGCTGCTCTAGCTCTTCCTGAATCTCAGTTCTTTCTTCTATTTTTCAGTCATCCCATGTATCCATTCATGTATCCATCCATCCATACAGCAAGCATCTACTATTGCCAAGCATTGTGATAGACTCTGATGAAAAACTTAGGTAAAATAGAGTTCATTCCTTCAAGGACTATATGTCTAGGAGAATAAGAAACACACAGATGGTTCTAATGGTAGTAGATTATATATACATATATAAGTGTGTGTACACACACACACACACACACACACACACACTTACATATCTTCTAACAATCCTCACAGCAGTCTGTGAAATAGATGCTACTGGAATTACTAGTAATACTCATTTTGCTTAGGGGGTCTAAGTACCTCAGGGCTAGGTAAATTGGTCATGGTCACACATGGAATAAATGTTAGGTGTAAGGTTCAATTTCAGGTCTCTACCGAATCCAAGTGCATCATTTTTTCTCCTATGCCATACTGTGAGATCCAAGGGGAAAACACCATAGAAAGGGAAATTTGAAGAAGAGGTATGATTTATTTATGATGGGCTTTACGGAATAGGTAGGAAATTAATAGATTGATATCATCAGCAAATTTGATGAAGTTTAAAAAATATCTTAGTGTTAGGTATTGATAGAAATGTTAACCAGGATGAGAGTAAAGTTTTTTAGCTTGTCACAAAAGACTGTTCTTGAACATGCTGTGGATGCCACTGTTTGGGTAGTGTTGTTTAACATTAGCTATAAATATACCTTTCTCTCATAATACTATCATCAAGCCCCCATTTGCCCAACTAATTATTTTTTTTTTTGGTCTTTATTAATTTGTTTACTTTTAGTTTACAAGATTCATTACCACAATTCCTTGAGTTTCAAATTTTCTCTCCCTCCTCCCTCCTCCCCCCCCACAGGATGGCATAAAATCAAGTATAGTATCTGCAAATACTTTCACATTAGGCATTAGTCAGGTTATAAAGAAGGATTGTAACAGATGTAATGAAGAATGGGAAAGAGGAAACAAAACCAAACAAGAAAACGAAAAAGGGCAGGTAGTTTGCTTCAATCTGGGTTTGATCTCAGTTCTTTCTCTGAATGTAAACATCTCTCTCCATCATGAGTCTTTTGGGTTTGACTTATGTCTCTGGATTGCTGAGAAGAGTCCAGTTTATCAAAGCTGGTCATCACACATATGTTGTGTCTGTAATTGTGTACAAATTCCTCCTGGCTCTACTCTTCTCATTCAACATCAGTTTGTGTGAGCCTCTCCAGATAAATATGAAGTCCATCTGCTCTTCGTTTCTTATTGCACAATAGTATTCCATAACATGCATATACCACAACTTGTTCAGCAATTCCCCAATCGATGGACACCCACTCCCTTAATTTCCAATTCTTTGCTACCACAAAAAGAGCTGCTATAAATATTTTTGTACATATGGGTCTTTTTCCCACTTCTATGATCTCTTTGGGATGCAACCCTAGAAGTGGTATTGCTGGGTCAAAGAGTATGAAATCCCCAAATAATTATTATGGGAAAACTTTAAATGTCTTGCTAAAATCTGAATATACCATTTCTATGCAATTCTTCTGTTTTACTTGTTTGGGAACTAAATCAAATAAAGAAATAAATTATAATCAGGATGAAGGTTATATGACCCAGCCTTCTAAGTTTATAGGATGGGTATGAGGACAGATAGCCAGGTTGGTCATCATGGCTCATGCCACATACTTTAATGCCCATTCTCAATTATTTGCAGAAAGTTTTCTAAGATATAGTCACATGGAGGACTTCTAGTACCAAGATGGCAGAGTGAGGGAGGAAACCTCTGAAGCCTTTCCAAATTCCCCTTCAAACAACTAGAAAATTGCCTCAGAATTGATCTAGAAGCCTGGAAGCCACTTACAGGCTGGCGGAAAATGTCTGTCTCACTAGGATGGGAGAGGAGAGAAATTCAAGAGCAGGAGCAGCAGGGGCAGCAGCCTCACAGCTGGGGGCCTGCAGCAGGGATCCCAACCTGGGGCAATTCACCAGTGAGGTTCTCTCCTCCTGCAAGCCAGCAGCACCCTAGGCAAGTGAGCAGTTTGTGCAGCCACAGTAAGGCCCAACTCTGGCAATCCCACTCCCAGCACAAACCATTAACAGGGTCTTGACCCCACTGATGACCGATAGTGTAGCCCCGCCCTGCAGATGGCCAAGAGTGAGACCCAGCCTCTGGAGTGACCCTGTTTCCACAGCAAACAAGCAGTAGGGCCCCACCCCTGCAGTAGGCCAGCAGCTAAACCCCACACTCAGAAAAGGCCAACAGGGAGGCCCCACCCTCAGTACAAGCCACAAGAAAAATCTACCCTCCAGGGAAAGCAAGCAACTAAGCCCTGAAGCATGGTGAAAGCTAGTGGTAAGACCCACAGCCCCAGCACACAAAGCTCACTCAAAAACTTTGCAATAGTACGGGATTAAAACCCAGCTCTCACATAAAAGCACCAAATCACACATAAAAAAGGCAGAAAAATGAGCAAAACAAAACAAATAAAAAGCTTGACTATAGAAAGTTGCTATAGTGATAGGAAGGAACAAGGAATAAACTTGGAAGAAGATAATGATGTCAAAGTGGCTACATGTGAAGCCTCAAAGAAAAAAAAAAGAATTCCTAGAAGAGCTTTAAAAGGATTTTTAAAAGCATATTAGAGAAGTAGGAGAAAAAATGGGAAAAGAATTGAGAGTAATGCAAGAGAATCATGAGAAAAGAGTCAATAGCATGTGAGAAGATATGCAAAAATTTAATAAGGAAAATAACTATCTAAAAAAATAAAATTAGTCAAATTGGAAAGGAAATATAAAAGCTTACTGAAGAAAAGAATTCCTTAAAAATGAAAATTGAACAAATGGAAACTGACTATAAGATATCAATATACAATAGAACAAAATCAAAAAGTAAAAAAAAAAAGTAGAAGAAAATGTGAAATTTCTCACTGGAAAAACAACTGACCTAGAAAATAGATCAGGAGAGATAATATAGGAATTCTTGGAATACTTGAAAGCCGTGATAAAAAAGAAAAAGCCTGGACAGCATCTTTCAAAAATTATCAAAGAAAACTTCCCCAATATATTAGAACCAGAGGGCAAAGTAGAAATTGAAAGAATCCACCCATCACCACATGAACAGGATCCCAAAATGAAAATTCCTAGGAACATTGTAGTCAAATTCCAGAGCTCACAGATGAAGAAAAAGTATTGTTAAGTAGCCAAAAAGAAACAATTCCGATATTATGGAGTTACAGTTAGGACTACACAGGATTTTGCAGCTTCCACATTAAAGAACTAGAGGGCTTAGAAATATATTATGCTGGAAAGAAAAGGAATTAGGATTACAGCCAAGAATCAGCTAAGCAGCAAAATTTAATATCTTTCAGGGGAAAATGGACATTTAATGAAATGGAAGGCTTTCAAGTATTTCTAATTAAAAGACCAGAGTCGAATAACAAGTTTGTCCTCCACATACAAAACTCAAGAAAAAGATAAAAAGGTCAAAAAAAAAAAACAGAAAAAGAAACAAGAGAAAACATTAAAAAATCCAATAAATTTGGTTTAATTGAATCCTACTCCTGCTCTGTATGGCAGAAGACTAACAGGGAAATAAATCTGAGATTGATGTAAGAAAATGAAACATTCTACAGCTATTAGGCTTATGCAAATGTGGAAGAGGCTACCTCAACAGGTAGTGGATTCTCCTTAACTTTTTTTTTTTAAAGCAATTGGCGTTAAGTAACTTGCTCAAGGTTACACGGACAGTTATTTCTGGGTGTGGTGCTAAGTATCTGAGCCCAGATTGGATCCACAGGTCATCCCCAACACTGGGCCAGTACTCTTACTTGCTGAGCCACCTGGCCACCCCTAAGCAATTGGTGTTAAGTAACTTGCTCAAGGTTATACGGCCAGGTGTTTCTGGGTGGGTGCTAAGTGTCTGAGCCTGGATTCGATCCTCAGGTCATCCTGACACTGGGGCTGGTGCTCTTACTCACTGTGCTACCTGGCTGCCCAGATTCTCCTTCACTTTAAGTCTTTCTGCAAAGCCTGATGTTGTTGGGATAATTTTTCATTTCTGGGAATGGAGTTAATTGACCTCCGAGGTTCTTTCCCACCTCTAAGATGTTGTTATTTAACCATCTTCTTGCAGGAAGAGAACTATGTTTTTCATCTTTTCATTTATAGTTCCTATCCTAGGGTCTTGCATGATGTCAGTGCTTAATTTAATTGCTGAATTGAATTACTTCAGGGCATATTAAGGAATATGACCTTGCATAGGCACGGAATACTTAAATGAAAGCTCAAGATGACAAAATGCTAAAGGAGCAAACCATAGTGAGATCTCTCCTGAGGACCTTTTGCCACCCAGACCTGAACTTCCTCATGTTTTCAGAAATCTGGCTTGATGATGTGGTCTTTGATTGCCTGGACTAACCTTTCCTGATCATCTCAAAGACTAAGCTCTGGCCACACTTTACTGAATTGGTGTCTTTAGGCCCAAGACTTCAAATTTTAAGTAAAGACCCCTACCCACTGTCATCAATCAGAAATTCCCTGACAACACACTTACCAGATAGCAATGAGATATTACCTTGAAACCTCTAGAGATAAGGAGCTCACCACCTTCCAAGTTAGACCAATTTACTCCAATTATTAGGGCAGTTCTAATTTTTTAGGAATTTTATATTAATTTTGAGCCAAAACATGCCCCTTTATAACCTTTGTCCATTGTTCCTTATTTTATCCTTTCTGGCAAAGAAAAATAACCTAATTTTTTTTGCTAACAGCCCTTCAGATATATGAGAAAAGTTGTCTAACCCTCCTTAGGAATATTCTCCAGTGCATTCATCTTCTTCCTCAAAATTGGTGTCTAGAACTGAACACAAGACTCCATGTGTGCCCTCATCAAGGCAGAGAGAAGCAGGAGCCTAACTACTCTCAGTTGAGACATTGTGTCTATTAACACAGAAGAAAATGATGCCTTTTCACTGCCATAGCATGTTGTTGGCTCATATAGAACTTGGAAGTCACGTTCACATGAATTATGGAGAAGTTCTGTCTTTTTTCCATCATCTGTTATCATCTTCCTATATGCCTCAAATTGCAATACCACCTCATTCCTCAGTGTTTTGTTTGTTCCCATCAAAGCCTGGGGGGTAGAAGGGAGGAAGGGAGGAGGATCTTTTCACCTTTAGTATTTGTAAAAAGTCTCAGTTTGTTTGGTCTTTCTGACATATATTTTTAAAATAGCATTTTATTGTTTCCAATTACATGTAAAGATAATTGTTAACACTTTTTTAAAATAAAATTTTGAGTTCCATTTTTTCCTCTCCCATCCCTTCATCCTCCTAAAGACAGTAAGCAATTTGACATTGGTTATAAATGTGAAATCCTCTAAAACATTTTCATATTAGTCATATTGTGAAAGAAAACAACAGAACAAAAGGGGGAAAAAACTATGAAATAAAGTAAAGTGAATATAATCTGCTTCAATCTGCATTCAGACTCCATAGTTATTTCTCTAGTTGTGGATAACACTTTCCATCATGAGTCTTTTGAAATTCATTCTGGATCATTGTATCCTGAGAAGAGCTAAGTCTAGTGGATCATCACACAATGTTGCTGTTACTGTGGACAATGTTCTCCTGGTTCTGCTCACTTCACTCAGCATCAATTATGACACAGTTCTTAAAGAACTGTGCCACTGTGTTGTTTCCATTCCCAGCGACCTGCCTTCACTTCCATTCCTTGTAAATATCCCTCTGAAAACTTAATTTATTTTTAAGGTCACAATTCAGCCAAACTTAAAAAAATACTTGCCCCTCTTTTCCCCTTATCAGAGTAATTTTTAATTGTGTTATCAGAATTTTTCCTGTGAGCCACCAATCCCTAATATATTTTTTATAGTGTCAGGCCATGAGATACTACTTATAATAGAGAGGGGCAGCATAGTACAGTGGAAATTTGATGGATTTGAAGTCAGGAAATCTGGGCTCAAATCCTAGCTTTGCCATTTACTAGATCTGTGACTTTAAGTCAGTCATTGAACCTCTCTGGGCCTCTTTTCTTCATCTGTAAAATGAAGAGGTTGAATTATATGGTCTTTCGAGTTTCCTGCTAGCTCTAAATCGATAATACTCCAAGTTTCTCTCTGAACACCAAAATGGTTTTCTGTCATGTATGGTGTCTTGAATCTCTGTCCTAATCTATTACAAACTACAAAATGGTCCCTGCCTCCCAAGGTTTCCATCATCTCCATTTCAATAACCAGTTCCTCTTTACTGGTCACAATTATTGTTCCTATGATCATGTCTCCCATTTTCTGAATGACAAAATTAATCAATCAGTAAACAATAAATAGGCACTGTGAGAAGTACTAGAGATGCAAAAAAAAAAAAAAAAGCAAGAGATAGTCCCTGCCCTCAAAAAATTTACAATCTAAAAGGGAGAGAATATGCAAACAAATAAATAGAAAGCAAGCTATACACAGGATAAATAGAAAATTAACAGAGGGAAGGCACTGGAATTAAGAGAAAGGCTTCCCATATAAGATGAGATTCTAGCTGGTCCTAAAATGAAGCCAGGAAAGCAAGTTAAGTGTTTATTGGATATTCTGTTTTTAGCAAAGAGACTTCATGCAGTGGCCCCCACCCCTGCACTACAACTTTCCCAGTTCAGTGTGGTCTTTGAGATCTGCATTAGGTACTTGTCATTTAATTCATCTAGATAGCCTAGCAGTTTGTGGAATACTCCCAGTGATGCCATACCTCTTTCTTTTTTTCTTTTCATTCTCACCCAAATGCTCTCTACCAGGTATCGATCAGATATTTTATTGACCTATTACATAATTTCAGGTTTCATGACCTCTTTGAAATAGTATATGTTAGTCACTTTTTTTTTAATAGATATGGTATCTCATACGCTAATGATTGATCTTGACCTATAAAAAAATGTTCATGGGCAGAATTTTTTAAAGCCTTAAGCAAATCAATGCCTTCAAAAAAGAACAGTAAAAAGAAAAAAAAAGAAACACTTCATCTTAACTTCATAGCATCCATTTTCTATTTCTGCCCAAAACAAATTGTGAATAACTTTCATTAGTATTTTTTAACATTTCTGAAATGAGATGAAGGGAAGTAATAGAATACCTTGAATATGGCACACACACACTCAGCACTAATACTTACATTTCTGAGTTTTCTGCTCTCCCCCCATCATGACAAATAAAATAAATCACCTAGAAAATGACTCGTGAATAAAACCATTTTTGAGTCAGGAATGCAAAAGTTAAGGTTCCTTGATCTCAGTGTCCTTTGATAACATTTCTAGGATTTGAAATGAGAGCTCCATTAATGGATTATAGATCTGGAGCTGGAAGGGACCTTAGAGGTCACTGAGTTCAACCCCCTCATTTACAGATGAGTTAACTGAGGTTAAGTGACCTTGACCAAGGTCACACAGGTAGCCAGCTGAAGAGTAGGGAGCCCAGTGTTGGTCTTTTGACTCTAAGGGCATTTTCATTGTCTACCAAGGTACTCAAGTGCTCCAATCCTGCTTTGGTGTAGGCTTGATACTTTTCTCTTCTCTTCTCTTCTCTTCTCTTCTCTTCTCTTCTCTTCTCTT
>NW_027186304.1:42764811-42769049 GCF_028583685.1 Petaurus breviceps papuanus | reverse complement strand
TTCTCTTCTCTTCTCTTCTCTTCTCTTCTCTTCTCTTCTCTTCTCTTCTCTTGTCTTCTCTTCTCTTCTCTTCTCTTCTCTTTTTTCTCTCCTCTCCTCTCCTCCCTTCCCCTCTCCCCTGCCTTCTCCCCTCCTCTCCCCTCCTTTTCTTTTCTTTTCTTTTCTTCTTTTTTTCTCTTCTTCTAAACATTCTGTTCCTAGTCTTATTTCACCTCTGAAGAATTTGCCTCAGGTACATTGAGACACAAAGTCCAAGCCAAGAAAATTCTGTGAGGTTCAAGTTTCCCTTAAGAACCTAGATAACACAGGGCAACTAGGTAGTGCAATGAATAGAGCACCAGCCCTGGAGTCAAGAGGACCTGAGTTCAAATCCATCCTTAGACACTTAACACTTACTAGCTGTGTGACCTTGGGCAAATCACTTAACCCCAATTGCCCTCCAAAAAAAACAACCTAGATAACCAAAAAAAAAAACAACTTCTCAAAGTTCATCTCAGTCACTCCTTTTAGAAAGTACATTCACGTGTGTAGTTTGGGGAGGCAATGTAACATATTTCAGAGCTTCAGGTTTGGATACCTCTTAGCTCTCCTTATTTGTGTGATCTTGGGTCTTATCTTTCTGAACCTCAGCTTTCTCATCTATAAAGTGGGAATAATATTTGCAGTACTTACATCATGTGGTTGTTGTTGCAAAGAAAGAACATTCTGATAAGAAAACAGTAAAATATCAAAGAGTAAAATTGTTGTTTTTGTCCTGTGATCTGAACATCCTCAACTTCTGTTTTATATCATTGGGGCATGAGACCATAATTGATGGTACAGACAAGCAATATGACTCAAAACACAGCTCTGCCTCTTATGAGCTATGTGACCTTGGACAAGTCATTCAACCTCTGTGGGCTTGAAAAGATATTATTATATAAATTTGGATGCTAGAAAATGTCAAAAACCCTGCTTGATCTCCCAATCATCAAGAATTTCATTGAGGTTAAAGTTAATGGCACTTCCAAAGCAATACTTGGGGGGTATATTATTTTCAATAATAATATATTATGCAAAGGTGTAGTTTCATTATGAGAAATGAATATTGATGTCTACAGCATACAGAAATGAATTATGCTCTAATGATTTCCTAATAAAGTAATTTGTTCATAGATCACAAGAGGATGCAAGTAAAAAACTGCTATTGCTGAGGACAAGTAATTATTTTTCAGGATCTAATTACACCTACACAACCAAGGGGGACTGCTTTTACTGAACTAAATGGTGATTCCATGCCCCACTAGGTTTCTGTTAATTGTTAAAAAGAGGCTTCTGGCCTTTAAGAGTGTGGCAAAGCAGGTCCTTAAGATGCCATTTACTACAATTAAAAGGCATTGTTTGCATTCTCACCTCACACTATGCTTATTCCACATTAGGACATGCTGATTAAAATACAGCAGCTACAAAAGTCCTCCCTCTCTCTGACTGAACCTGCTATCCCATGAGACAGATTTATAGGGCAGCATACTGTGGGGTTCCCAGAGGTTACAACAGTAGTATATTCCATTTCATTTTGGTAGCCATGAAGAGAGAGCCCCATGGCCATCATATACAAAAAGAAATAGGCAGAGAAGACCAAAATAGAGGCCAAACCCCTGAAGAATTAATGTTGATTAACAGTCCTAATTAACAATAGAAGATCCTGGCTCTTGTGTTCCTAGTCCCTTGGTTTACGAAAAAAAAAAAGTGTCAAAAAAAAAAAAAAACACTTGGAAACCAAGCTGAGGATTTTCCTAACTTGGCTTAGCAATTATGTCTATTTAAAAGCAAAAAAAAAACCCAACAAGATGCCATGAAAGACATTTGTCCTAAGATTTTGCTTTGAAGGACAATTATACTGATATGAAATTATTAATTGCACCTTTGCCACTACTTTCAGTCAGGAGTTAAATTGGGACGTCTTCTATGTGAGTTGCAGGCCCATATACAACATTTTATGATTTGTTTAACTTTGGTTTCAATTATTAGTGATTTTGAGGCAGACACATAGTCCTCTTATCATCATCTTCATTTTTGGAAAACTGTCTCCACTGTCTAATAATATTTCAAAACCCCTGATTGTTTAAGTAGGGCTTGCAAGTTCATCTTGTTTAGCTAGATCAAAAAGAGAACTTTGTTTTTTACACTTAAGGCATATTTCCCTCAAAGCTTTTCAAGGATGTCATTCTATCCTGTAATTAGAATTTTTTGAAAAATAATTGATAATCATCACATTCAAGTGCAGAATGTAGTTTTGAGGTCCCCATTCATTCCTGCTCATCTGGTTTTCAAATAAGCAAAATAAATTGACAAATTAAAAACACCAGAGATGGATGTTACAGCTTAGGAGGCATTTGTTTGTAGTTTTTCTTCTTCTTTTTTTTTTTTTTTTTGCTTTGGCCCCAACTTTGGCTGCCTCGTTCTAGAGTTTATTTTCAAAGAAAAAAATAATTTGGGAAAAGGAAGTAAAGCTAACAAGGCAGATGGCTTGTCAAATCAGAAACAGGAGCCCATTCCAAAAATAGAATAAAGAACATGCAGAGAAATCCAAAGAGCTGAACTTTCTGTTTTCTGTGATGGCAGTGGGATTCCTGCCCTTTTTACTTAGTAAGCTAAAACAGTCCACAATTATAGTTCAGACTTGAACAATTAGTTCTTTCTATTCCCTGCAGTGTGGAGGAAAGAATATAGGGCAATAATTTTTAAGAACTTAGTACTAGTCTCAGTTCTGCCACTAAAAAGCCGGATCTCAGTTCCATCAACCAGTAAGTGATAAAGGGCCTTGAGTTTTTATTATGAGTATTGATCAAAGGACGAGGAACATGATGTCTATCTTTAAGTATTTAAAGAAGAAGGATTAGATTTGTCCCCTTTTCTTTTAAAGAGAAGAATAATGGGGGAGGTTTCAAAGAGGCCAATCATTTTTGGAGGATGGGTCTAGGTCAACCATGCTTCATTGCCCTCTTAGCTGTGCTTCTGCCCCTATGGACATTGCTACCATAATTCAGTTGCTTTCTCACCCTGGAACTTACCTCTATCCTGTTGATTCTTCTCTAAATTATACATTCCTGGTGAAGGCTTTAATTTGGGGATGGACCCAGGCCAGCCATGCTTCATTTTCCTCCTGCTTGTGCGTCTAACTCCCCAGACTTCACCATTTCCTGTTGAGCACCTTCTCCCTCTCCAGACCCAGATTTTTCAGCTCCCTTTTATGTACTGTCTTTCCCCATTCGTTCTTGGTTCATGAGATTAGGTGACCATTTTCTTTGCCAAAGCCAACTCTACTACACATGCCACTGATTTCACTTTCCTTTTTTCTTTTCCAGCATGTTGCCCTCATTGTCAAAGCCAATTCTCTCTCTCTCTTGTTTTTTCATCCACAACGTCTAGCTCTTCATGATGCCTACATATAGACTTGATCCTACCATCCCTACTAGCTATTGTTCTTTATCTCTATTTGTCCTTCAAGGCCAAACTCCTTGCAAAACTCATCTAAACTCCATTTCTCTACTTGTTTTCCTCTCACTCTTCTAAAACCTCTACGTTCTTACTTCTGAAATTTAACTGAAATCAAACTCTCCAAAGTCAGCAATGATCCTTAAATTCCAAAATGTAATGGTTATTTCTCAGTCTTTGTCCTTATTAAATTATCTGTCATATTCAATCATCCCCTTCTGGATACTCTGTAGGTTTTGTGACTCTGCCCTATCCCATATCTCCTCCAATCTGTCTGAGTATTCCTCAGTGTCCTTTGTTGGCTCTTCATCCAAGCCTCACCTATTAACTGTGGGCACTTAACCCCTGTCAATTCCTCCCCCACTCTCAGCCAAAACTTTGTCCTGGGATCACTTGTCTTTTTGTTCTGTACAAGGGGTGTGAAACCTGTAGCCTCAAGACCACATGTGGCCCTTTAGGTCCTCAAGTGTGGCCCTTAGACTGTACACACACACACACACACACACACACACACACACACACACACACACATTTATAAGAGAACTTATTCTGTGAAGTTTTGATTCAGTCAAGGGGTCATATTTGAGGACCCAAAAGGCCACATGTAGCCTTGAGGCCACAGATTCCCCATCCCTTTATTCTCTCACTTAATGATCTTATCAACATCTATGGGTTTAATTCTCCTCTTTCTACAGGTGATTTCCAAATCTACATATCGAGAATTAGTCTCTTCCCTGAGTGGCTTTTAGGACATTTTAAAT
>NW_027186304.1:42709429-42759811 GCF_028583685.1 Petaurus breviceps papuanus | reverse complement strand
ATGAAAAACACACTGGTTAATGACCTTAATACCTCTGGCCTGGCCTATTTCAATACATTTCTAATGGATATCCCTGCTTCAAGTTTCCAATACATCCTCAACTCAGCTACATTTTTTTTCCTACAGCATAGATCTGACTATGTGAACTCTTGCTATAAAAGCTCTAGTGGCTCCCTCTTACCTCTAGGATTGATAAGTACCATGTTCGATATTTAAAACTCCTTATTATCTGGCTCTTTTCAGCCTTTCTGGTCTTCCCATACTTGAGCTCCCCCCATGTGATCTGGAAATGCAACTATATAAAAAACAACAATAACAACAAACAACCAAAAAGTAGAGCTGGGTAGCAAAGAGGCTGATGAAAGAACCTACAAGAAGTCAGTAATTTTGTGGGTTTTTCTCATCATCCTTTCTATTATCCTAGAGAAGAAAAAATGATATCTAAGTGTCAATTTACATGGGAATAATAATGTTTGAATTACCTATTTCACAAAGTTATTGAAGAAATCAAATGCAATTACATATGAATATGTTTTGCCTGGTATAAAGTGGAGGTGTCAAACAAGTGCCCTACAGGCCAGATGAGGCTGGCAAAACTGCCAAGTATGTTCTAAATCAGATTAAAATATAATTAGAAAATGTTTGACAGAATAAATAAAAATAAAGTAAAATATAAAAACATCACATTTTTAAACTGTCAATTTGAGGTTACCAAGGCATCTGGCTTGGTGGCCCCCATTTCTATTTAAGAATGATACTGCTAATAAAAAGCCCTCAGGAATGAATGCTATCTCTAGACTATGTAAAATTTGTCAAGTAGCTTGGTCCTATACAAAAAAAACACCACTTCTATAGTCAAAGGCTCTAATCTAGAGTCTGAATTCAAATTATTCTTCTAACACAACCTGTGTAACCCAAGGAAATTTATTTAACACCCTTAGCCTCAGTTTCCTCATCCATAAAATGACAGAATTGAATTTTATGGCCTCTATGCTTCCTTCCAGCTCTATATCTATAATCCTATGACCTTGGCAACCACTAGGATATTTGTAACACTCTTGTCACTGATCTCCATCATCTGGGATGCTCTCCATACTGACTGACCTCTATTGACCTTCAGAGAAATGTGAGCCATTATTGTCATGAATGATTGCCAGTTCTGGATAAGGATGGGGCCTGGCATTGACTACAGCTGCATTCTTACAAAAAAAGAAAACCTCACAAAATTCCTAAAGTATTTACACTGGAAAATTTTTCCTGCTTAGTAAAGATGATATATTGTGGGAATACACATCTTCCCATCATTCCGGAGACTGTTCTATCATTTGCCCTTGGTAAACATTGAGGGAATATGAAGGAGTTTCTTAATGATCAAATACATCTAAATATATACATATGCATATATATTTAAATATACATATGTATATATGTATATACTTGTGTCTGTAGATAGAAAGATAGATAGACAGACACATAGATGGACAGGCACATAGGTAGAGAGATAAACAGATGATAGATAGATAGATAGATAGATAGATAGATAGACAGATAGACAGACAGACAGATATGAAAGTCTCAGATGAAATAATGTGGGTCTTGTGGGATTAGAATGGAGAAGAAAAGATACTGCTGCAGAATGGGAGACAAGAAGAAAGAGAGACACAAGCCAAGAAAAGCAGAGTTTGCTAGGAAGCAAACATGAGATAGTTGATTTCTCTTGAAGAAACATTACAGTCAGGCGGCTGCTATTGTAGTATGGAATTCACAAGATTGAAGTGTTTGGCTTTTAGATATAAATAAAAAATATGATGCATACAAATGTTAGAGAAGATTGTGACAGTCTATTCATTAGACAGTGGAGGGTTCAGTGGTTCTGTCATGAAGATATATGAAGTGTGCTTCTTAATAATGTTAGCCTTGTAAGAAGATTGGTGATTGAACCTCTATAACCTGATGACTCTTTTTAATATGTGTAATCCTCATTCCAATAAATGTGGAACTGGCAACAGACTGCAGCCACTTATTCCTGTGATGGAGGGCACCATATCACAGATACCATTAACATGAAGCAATGCCTGTGCTGGGAAAGTTCTCTTGGATCCAAATTAAGGATGAATGATTATCCAGTGGAAAAAAAATCACCATGGGCAATGGCACTCTTCAGATTGTCAGACCCATTTTAACCAGGGCCACATCACTATTGAGATGAACTGCTGAATCTTTGGACTCCCCAGAATAATGACTTGGAGATGTGACTCAATGGAGAATGAGGCTGCCATCTCTGAGTGAAGGGTGACTATGTACTTTAGCAGATGTGTTGGACATATGGCCCATGGCCTCATGAAGACTATACCACTCCAAAGTGTTGTCTGAACCAGACTAAAAACCAATTGGGAAATAGTTAATAAAATAAATTTTAAAAATATAAATGATATTACATGTTAAAACTATCAATATGTGGTGCACGGGGATCGTTATGCATGGTTTAGTTGCCCCTATTTCTACTTGAGTTTGTCACCACTGACTTGGAGATTATCCCCTGTTATTTGGAAAGAAGAGCTAAGAGAACTGAAGCTTTGTTACAGGTAGGAGAGCCAGGAGATGACTCAACAGGGCAGGGAGCAGAGAATCAGGACAGGTTCCAGTAGTACCCAATAGGAGGCAGCTCAGAAGGATAGAAGTTCTTAGAATCATGTGGTTCTGACCTCAGATGAGGACTTGAACTTGGGCACTGGATTTCAGGAATAGCACACCAGTTTCCAAGAAAAGTGGGAGTTTTTCTTGACCTAGAAATTTCATGAAAGTGAAAAGAGGTCAAGATACCAAGGAGAACACCTCCTGCTGATAAGTATTAGTGAAAATATCTCACATACTCTTAAGGGGAGCCAGAACTACAGTATCCATAGATCATGGAAGGAACTCCAAAAATTGTTTAGTTCAACGTCTTCATTTTACCAATGAGGAACCTGAGGCTAAGGGAATTATATGACATATCCTAGGTCATACAAGTAGTAAGTGTCAGGGGCAGGATGTGAATACTGGCCCTTGGACTCAAGCCATCTCCTGTTTCAGCATTTTTCACCCATTTCCCTCTATAAGCCAAATAGTTAAGTTAGCTACTGTGACTAAAAGTCCCTATGGTATTTTTGACAGCTAATTTGCAAATTAGACAGCAATTGGTTAGAGTTCATGTCTTCTTTTGGATTAATATGAGACTAACCTAATCAAGAGTAGCTAGGTGACACATTGGATAGAATGTCAGTCCTGGAGTCAGGAAAACTCATCTTTCTGAGTTCATATCTGGCCTCAGACACTTACTACCCTTGGCAAGTAACTTAACCTTGTTTGCTTCAGTTTCCTTATCTGTAAAACGAGCTGAAGAAAGAAATGGCAAACCACTCCAATATCTCTGCCAAGAAAACCCCAAAAGGAGTCATGAAAAGTCTGAACAACTACCTGATTAAGGTAAAACTAATCAAAATGATTTTATTTTTCTAGATACTCTTGTTTTCCTTAATCCTGTGGAAGATTGGACCCAATATTACCTTCTGATTGTGCTCCATTTTTTTTGGCTGTAGGATGAGGAAAATCATAACATTTAGGAGCCCTGATTCCAGAGAGTTAGTTTCTCATTACTTCTCTGCAAAATCATTCTCATGAAAAAAAATTTCAGGAAGATAGTGGGATAGTAGAAGAGTGTAGCTCAAGTCCTGGATTTTTGTGTGGCCACAGGGAAAACATTTTACCTTTCTGGACCTCAATTTCCTCATCTGTAAAATGTTACACTAAATAACCTCTAAGGTGCCTTTCAAATCTAAATCTATGACTTTAGGAACTATTTACCCAATTAGTTTTGCTCTGGAAGGCAACTTCAATTAAGCAGACTTACCTCTGTTCTACTATATATGTGACTGATGTACATTGGTGTTTGAATGGGTTTGGTCTACGTCAGAATTTTAATTTCTAAAATGTTATACTCATGGACTCATAGAAAATCATGTGGGAAGTCACCTCTGAGACTATATGGTCTGTAATTGGAGAGATAAGAGAACTGATGTCCAGGGACATTAAGGTCATGTAGCTAGTTAGTGGTTGAGTTGGGATGGGAATCCAGATCTCCCCGTTTCTAATTGAGTACTCTGTGCACTGTACTCAAATGCTTCTTGAGGTTTATTGGTCACAGGAATAAACACTTTAATGCTCCAAAGAGCTGCCACAACTCTTATGTGCCTCCCCAGATCACAGACTTATTGATCTGGAGCTGGGAGGCACCTATGAGGTAATCTAGTTCAACCCTCTCATTTGACAGATGAGGAAAATTATGTTCTTCATGAGTTGCTATGCTTAAAAAAAACCACCATTTAGCCCACTGTTTGATGATGACGTTCTCTGAACTTGACTGACAGATAGTGGCACTTAATCTCAGGTAATATTCAAAGTCTTTCTGAGAATCTGCACCCTATTAGCAGAGCCTTTGAGAACGGAGTAACCTGCGTGCCATAAGGAGAAATCTGAACAGAAGATCTAGATGGCAAGTTATACAACTTTTGATAATGAAGTGTGTAGAACACTCTACATCAAGACATAGTTTTAGCTTGGATTTCAGATCCTTGGATGTGACTGCTCAGAGGAAAGAGAAATAGAATGGCATGGCAAATGGATAGTTGGCCTGAGACCATGGAAAACCTGGATTCAAATTTTGCCTCTAAAACTTACTGGCTATGAGGTTTTGGTTAAGTCACCTGGCCTCTCAATGAGTACACAAGGCAATTCTCTAAGATTATAAATTAACAAAGGAAGTACTGACCTTCTCTTTCATTGATCTGTTTACCATGAAGACTCAGGGGGTGATATTAAGGTATTCCAAGATGCACAGTGTGTATGTATGTGTAAGTGCAATGAAAACCTTGTGTTTTTCCTGCTGCTTCTTATTATGAAGCTGGAAGTCTTGATTAGCTAATGGAGGTGACTTAAAATTTTAGATTGAGGGGCGGCTAGGTGGCACAGTGAATAGAGCACCAGCCCTGGAGTCAGGAACACCTGAGTTCAAATCCAGCCTCAGACATTTACTAGCCATGTGACATTGTGCAAGTTGCTTAACCCCATTGCCCTCCAAAAAAAATACCAAAACACTTTGGCCCTAGGATAATGCAAAACAATAGAAGGAAAGAACCCCCTGAGAATCTCAGCAGATGCTGTCATTAAAATAGGAACTGATATTCTGGGCTTGGTTTTCCTTTTCATAAATTCAGGCAAGATATAGAATGAAACTCAGTGAGATTAAATGATTTCCTTTTGTCACCATTTTTTTTTCTTGGCCCATGGAAAGTCATTGGGTGTTGCTAACAATCTGCAGTACAGTAATGAGAAACCACACAGAAGACAAGGGGAGCAAATGCTTCAGTGAATCAACCAACACAAACAGACTTTTGCAAAATAGTTTCAATTTCAGTTACATCCTGAAAACCTGTCTGCTTGGCCAAACTCAGTCATCAGAAAGCTGTTTGACTTGGACTTGGTGACTGGAATATTCTGGTTACTCAGTGAATGAAAGATAATTAAAAACTAGCACAATTAAATGAGGACATGAAAAATTGTCATTCCTCAGATAAAATACACTGACATATCTACAGATACAACCTAAGCCAGTGTGTACTTTTGAAACATGACTGAATCCAAGATCTGCTTTTAATGGTAAATTTGGAAAAAAATAAAACAACATACTTAGATAGCCCAAACTAAAGATTTAAACTCACATGATATAGTATAAAATTCTGAGTTAAAAATTTGCAAAAATATGAAGTTTTTCACATATTGAACTTTTAATAATGATTAACTGCATGACAAAAATGTGCAGCCACGAAGGACAATTTAAAAAAAGACATAATCCCTAGCCTTAAGCAGCTTATAGTCTAGTTTTGGTGGCAGAGATAAGAAATTCATAATAACTATACTATGAGAAAATTTTAATAGTAATCCATTATATTTGATATAATAATTCTGTGATGCAGGTAGTGCAGGCATTAGCAGTCCAAATTTATAGATGGGGAACTAAAGTTCAAAGAGTTTGTGTGATTTGTGCAAGTTTTCACAATTACAGTGGCCAAAGAGTTACAAGCTCTTAAACAGACATTAAATATACCTAGCAAGGACTGGTATTTACCTGCAATTTTGAAATATAATCAAAGAAAAATTAAATTTTAAAGAATATGAGAGGGAGAAAATCATGGAAATATATCTAACAAGCTAGATACTATTGAGATTACCTATAGTGTAAAAAAGAAGAATAGCAATATAAATACCTAGAAATTTATAGGAAACAAAATTCAAGAAAGAAATTAACAATAAAATATATAATCTCACAAGTTGATATGTAAATGAAGAATATATGGATGTGACATAAGGTAAAATGGAAAATACAATGCAAGGAGGTAAATTTCATATCATAGGTTTTTACTGAAACTCTGTGTGATGGCATCCATTACTGGATTCTAACTCGGAGAGGATATATTCATTCAAATGGAACAGGATAGGTAAAGGAAGGTGAAAGCAGATTTGCATCGTATAATAAAATACACTTGTGAGGCTATCTGCGACTAAGGTGAGAAAGCATGGTGGAGAAAATTTGGGTGAAGCCGAATGAAGACAGAAACAAGGCATTTTTATAAAAAAAAAATACATAGGAAGTTCAGGACACATCATGACCCTAGAAAAGCCACAAAGGAGGAATTCATTTATCTGAACATATACCAGGGCTCTCTGTCTACTAAAAAGCAAACCAGTAAATACTTTCATGCCATATCTTAATGCTATTTGCTTTTTTCCTTCAAAAGGTGGAAGAACTAAAATATAAGTGCCAATTTAAATTTTTTCTTAGCAAAAAAAAAGATATAGCTTCCTAAGAAAAATTTATGGGATCCTTGTGGAGAAATTAGCATGCCACCCTGAAATTTGTAATAGATAAAGACAGCAAAGTCATCGTTTAATCCTATACCCCCAAGGATTTGGGCAAAGATATTTCAAGAAATCTAGAGAAATTCCATGGATTTTCGATTATTTTATTAATTGTATTTGTATTCTCATAACCTGGCATAGTACCTGGCCAACAGGCACTTTAATGAGTTGCTTGAGCAGCTCATAGATTAATTAGAGTGATGATCAGTCCAGGAGGAATGCAAATCTCTCAAAAATAAAAGAGAAGCAATTTGAATGAGTCTAAAAAGGGGCCGCTATCTAAAGAGACCAATGTGGATATCCATAGTACTTTTGAAAAAGATATGATGTAATGTTAATGGGATTTAAGTTCTTCCCTACCAATTAATAGGCCTCACATGGAGCCCATTAAGGGAAGCTTGCTTAGGGGAGGTTTGCTTGTAGGAAGGCTTTCTCACCTTTTGCTAATTTCTAATTAGGCACTGAGTCAGGAGGGTTGTGAGGCCTTTTGGCTCTGAGAAATATATATATATATATACTCTAAGTTGGTATTTTGCTTTGGGGACTTGTTTATGAGAAGAAGCTTGTGATTTCCTGACCAAGATTCTGGGGGTCATATGTTGAGAACTCCCCCACTGCTCAGATGTAAAGGCTTGTTAGCTATAGGGATGTATGTAAAGTATATAGTTGATTCAGGCACAGTGCTATTGTTGTGGGTACATACAGTTTTATAGCCCTTTGGTCATAGCTCCAAATTGTTGGCGATGACTCACCACTCCACCAGCAGTTCATTAGTGTACCTATTTTTTCCTCATCCCCTTCAGCATTTGTCATACCTGATAGGTCTGAGGTATTTGGTCTGAGGTCTCTGCATAGTTTTTTTTAACTTTCATTTATCTAATCAATAGTGATTTGGAACATTTTTTTTTGCATGACTATAGATAGCTTTGATTTCTTCTGAAAACTGCTGATTTATATCCTTTGATGATTTATCAACCTTATTTTATCGAATCTGACTGAGTTCTATATTCATTATGTATGTGAGAAAATAAGGCTTTATCAGAGAAATTTGCTGATTATCTCTTTTAATTAGGTTTATATTTGCTTTTGCTTTGTCTGAGGACATGATTGTTACCCCTGCCTTTTTTATCTTCAGCCAAAGCATATTAGATTCTGCTCCAGCCCTTTATTTTTAATTCTGTGTATGTCTTTCTTTTTCAAATGTGTCCCTTGGATACAACATATTATTGGATTTTGCTTTCTAATCCATTCTGCTATCTGCTTCCATTTTTATGGGTGAGTTTATCCAATTCACATTCACATTGACAATTATTATCTACACATTTTCTACCATCCCATTATCATCTGTTTTTTCCTCTCTAGCTCTTTTTATCCTGTTCTTCCTCAAATGGTTATTTTGCTTCTAACCATTGTTTCCATCAATCTGACCTCTGTTTTAATACACACACCCTTTTCTTATCCACCTTCTTCTGCTATTTCCCTATTGAGTATGTTATATTTCTATACACAACTGAGTGTGTGGGTATATGTATATACATATACACATATGTATATATATATACACACATACACACACATATATTCTTCCATCTTTGGACCAATTATGATGAGAGTGAGATTAAAGCATTGCCAACCATGCCCCATTTTCCTTTCCCTTATAAAAACTTTTCCTTGTATGCTTCTTTCATGTGAGAAAATTTTCCCCATTTTTCTCTCCCTTCCTCCTTCTCCAAGTACATCCCTATTTTTCACCTCTTCATTATTTTTGGATATCAATACAACATAATTGACTTACCCCATCCCCTCTGCCAATGTAAACTACTTTTAACTGCCATAATGATGATAAACTTCTTAGGAGCTACATGTGTTATCTTCTCTTGTAGGAAAGCAAATAGTTTAATTGTATTGAGTCCCTTTTTACTACTCTTTCATGTTTACCTTTTTACACTGTTCCTGAGTCACATTTGATTCTATTCAGCTCTGGTCTTTTCAACAGGAATGCTTGGAAGTTCTCCATTTACATTTTTTTTCCCCACGAAGGATTCCATTAGGTTTTGCTGTGTAGGTGATTCTTTTGGGTTTTTTTTTTTTTTGGAGGGGAGGCAATTGGGGTTAAGTGACTTGCCCGAAGTCACACGGCTAGTAAGTGTGTCAAATGTCTGAGGCCGGATTTGAACTCAGGTCCTTCTGACTTCAGGGCCGGTGCTCTATTCACTGTGCCATCTAGCCGCCCCTGTATAGGTGATTCTTGATTGTAATCTAGCTCCTTTGCCCTCCAGAATATCCTACTCTGGTCCCTCTACTACATTAATGTGGAAACCAATAAATCTTGTGTCATCCTGACTGTGGTCCCATGGTATTTCAATTGTTTCCTTCTGGTTAGTTGAAGTATTTTACCTTTAAGCTAGGAGCTCTGGAATTTAACTATGATATTCCTGGGAGTTTTCATTTGGGGATCTCTTTCAGGAGGTGATCTTTAGATCATTTGCATTTCTATTTTACCCTCTGGTTCTAAAATATCAGGGAAATTTTTCTTAATAATTTCTTGAAATATGATGTCTAGGCTCTCTGAGCATGATTTTAGGTTTTCAATAATTTTAAAATTATTTCTTCTTGATGCATTTTCTGAGTCAGTCATGGGTTTTATTTTTTCTGATGGGATACTTCATTTTTTCTTTTATTTTTCATTCTTTTGGTTTTGTTTTATTATGTCTTTGATATCTTGCAGTGTCATTAGCTTCCACTTGACCAATTATAATTATTGAGTAACTATTTTCTTCAATGAATTTCTGTACCTCTTTTTCGATTTGGCCAATTCTGTTTTTTTAAGTGTAATTTTCTTTAGTATTTTTGTGCCTCTTTTACCAAACTTTAATTATCTTTTCATACTTTTCTTCCATAGATATAATTTCTTTTCCCCATTTTTCCTCTGCCACTCTTTCTCTTTAAGTCTTTCAGAAATTCTTGTTGGGTCCAATGAGCATTTTTCTTTGAGGATTTTTTGTTATTTTCATACTTGTCTTGGTCTTCTCTGACACTTTTCATGGTTAAAATTTTTTTGATGTTGTTTTTTCTTTGCTTATTTTCTAGCCTATATTTTTTACTTTTAATTTTATGTTAAAGTTGGGCTCTGTTACCTGGGGTGGGTAGGTACTGTCCCAAGCCTCAGGTTCTTCTGTGTTCCTGTTGTCAGAGCTAGTTCTAAGGGTCTGCCTGTTTTTGATTATTCCAAGGTGGTGTGATACTGGAAGAGATTATGGTCCTTGTTCTCCTAGTCTGTGCTCTGGTCTTTACCCAAGAAGGGCCACTGGTTGCTGCAGCTGCAAATGCTAGCACTCCTCTTTGCTTTATTACTGTTTCCAGGGCCTCTGATCCCTTGTGACCAACCACCAGTGTCCTTCTCTGCCCTGGAACTGTGACTAGAAACTGTGTATAAGCAATAGAGTTGCAAATCATCAACCAATGCCAGCAAATGGTTCTTTTTGCTCTTTCTGACCAGGTTTCTGAACCCATTACTTTCTCTGGACTGAGAGCTCCCAAAGCTGCTGCTGCTGCTGCCAAAGACTTCTCTTGATGACCTCTTAAGTTTCCTTAGGCAAGAAAAAAAAAGTCTCATTCAAATCTTATTTGATCTGAAGCATTATTTTCAAGTTGTTTGGAAGGGTTCATCTACTTGGCTGCTCCTAATCTTCATCTTGGCTCCGCCTCTGTCAAATGCTTTTAAAAAATTACATATAAGGGGCGGCCAGGTAGCACACGAGTAAGAGCACCGGCTCCAGTGTCAGAATGACCTGGAGATCGAATCCCGGGCTCAGATACTCAGCACCACACCCAGAAACACCTGGCCGTGTAACCTTGAGCAAGTTACTTAACCCTGATTGCTTAAAAAAAAAACCACATATAAGTAGACATTTGTAAAGCCAAGCACAAGCAGCTTTCCAGAGGACTGCTGCTATGAACAGCATTCAAGGTTCTGATTACATAGTACAGCAAAGTCTCTATTTATTCAATAACAAATCAGAGCAAAAAATTTACAGAAAATCAAAATACAGCATTCACAACAATACAACTTATCACTAAATGGTCACATAGTTTTCACCAAAGAGATCAATCACATAGTTTTAAACAAAGTACATTCATTTAGTCAATCACAAAATCCTTAATTCAATCACAAAGTACAAAAGTCAAAGTTGTCCATCTTCTCAGTGAGCACACAGTATCTAAGTAAAGTCTTCTTTCAGCTTGACTTGAGGCTTGCTCTCATCTTCCATGGTTCCTCTTCCATGGTCCCAACTCCAACTGTCACCTGGGTTCAAAGGCAGGCAGCTCCCTGTTCCTTGTTCAGCTACTTGTGCAGTTCCTGTTCCACATTGAAGCTCACAATGTCCAGTCCACCTCAAGTCCTTAACAGTTTCTGTTCCTGGGAAGAGAAAACTTAACAGAGCCACAACAATATCTACACAATCAAGTTTAGCAGAATTACAATAATATCCATACACATTGCCAGCACCATCATCAATGCACTATCTGCCTGTGAAATCAACTCAGATCCACCAATGAGGTCTGAGGACTCAACACAAATCATCATCCACCAATGAGGTCTGAGGACTCAACACAAATCATCAACATAGAAATCAACACAGACCCACAAACAAGGACCAAGAGGTCAGCACAAATCATCAGTAAAGTCCCAGGACCTCCAAAACCCTCCTCCAGGACTTCTGTAAATATACAAGCAGAAAATCCTCTTTCAGGGCTTTCAGTAAGGTCCCAGGGCTTCTGTAGAAAATATCACAAACAAACATCAATATAGAGCAGACAGAGTGCCAGGATACCACATGTTTTCTCTTTCTTGACTCTGCCACCACAAGAGTCGTCTTCTCAGTTATGCTGTCTCTAGGCTGGGCCTCTCCTTATATATGGTCATTGGCTCCTCCCCTTCCTTTTGCAGAAATTCATGAGTTCTAGGGTTCACAAGCTGTGGGGTTCACACATTCTGTTTCTTAACAGACTTGATACAAGCCTCAAAAGAAACTTGAACTGAAGCAAGGTGTTAATTCAATATGTGAACTACTTCTGTGCTTGCCATTACAACATTATAAATGGCATTCCCTCTGATCTATTGGTATAGTAATAGCACACTGTCAGAAATGTCTCATATGTCCTGTTCTTTGGGGTTTTTTTGTGTTTTTGCTTTTTGGAGAGCAATTAGGGTTAAGTGACTTGCCCAAGGTCACACAGCTAGTTTTTGTGTTAAGTGTCTGATGCCGGATTTGAACTCAGGTCCTCCTGACTCAAGGACCTATGCTCTATTCACTACCACCTAGCTGCCCCAACATATGTTCTGTTCTTGATAAAGACATGTGGATTTCTTGTGACCAATATTTTATTTTCTAGATATTCACTGAATACCCTTTTAGAAATATATTCTAGAATCTTTACAGTAATGGAAGCCAAGTTTGTTGGTTCATGTTGAAGTATCTATGCTATTCCATTAAAAAAATATTATCCAATCCCATTCAGTTTTTTTTCCTGTACTCCATGATTTTTCTTTTTTTTTTAATTTTTTGGTCTTTGTTAATTTTTTATTTACTTTTAGTTTACAAAATTCAGTTTCACAATTCCTTGAGTTTCAAATTTTCTTCCTCTCCCTTCCCCCCCCCCCCCCCCCCCCCCCCCCCCGCCACCATGGCAGCATAAAATCAAGTATGGGACCTGCAAATACTTTCACATTAGACATTAGTCAGGTTATAAATAAGAATTGTAACAGATAGAATAAGCAATGGGTAAGAGGAAACAAAACCAAACTAGAAAAAAAAAGAAAGCAGGTAGTTTGCTTCAATCTGCATTCAAACTCTGTTCTTTTTCTTTCTTTCTCTGAATGTAGACATCTCTCTCCATCATGAGTCTTTTGGAGTTGACTTATAATCCTGTATTGCTAAAAAGAGCCCAGTCTATCAAAGTTGGTCATCACACATACTTTGTGTCCATAATTGTGTTCAAATTTCTCCTGGTTCTGCTCTTCTCACTCAGCATCAGTTCATATAAGCTTCTCAAGGTAAATATGAAGTCCATCTGCTCCTCGTTTCTTACAGCATAATAGTATTCCATTATATTTATATACTACAACTTGTTTAGCCATTCCCCAATTGATGGGCATCGCCTTGCTTTCCAATTCTTTGCCACCACAAAAAGAGCTGCTATAAATATTTTTGTATATATGGGTCTTCCTCCCAATCTATGATCTCTTTGGGATACAACCCTAGAAGTAGTATTGCTGGGTCAAAGGGTATGAAATTACTTATAGCCCTTTGGGCATAGTTCCAGATTGCTCTCCAGAATGGCTGAATCAGTTCACAACTCCACCAGCATTGCATTAGTGTTCCAATTTTTTCCACATCCTCTCCAGCATTTGTCATTTTCCTGTTATGTCATCTTAGTCAATCTGACTGGTGAGATGTGGTACCTCAGAGTTGTTTTGATTTGCATTTCTCTAATCAATAGTGATTTAGAGCATTTTTTCATATGCTTATAAATATCTTTAATTCTTCCTCTGTAAACTGCCTGTTCATATCCTTTGACCATTTATCAATTAGGGAATGACTTGTATTCTTATAGATTTGACTCAATTCTATGTATATTTTAGAAATGAGGCCTTTATCAGTGACATTGGTTGTAAAAATTCCCAATTTTCCACTTCCCTCTTAATATTAGTTACATTGACTTTGTTTGGACAGAAACTTTTCAATTTAATGTAATCAAAATTATCCATTTTTCATTTTATAATGCTCTCTAATTTTGTTTGGTCATAAAGTCTTCCCCTCTGCATAAATAAACTATTTATGGACAGATAAACTATTCCTTGCTTTCCCAGATTGCTTGAAGTATCAGCCTTTATACCTAGATCATGCACCCATTTAGACTTGATTTTGGTATACAGTGTTAGAGAATGGTCTATACCTAGTTTCTGCCATACTATATTCCAGTTTTCCCAGCAGTTTTTGTCTACTCCATTATTTTTTAAAGATTACCACCAATGACTCAGTAAACTCCATTTCTCTTAAAAAACTTCTACTTTATAGGGTATTTATTTGTCTACATATCATATTATCCTTATCTGATAGTCATATTCTTGAGGTATAAGACAAAAATGTGTTTTTTCATTTTGTTCATAGTATCTGACACAGAGCCCCCACATGGTAGACATTGTATTTGATGAATTAAATTATAAGTCATGTCTTTGCTTGGGTTCATTTTGGGGCTTCTGCCCAGGTTTCTTCTGCCTTAGTTCTGGCTGGTTTTCTGCATAGATCAACATAGTGGGGCCCATTGGCCATGGCTAGTGTGGGAGCAGCCAATAAAATCCTCAAGGCATATCCCCACTGTAAAGACCTCTATTGAATATGCTGCTTTTTAATTGTAGTTATGGTTTATAATGGTAAAAAATAAACTTGAACCACAGCTCTCTGAATCCAAGTCCAGTGCTCTGATCAACCATGTTTCAGCTTCTACTTGCTCTTATAATTTGATATTAAAATGAACCTTTATGACATCATGGTATAATGCAAAGAGAAATGGACTTGAAGTCAGGAGGATCTGAGTTTGATTTTCATCTTTGATATGTTACTACCTGAGCATGTGTGACCATGTTTAAGTCACTTAGCCTATCTAAACATCAATCATCTTATAAGTAAAACAGTGATAGCAATATCACCTACCTGACAAGTTTGCTGTGAAGTCCAAATGAGATATCTTTAAAATACTATGCAAACCTTAAAGCGTAATATTAACTTTAGTTATCATTATCATCATCAGTCAACATCAGCAGCAGCATCAACCAAACATGAAAACTATATTTAGTAGAATTGCCAACTGTCAGCACATTTTCCACTCTAGTTTCATTTCTATCCCCTGAATGTAAAAGTCTAGCCTTGAATAAAATGATGTGTGTCCATTGAGGACCAAGTAAAGTTCCGGGAAATGTTATGTCAACAGGGCCCATTTTAATCCTTTTACACTTGATGTTGCTTCAGCTTTAGAGGAAGACAGGGTTCTGTGTGAGATCTAATCATTAAGGTATAATGACCCTAGATCTTAGGAATCAGGGGAATGGGGTTATATTTCCATCTCTAATCTTACATAGTTCTTTGACATGAGACTAATTGGTTAACATTCTGTGCCTTATCTCTCAGATAAGAATAATAATGACTCTCCTCAAGCCACAGAATTGTTGTGAGAATTTAATGAGAGGAGTTCAGGGAAGAACTTTGCAGATTTAAAATCGCTCATGACGTAAATATGATAGCATCTCCAGACAGGGAATTTCTAGTTAATAAATGTTTGAATTGAATTAGACTATTCATCATTTCTACTGCTGGAAGTGAAATATTTAATGGGGAAACCACTTTTGGAGACTATGGCCTTGAGAAAACAGCTTTGCCCCTTAAATCTCCTCAAGACCCTTCTTTATAGTAAAACATCATAGCCAACCATTTATAGTTAAAAAAAATTCACACTAACAGAATGAGGAATGTATAACCATGTAAATAATGTTTATAAATGGAATTTAACCTTGTATCCTTTAAGAGCAGGGTCTTATTTAAGGATTTACTCGATTCTTTATTATTCTCTCTGTCAGATTCCAAATTTGTTCTTTTCCAGTTTAAAGCCTTACTCTTGAAGTTGAATGTTTTTTTGTTCAACTAGACCTATCTCCATTGGTCTTTTGATCCTTAAATAGACAAAGCCCTTTCTGACTGGCTCTCTAGATGTAATCTCAGAGTTAGGGCTATACAATAATTCCAGATAACTACAAGTCACCCTGAGCTGCTCGCATTGCTCTGTCCTTGGTCCCTACATAGTCAGGTCTAATTTCCCAACTGCTCTGAAATTGGTCAAGTTCATTTTATTTACTCAATCCTTTCTTTTCTTATCTCTACTACTTCTCTTGTTCACACATCCTTCCACCTAGCTATGTGTACACACATTTGCGAAAGTTTTTTTTTTCTCTTTTCTATCATTTACTTCTTCTTTTTTTTTTTAAAGCAATTGGGATTAAGTAACTTGCCCAAGGTTGTACTGCCAGTTTTTTGTGCGGGTGTTAAGTATATGAGGTTGGAACTGATCCCGGGTCCTCCTGACTCCAGTCCAGCGCTCTTACTCACTGCGCCACCTAGCCACCCCTTATCATTTACTTCTGAGTTGATAATGTACCCTGTATGAAGTTGTTTCAGACACAAAACACTGGAAGAAAAGCGTTTATTTGTTACTATACTATTCCAACTATGACTACTACTTTTTACTCCATATATGCTATCTGTTCCCCCTTCTCCACCTTTCCAGAATCCTTTGACTAATAGGACCTATCTACCTTTCTAGTCTCTCCCCTTTTTCCTTTCCAATGTGGCTATTTAAAGTGCATATTTATTTGTTTATTATCAGTCCAGTAAGCTATGGGATGAAATACTACACTGATATAAAGCCATTTTACTCCCATCCCTACTCCCACAGACTTTTTTTAAAGTAGAAAAAAAAGGTAGTCCCTTAGAGGGAAAATTGAAGATGACTCCATAAATGCCCATTTAAAAATGAATGAAGATATTAAAATCTGCCTTCCAAAATAATTTCTGAACTTTTTAGAACTGTATCCAACTTAAGACACTTAATTAAGAAAAAACAATTTACAAGATACAAATTCTCCCCAACATACCTCCTACACACCATCAGAGTAGCAAAGGGTCATTAGATCAATTGGCTTATAAAAAATCATATATGTTATAAAGCCAAATTCAAAAAGTAAACTGTACAATCTTTGTTGGAAGACAGAATGAACTCAAGAAACTTTCATCTCTGTCAATGTCTAATATAGTATGTTGTCTTCATAAGGTAGAGAAAAATGATTGGTGTTATTTTCATTCTTTCTTTTAAAAATGTATATGTATGTATAATCACACATGTATGTGAAAACATGTTTTAATGCTGCCTTTTGTCATTAAGTCACAATCTGTCTTGGGGGTAGGCCACACACAGATCATGCTTTCTCTTGACAGACTTGATTTCGCTCTTGTAGCAAAGAAAAATGATTAAGTAAAAACACTGGATGAAGTGACCATAGCTGACAGTGTATAAGCCTTTCTATCCCAGTGGTCCCATGTCTCTGTGCTCCCAATAAGACAGGATGCTTCATTATTGCTTCTCCAGGACCTTTACTAGTTTTCAGTTGTTTATTGTTCAATTTCCATTCGCTGATCTTTCAATTTACACTGTTCTATTTGTTGTGTATAATGTTCATTTGGCTCTGATTATTTTACTTTGCATCATTTCAAATAAAACTCAAATTTCTCTCTATATTTTTTTCCTTTCAAAAAAAAAACCTATAGGGGGTGAATGACTTCATTTCAGTAGCGTAATCCATACCACAGCTTACCAGACTGATAATAAATGAAGAATTATATACTGTAAATGGCCACATGGGTTAGGAAAAAGAGGAGAGACTGGAAAGGCTAAAGAGGCAATAATCCTATTTCCCATCCTATCTTATTACACAGGAGTATTCAGTTACATTTATAGCACATAGCTTGTTCTCAGGGTTTTTGTTTGTTTGTTTTTTCCCAGCCTTTCCCCAATTGATGGCTACTGTTTTGTTTCTTGCTTTCTATAACCACCAAGAGTGCTACTGTGACTATTTGGAAGTATATTGCTCTTTCTTTTTCCCTATCAGTCAATCCACTGTGTGCCAGGCACTGTGCATCACTTTTATTTTTTCCTGTGTTCATCTTCTTTGGGGGCCTATTGCAGTAGTGGGATTGCTGCATCAAAAGATAAAGAAAGTTTAGTTCCTTTTCTTGTGTAATGTTCAGTTAATAGTCAGAACATTTGGACCAGTTCAGAGTTCCACTTGTAATGTGTCATTGTACCTGTCTTCTTATAACCTCCCCAATGCTGACTCTGTTTCTTATCATCTTTGTTAGTTTATGGAGTATATGGTAAAATCTGAGTTGTTGTTGTTGTTGTTTTTTTTAAAGCAATTGGGGTTAAGTAACTTGCTCAAGGTTACACAGCCAGGTGTTTCTGGGTGGGTGCTAAGTGTCTGAGCCTGGGATCCCAGGTCATCCCGACTCTGGGGCCAGTGCTCTTACTCGCTGTGCTACCTGGCTGCCCCCTCTGAGCTGTTTTAATTTGTAATTTGGAACATGTTTTCAAGGAGTCATTTATAGTTTACAGATTACATATATTTGAGAACTATTTTTGGTGTCTCATATTTTGTGTAAATTCACAATACATCTTGGAACAATTAATGAATAAACAAGTTTTTATTACTATATGCCAGGGACTGAACTAAGTGACAGAAATAATGACAAAAGAAAACTAGTCCCTGCCCTCCAAGATATTATCTTCTACTTGGATGCAAGGTCCTATTGTTGTCCCTTGATATAAATATTTTCCCCGCTCAATTTGTTTTTATTCTATCAATCTTTACCCTATCAATTTTATTCTATCAGTTAGATAGATTTTTATATCCATCTTTATTTTATTCTATTTTTATCTATTCATATTCAATCTATTAGTTTAATTTGTGCTTTGGTATGTAATTAAAATTTTCTACTTTATTTCATGATTTCTTCTATCCCTTGATTGGTTTTTATGATGTAACATCTTTAGGGCAAGTGTCTATTTTAAGTTTATCGTGGTTCATGGTTACATGCCATGTATTACATACATTATCATTATTTCACCAATGCAATACCCGCAGTAGCTGCTATGAATATCCAGGTGTATTCCCAGGTTTGAATCACAAAATATAACAGACACTCTACATGGAAGACAGAACCAAAACATTTATTCGAATACCAGAAAGCCAAATTCCAACACCAGAAAGGCAAATTCATCATAGTAACAAATAAATCTATACACAATAATAATGCAGAGGGCACCTCCATCCCTAAGCCTTCCCCCTGCTAGGGCCTTTTCACAAACAATGCTCACAGCACACTGACTGCCTCCTCTCTCGCCCTCAGCTCTAACTACTCTAACCAACTTCCTCTAAGCTCAGCTCCACCCTTCTTCCTCCACTCCTTCCTGCTCCACTTCTTCCTGCTCCATCCCTTCCTGCTCTACTCATTCAGCAAGCACCTCCCACCATGGACTCATGTGACTCAGACTTCCATGTGACTTAAGCAGGTCACATCGGCCTATTAATGGATGGGAAAGATCTTCCCATTTACATTACCATTACAATTATCATATACACATATACATATAAACATACAATATTATATATATATATATATATATATATATATATATACACATCTATATATGTGTTTGTGTAAGCCTAATTTTTCCAAATTGCTTTTCACTTTTCTCAGCTATTCTTGTGCAAAAGTACCTTATCCAGCAACTTTGATTCTTGAATTTTATTGTAAAATGTTTATTATTGCCTTTGTTTCTTAATTTCTTACTTTTTTATTAAACATATTATTTTTAGATAGTAAAAAACTTTTTATGACTATTGCTTTATAGTATATTTTGAGACCTAGTAATTTTATGTCCTCTTCATTTATATTTTTCTCTTCTTTCTCTTGAGAGTCTAAGGTCTATTATTGCTCTAAAATTGTTAGTGTGTATGTGTGTGTGTGTGTGTGTGTGTGTGTGTGTTTTCCTATGAGATACTACAATGGTGATTGATATGGCACTAGATTTACAAACTAATTTAGGTAGTATCATTGATTTAATTATATTAGCACAGTCCAACCAGAGGCAATCATCCTCTCCACTTACTTCTCTAATTTTTTTTAATTAAAAAGGTTTTACACTCTATTTATGTAAGTCCTGTATGTGTTTTGGCAAGTTAAGTACTAAGTATTTTATGAATTTTACAGTTATTTTGAATTGAACCTATCTTGTTATTATTTCTTACAGTTTAATTAGTAATATAGAGAAATGGTAATGATTTCTTTTTTTTAAAGCAATTGGGGTTAAGTAACTTGCTCAAGGTTGCACAGCCAGTTATTTCTGGGTGTGGTGCTAAGCATCTGAGCCTGGATTTGATCCCACGTTACCCCGACTCTGGGGCCGGTGCTCTTTATCACTGTGCTACGTGGCCATCCTGGTAATGATTTCTATAGATTTATTTTGTACCATGTTACTTTACTGACCACTCTTTTTCTCTGTCAAAGAGGAAGTATTCTATTATTCCCACCAACAAAAATACTGATTTACTGATGATGGAATTTCACTTGATTGTCCTTAAAATATTACTTCCTTTCTTCCTCCTCCTATCCTCTTCATTTTTCCATTTAACTATTATCATCCATAGACTCTTTAGTTTATTGATGCCTTCTTTGTCTTCTCTCTATTTTTCAGACAATTTTGAGTTAAAAAAAGAATTTAAAAGACTTTTCACTTCTTAGTCATTATTTTGATTAGTCACATTCACAGGAAAACAAACTCTTTTTTTTTAGTCTTAATTGTTACCTTAAAATGTTTAACTTTACCCTGTTTAGCCATTTTGTGCATTGAATATGTTGTTCACTTGTAGGTTCCTTTTAAGTAATTAATTCTTCTCTTTCCCTCATTGTCTATTCATTACTTCATTTCATTTATTTATTTTTGTTTGCCCAAGTTCAAGTTTGCAGGATGTGCTATTTATGTTTACCAATAATTTTTTTTTCTTGTAATCAAATAACAGGATTTTGTTATTCTAATTCCTTTGTAATATGAAAACTTTTTTGTAAAATTAAATTTGACATTTTTAAAGTGTTGTTTGATGTTAAAATTCTAGAATATTTCTTGATGAATTAAATTTAAAGTTTCTTTCTGTTAGTATTATATGAATGCATTCATTCTACATATTGAAAACTGGTTTTAAAATTTCTGAACAATTTTTCTAAGCAATTTTTTGAAGTATTCAAGTTTGATTTCTTCACGATTTAAAATAATTTTTAAAAATTTCTTCATGATTTTTTTCAAGTTTGATTTTTAAATGATTTTTTTATATAACCCCTTTATATAATTCAAGTTTGGGGAACCTGTAGCCTTTAGACCACGTGTGGCCTTCTGGGTCCTCAGATGCAGCCTTTTGACTGAGTCCAAGTTTTACAGAACTGTCGAGGGCCAGTCTCTGACCTGGTCCATACATGGGAAGACTCTGGTGCAGGATTTCTCCCAAGCCAGCTCCCTGTGAAAGCCGTGTTATGTCTTAAGATTGGCTCACCATCTCTTCCTGACTTGCAGAAGTTTAGGATGTGATAACCAAGCAGTGACCCATACATAGATGCATGCAAGGGAATAAGGACATTAAAACATATGGATTTACATAAGTGAACAAGGACATTAAAGCATATAGATGTGCATAAACGAACAAGGACATTAAACATTTTCTCATGGGAACCTAAGAGACAATGTTTACATTCATTATATAAACCCTGCCCTCTGATCAATAAATCAGAACTTGTATGACAGATTGCACCTGGCTCGTGTCCATCATTCCGCATTTCCTGGTTTGGCCTGTGCCCATTTTGATGCAGGCATCACAGAACCAATCCTTTTATTAAGGGGATTTGTTCTGTGAAGCTTGATTTTAAGCAAAGGGTGGCACTTGAGGACCTAGAGGGCCACATGTGGCCTCCAAGCCAATTTCCCACCCCTGCCTTAGATTATCTCTTTGCATTTTATCTTCAAATTCCACATTATTACTTCTAGAAATCTCATGTCTTCTTTCAATCTCATTGTCATTTAACTTTGTCTTCTGCCTTGATATTTTTTGCATTCCAGTTCTATAGATTCCTTTTTTTTCCAAAAATAGCTGCATGATGTGTCTCTTCTGTTCTAAAACCTATACTTCTTTGTCAGATTTTTTGATGTCTTCATTAAAAACCTCAATATCTATATTTAAAAATATTTATATCTAATTATTTAATTTTTCTTCTAAACTAGTTTCAGGATTCTCAGCACTTACTCCACTATCATTTCCCTTGGCCTTGCAGAACTATTCCTTGGGAGGTTGTTTTTTAGTCAATTTCCTTAGTTGCAAAGTTTTTGCTCATTAAAATGGCCCTTTTCCTAATTTGCTTTATTTCTCCTCCTCAGTAAGCTTTAATCTATTATTATCAGTCATTCTTTTGGTTTCTTCTATGGTTACCTTGCTGTAAATATGTCTCTTTCCACCAATCATTTCCCTTCCGGATTAAAGTACCCTTCACCCAACTGCTACTGCCCATTCTTTTTTCCTCCCAAACCACTAGGTTGAACAAGATCTGTAGCCCAGCGGTGAAGGTCACTAACTGGTGTATTGCTACAGAAAGACTCTGAAATGTCACTAATATTTTGACCTATTTTCCACCTTTCCTTGTCTCACTATTTTGACTGCACCCAAGTCTTTGAAACGGACTTTTTCCCCTGCCCTAAATTAGCTGAGGAAGAGAGGTCAATCACAGAGGGATTGGGGGAGTTTCCTCTAGAACAAGGCTGAGGGGAAAGTGAGAAGCCTTTGCAATTGGGTCTCTTCCATTTTTCTCTCACTCTTTGTGATCTAGGACATTATAAACCATTCCTTCTCTTTTCTCCTCTCCCCAGGCGCACACCGTTCCCCCCCCCCCCCCCACTCCACACACACACACACACACACACACACACACACACACACACACACACACACACACACACACACACACACACACACACACACACACCTCCCCTTTCCTTCCCTGAACTTGAGCCTGGTCTGATTCAATCAGCCTAAACCTGCCATGGTTGCAGGATCTGTTGTATTACCAGAATAATGACAATAAAATAGATCTAAAAGCCATTGCTTAAACATTCAGCTGCCACAGATATACAAGTCAGTCTTTGACCAAGTGGTCGAGTGCTGTGAGTGGGAGGAGGGAGGGGAAGTGACAGAACCAAAAGGCTGATGAGTTGGTCTTCACTCATTCTATCTTCACTAGTTGCTTTTTTGTTAAGTTCTTTCAATTTCTCTCATTTAAAAATTGTAGTTGTTCCTACATTTGAGGGTTGTTCATCTTATTTATTTGGAGTAGCTAGAGTAGAGAGTTGTACCCCGGGCTTCCTCTTTCTCCTCCATCTTCCAGGATTTGGGATCATTTTCATTCAGACAATATAAGTTATAGGCATGGACCTTAATTACTTCTGAAAGAGACCACATTGTAAATATAAGTGATTTAGTCCTTTGTCTCCATATGGTTTCATAGCACTGGGTTAGAAGGGTTCATGAAGAGCAGCTGTTCTTTCTGATTTGGCTCTTCCCTTTTTTCCCTGATTGTACACATTCCTACACAAGAAGACTTTGATGATTTGAGATTACTTAGGATAGACAAAGGTATTTTATAAATATAAAATATTATTACTAAAGTTCAGTTTTCAGGTCTTAGTGTTTTGGACAAAGTTGGAACTATGGAAGCCTGGAGTTGCTGTTAGCTTAATTTGGGGAAAGCCCACCTGTTATTTTTGGCTGCCTTATTTAGACCATCTGCTGTTCAGATGATGAAAAGTTACACCATGGAAGGGGTATTGTCTCCTCTTTATCAGTAATGTGTTTGTGTTTGGTCTACCCATATCTTCAGATCATTGCAAAAGACAATAGCTAGTTACTCCCTGACTTAAACAAATATCTTTAATCTCTTTAATAAAAGGAGACTAGTTTTTTTTTTCCTGTCAATTCTTATTTTTCCTAATTATCTTTTGGGCAATAATGTAGTAAAATTTCATAATGGACAAGCGTCTCTTTTTCAAATGAGGTAGCATATGGTGCTTTGAAAAGTTTAACCCCTAAACTTGGGCCTTTGATCTCACTTTTCCTAGGAGTTTACTTCCACCAATCTCATCCTTTCTAGGAATATTGGTTCATTTCCCACTGCCTATAAACAAACTCAGTTCTCCCATATCCTTAAAATATCTTTCTCTTGACCTTGACATTCACTCAAGCTACCATTTAATCTTTTTTTTTTATATTTTTCTTTTGGGGGGGGGAGGTAGGGCAATTGGGGTTAAGTGACTTGCCCAAGGTCACATGGCTAGTTTTGTGTTAAGTGTCTGAGACAGGATTTGAACTCAGGTCCTCCTGACTCCAAGGCCACTGCTCTATTCATTACACCACCTAGTGGTTCGTGCTACCATTTAATCTTTACTCTTCTTTCACTAATATACTCCTAGAAAAGATGGTCTGCCTCCATTTCCTCAAAGACTATTCACTCTGCAATCATCTGCCTTCCAAACCCATCTCTATTCTGAAACTATTTCCTTGAAGGCCACTTAATTACTAAATCTAATGGATTCACCCTCTCCCCCCGAAAGCTTCATACTCCTTGACATTTCAACCTTATGAACTTCTTATAAGTAGAGATTATTTCATTTATTGTATTTCTATCCCCACAGCCTACTTTGAACACAGTAGGTCCTTATAAATATTTCTGTTGATTTCTTAACTACCTCTTTTCCCCAAATACTCTCTCCTCTCTTACTGTCCCTGGCATTATTACAGCCTATTTTTTGTCCTGCTTGTATTATTACTACTTGTGTTTTCTTCGCTGTGACATCTTCCCTTTTGACCTGGGGCAACTGGGTGGTACAGTGGATAGAGAGTTCAAAATTGGCCCCACATACTTACTAGTTGTGTGGCCCTGGGCAAGTTACTTAACCCCTGTTTGCCACGGTTTTCTCATCAATAATACCTCCCAGGGTTACTGTGAAGATCAATGAGGTAATAATTTTAAAGAACTTAGAACAATGTCTGGCACATAGTAAGCACTATGTAAATGCTATTCTTATTCACCTCATAAATCTGACTGCTCCTTAAGACCGTCTGAGGCCTTTGCCTTTTCTTTTTCAATGGTCTCTCCCTTAATAATCTCTCTATTCATGTAGGTTCAATCATTACTTTTACGTAGTTACCTCCCAAATCTATGTATCCAGCCCAGTTTTCCTCTAAACTTCAATCCTCTAACTTCAGCTTTCTGTTGGACATTTCTATCTGGATATTTCCATGGGGCCTCCAATTCAATATATCAAAAAATGAATTCATAATCTTCCCTGATGACATTGAAGACCTTCCCCAATCTGGCTCCCACATACCTTTTCAGCCTTATTCACCTACTTTCCATTTCATTCAAACTGTACTGTTTGCTGTTGCCCATTCTCAACCTGCCATCTGCTGCTTTTTGAAATTTGCACATACTGCCCTCCATTTCTTCAATGGGCTCCCTCTCCAGCTTCATTTATTAATACCTATTTCTCCCTTCAGTGATTAGCTCAAGTGTTACCTCCTTCATGAATCATTCCCTTTTTTCCTACCTAAAAATATCTTCTCCTTCTGCAAATTTCCTAATGCATTTTGTTTATGTGTGTGTGTCTATTTTTATATCTATTCCACACTACTGAATATCATACCTATCTATACACATGAAATACTTCCCAGCAGACTGAAAATTCCTTGAGAGTTGGAGGTGTGTTATTTTCATCTTCTTATCTCCAGAACTAGTAGACACTTAATAATTGTCATGGGCACCTTATTATTCTTCTCCAGGTTGATATGTATCCACAGGAAACCTTTCTCCAGGATGTAGTCATATTGGAGGAAAGAAATGTGGAAGTCAAAGAAATGGTACCTCAGTTTCCTCATCTATAAAATGGGGTTGGACTAGGTTGTCCCTAAGCCTTGCAAGCCTAAATTCTAAAGTCTAAAGTTTTGTCACAGAGTTAATAGTTCTTGATGCACAAAGAGTATGGCATCTTTGACTCCAGATTAAAAATTTTGAAGAAGTGCTATCTACTTCTCTCCTGGAGGACATGGGATGAAGTAGTACATGACTGTGTCTCTAAGGTTCTTCTTGATCAGTCAGACATAATTGTTTTTCCCCAACCCCTATCCCCAAAGGCCATTCTTCCACAATACTGTATAAAGAATACAATTTTTTCCCTCTTTCCCCAAAATGTAATCTCTTATGAAACAGGTCAGAAAGATTCTGAAGTACATAAAAGGAGTGATTTAATTCAGGTTCTTTTGTGCCGAAAATAACAATTGAACTATTTCCAACATACTGACCTCGGCAGAGATATTTACTGCGCCATGATGAAGATTGATGACACTCCAATAAATAAGGAAAGTGTCTGAGCACTCATAGCTCAGAAATCCTGATAGCCCTGAAGGAGTAATCCAGGTAACTCAACTCAGTGAAACAAGAGAACAAAAGAACACTAGTCCCTGATGAGATTTATCTTAACTTCAAGGACATGGATTGTGTATCAAGTATTGGTTTACTTTTTGCGATAGTCTTTCAATGCAGAGGCATTATTGCTACTCTACCAGCCCCAGAGCTATAGAAGCCTGCCCATAGAAAAATTAAAGGACAGTATAGTAAATTAAAGGGTCGTATAAAGGAGGTGGTGAAATGTTAGCTGTTAATTCTGTGGGATTGGCTGCATGATATCGCTACATTGCACCTAAGAGGATAGTGATTAAAGTAGAACAAAATGTCAGCAGCTATCCCATCTCTTTGTTTGTGCTCAGGGCATAGAATCTGCATCAAATTGTCTGGGATGCACAGAATCTAAACTGCTACACAGCAGAGGCAGGGCCCCAGGAGGAGAAACATCAAATTCCATAGGTAAAAGCTGACAGAATGGCATGAAGATATTCACTTCCTTTTCTTTTTTCCATTTTTACTAAACTGTGTGGGCAGCCTGGATTTTCTTTTTGGTGTTTTGTGGCAGTCAGTTTTTTTTGCCATAGCTAGCTTTTATCCTTACTGTTTCTTAAAGTCTGACTCTAATCATCTTTAAAGCCCTTGATCCTCACCTCCCCCAGAATAATTAGTAATTCTTTTATAGGATCATATTATTTTACAACTGGAAGTGACATTTTATAAATGAAGAAACCAAAGTCTGGATAGGCAAATGGACTTGAACAAGGTCACCCAGCTAATTTGGCTTCTCCCATCTTCACAATCCATTGTTTCATAGATTGTATTTAGTTTGAGGTATTCCAGAGTTAGATTTGAGGGAAAATCTCACAAAAGTCTAAGACAAGATCTTTTCTTGGCATTTTATGCAAGTAATGAATGGAAAATGTTAGACTATTCCTTGTATTCCTGGAGATGTAGGCTCCTTCTATCTATACCATATTCAGAGATTCAGAATGCTCAGATAGATATTATCTCTTCAATCAACCAACAGGAATTCATTAACCCCTCCCTCCCCACTGGTTAAGCACTGGATTATGCATTGTGCTGTAGAAATAAATATCATAGCTCACCCATACTTCCCATCCTGCACAGTTCTTATCCACATCTCACTACATATTGCCAACATATTCTTCAGCAACTTATAGATAATTTCATGACACTGAAATAAGGGTGAAAGAAGATAAAGACAACTATTTCTACCAGGCATAAACAACCCTGTGGATTGCTACTGAAGAATTCATCATATTTCCCTGATATAATCCTGTAAAAACCAATGGTCCCATTAGCTTTACCCAAAATGGAAGCTACCCCACCAGTTTTTTATTTATATTATCATCTACCAAGGGACCCTCTGGACTATAAGCCTATATCATCATTCCAAGGAAATGGTTACAGACTGAGCATTCGTTGTGGTATTGAGCCACTTTTAGAAGATTCCAGGACTAGGCCAGCCTTCTATGTGCTGAAAGTAATCATACATGTAGTGGTAATTCTTCTAGTAGAGATCTGATTTACTTAGGCTCTCACTTCATGGGTCAGAATTCCTTGTGGACCCTGAAATAGTCTGGCTATCTCATTTAATGATTAAGTTTGAGAATATAGTGCTGAACTAGTGCATCAAACCCTTTAACCTAAATTGCCTCCTTCTTTCCATTTTCACTTGATCCAATTTTTTATAAGGGCAGAAAAGAGTCAATTAAATGAAATTGTTGCCCCTCATGTGCAGAGCAATGTATTCCTAAGGCACCATTTTTTTTTTCTGGTGGATGTTCAATCACATATGATAGTGAATGCCATTAGTTCAGAATTTGTGAGAATTGAGGTAGAAATGAGTTAAAGTTCTTTGTGCCCAATATATGGGAGGAGTATTCCTAGCAACTTTATAGTCATTTAAGATTACATGTAGTCCTATATATTGTTTTCAAGAACAACGAGAATTAATTCCCATGATAACACCTGATGCTAATTTGAAGTCATCGTCTATGTCTTCTGGCACTGTCTCTACTTTCTGGTAGTGCCTCATTGTGGTATGGAAGTGACCCGGGGCTCTGGAAGGCTTTTCCAGAGGAACATAAGCTCTGGAAGGTCTGGAAGCTTGAAGGGCTTCCATGTGGGCTCAGCACGTAGATTGTGCATCTGCTGTCTGAGTATTACCCTAGTGCAGAGAGGTTCATCACCAGAGGCTTAGATACAAGGTGATAAAGGTTTTTGGCTATAGCAACTCCCTATGGAAGGCAAAGTGCCAATTGGATTACTTGTGTTCTATAATGGTGATAATCTATCATCCTGTGATAACAGTGAGAAAAGATGGTTTCTACGAAGCAATTAGAATGTTTTCAGCTATCTGGCAAGCAGAGTCTTCAAAATGTATACAGGCAGTGTCTCTTTTCTGGCATGAATTTTATCACTGTTTTACTTTTTCTCCCCTCTTTGTAGCTTTGCAATCAGTGAATATGCTTCAATCCAGAACCTACTAGGATGAAGCGATCCAAATGTGGTCTTGATTGAAGGAGAATTTTATATGAGTTAGGGGACATGGACAGATCGTTACACAAGTATCCCTAGGTGCTCTCCAATGTTAGGATCTAAGGCATTTGTTCTCAAAGGGTGGGTCGTAGGTATTATTAAGTGTTTTGCAAATTGTATATAACTTATACTTGTAGTCTTATGCACAAAAACTATGTGCAAAACTCCCAAATCTCTTAGTTTGATGTTAAATGCTGAGAACCAAGAGGCCAAGGTCTCCTCACTTATTCTCCCATATAAAAATGACTTGTCTCACAGGTGGGTGGGAATTGAGTTAGTGCACTCAACTGGCACTTGTAAGCTTCGTATTTTTTCTTACCATGTATCCTCTTATACGTGAAAATACTAATGCTAATAATCATAATTACTTTTCCTCTTCAATAACTATTTATCCATTGTGAGGGGTGATAGCATTTGAACCCTAACTCTTGGCTGGTATAGTCATAATCAGGGAGCAGGAAGATAGCAGCTGTTGCCATCAGCCCAAGGAAGAGCAATGGTCTCTTCTATTCTGAGATTCAGTTGTCATTTGAGATGGCCCGTTATATGTCAGTGGTTGAATAGGGTATATTAGAAGGGAAAAGAGTAAGAAAGCCACATGGTACCTCTTTATAGTAAAGCCCAGGTAGTTTTCCCTATATGTCTAAAAATATGATCCCTCATGCTGTATGTTTCCTTGTGAAATGTTTAATGTGTCGGGATATGTTGTAAGTTGCCTGAGGTCTTATGTACACAACATACCAGCAATGACTATGTCATAAGAACAGCAACAGCTGCATTCTTGACAAAAACTTTTAAGTACTCACATATCTTATAGGTTTTGCCTGTACCAGAAGCTATGGGACCCTGACAGAGAGTGGTCACATGATCCTAAAATTACAACAAACACAGTATTTGCTTTGCCTTGCATAACTAAAGTCAATAAACATGTTCTTTTCATGAGCTCTCCTATCCCTACTGCTTGTTCCATTCTCCCCAGGGAAATGCCTCCAGTAATAGCTTCAAGCTACCAATCTATAAATGAGCTATCTCTTAATTTAAAATGTGACTTAAAATGTAGCTCCTCTGGGAAATCATTTATGATTAAGTCTACCCTTTCCTGATTCTTCTATTCCTTTCTATAATTCAAATGGATCTATGATCACACAGATATGGATTTTCTCTCCAATATTGCATGTCCCATCCATCTTATGGTAGCCTGTCTTGTGCAACTCTACTTTATATTGTCCCAAAAGTTCACCACAAGAACTCCACTCAATGTACTGAAGGCCATCCACTTTTTCTTCTAAAATTTCTAGGATACCAATGGGGCACAGATTGTCCATTGGCTATCTCTTTTCCTTGCCAAGTGACTAGCCTATACATTTCTTTAATTACATCCTTTACTTGATCTCTCTTTTGTAACTCTTTGGCTGTAATGTGTGGAAGTCTATTATCACATGTCATGCCTATTTCCACTGCCTTGTAGGTGACACTCATTTGCAATTCTTCAGCGTTCATAGTATTTCATGTCTGGTACTCATACAACAATGCAAAAATATTGGTACATGAAACATGAGACTTTGTTTCATGGAGAAGTTGGAGATCGTTTAAAGCATTCTCAGTTTCCCAAAGGCAGTTGAATAAAATATCAACTCTGATTCCAACTCATTGTTCATATAAAGTGCCCTTACAAGATACATATACTGACCTCTACGCGTTTCCATCTATCTGTATATCATAGTCAGAATCATGGGTATTGTTTCATCCATTTTTTTCCCCCTGGGTAAATAGTTAGGTTGAACTCTTTGAAGATGTTATGCATCCTATACAAGAGCCTTGGTGCCATATCTTGATGTTCAACGCCAGAATCTAAATAAATATTTTGTACTCAGGGAATGTGCATTTGGTACTGTGTTATTGTAAGATGTTTTCAAGTAGTGTTGTGTATATAATTTAAAATTTCTTTTTCTGTGTTGTTCCTTCAACTGGACTATAGGCGTCCCAAGGGTAGAAACCACTTAGATGGTGCCCAGCACCCAGCATAAGACATAGTATGGCATATTACACAAAGAAGGAGCTCAGCAAATATGCTTTACTGACTGACTGAGAACCCAGGGCCTAATAAATGTATAAGTCAAAGAAGGAGGAGGAAGAAGAAAATTACTTTACTTTGAGGCAGAAACTTAAATGAAGATAATACATTAAATATTAACTTCAGTTCCTCAGCAACTTAACTCCTTTATTGCCAACAACAATCAAGCCTATGTACGTTCTCCCTCTCTCCAACTTTCTCCAGATTCACTCTCCTGTGGCATATACTTCCCCTAAGGACTGCATAGCCTCAATGTGAGGAGGTTGGGGCATAATTTAAAACAGATTGAGGAGAGGGTTTGCCTTTAAAAAAATCCTTTTAAGTTTCTTTAGCAGGATGTGGGGAAAGGGGATTTGTTTTGGAATTTTTTTTCCTCCCAGCACCTGGTAATTTTGATGACACACTCATTTTGCTTCAGGTTACAGCTATCTCTGTTCTTTTATAGAGCCAAATCTCATTTTATGGAATGAAAGTAACTGCACCAATCTGGAGTTTCAACTCTGCCTGATGCCCAGGTGGTAGCATCAACTCTCAATGCCTCAGTATCTTTCTGCCTGTTAAAAATATCCTCTTACCACATGAGATTGTAATATAACCTCCATAAGTTAGTTTCCTGTTTGACAATATAACCCATTACATACTGTGTATTGTTATGATAGACAGCTAAGAAACCTTCCCTACCTTTCTTCTAGATGCATATAAAGAACACTTTGACCTCCTTCACCTTGTAGCATCTCCAGGCTCTTTGGATTCCTATATTCTAATGTTCAATGATCAGAAGAATTTTTAAAAAGACATTGGAGTCCCAAAGAAACCCTTGGATAGTTCCATCCTTCCGGACATTTGTTACTTATGTGGTATAATTAGAGAGCCATCACAATTTCCCCTGCTGTATAAGTATGATGAAGATAAAAAATGATTGGGAAAATATACTGGTGTCCCTCATTCAGTGTAAACTTGTACTTATAACTTTGTATTGTTATACAATGAGTTATATGATTGTTGCTTCTATAAAACTTGATATTATAACCAGGTATATTAAATATAATAAAGGCAAACAAAAACAGAGATAGGAAAATAAGTTCTTGAAGCTGAGAACATGAAGTCAGAGGACCTTGAGAGAAATACCTATAGGATATGCAGGATTTGGGAATTAGTTGATGCTAAGAACATCAGTGAAAGAAAAGGGACCGTGAGGTTGGTAAAATGCTGAAGAAGAAAAGTTAACTTGGTTATATGAGAATTAAAACTCCCAAGAGGCAAGGCACTGCATATGATAGACTGTCATATAATCTCTTAAATATAAATTTTAACTGTCTATTAGAGCATTTTATTTCTACTGGAATTAATTTCCGATTTTACGATTTCCACAAAAGTCCTACTCTGCTGCCTTACTATGGCACAGAGGTGACCTTGAATTCTTGAAACTGTGCCAAACTCGGGCAGGTCCTATTCAACTGGAAAAGCTGCATCTATCACTGTTTCTTAAAGATTACACTTTTGACATCTGTGGGATTGGTACATTGTAAGTGCCTAATAGATGACTGTTGGTTGATTGGTTTAGGAGATGAAGAAAGAAAGAATTGATCTAAAAAAAGAAATAAATTGTATAGATGAGTTGGTAGGTTTCAGAGTCATGAAGAAGGCCAACAAATGAATTAGGGACACAGAGTTTTGGAAAAATTGTGGAGAAATTGAGGAAAATTTGAAGGAGAACAATTTTCAGGTCCATATACTACTTCCATCTTCTGTGGAAAAAATGTTTGAGTGAAAAGATCATTAAGGAATATAGGCCTACAAAGAATATAAGTAGAAGCCTGAAAAAGAAGACAGCTGATAAGCCTAGGAAAGTAAGAAAAAAGTAAGCAAAACTAATTGGTAGAGTTTAAAAATCGGTAGGCAGGTGTGGGAAGATGGCAAAATGGATGCTGGGAAGGAGAAGGAGGGGGTTATGACTGTGAAATCATTGAGACTAACAAAAAGAAGTTAGGTGTGATTGTCAGGTTATGAAGAAGTGTTTAATATTAATATGTAAACAGCCTCAAAGACTAGATTAAATATGGGATGAAAATATGAATGACTTTGGAGAACAGGGTGAATTTCTTCAATAATGTGTTGAATGTGGAATATCTACTTATTTCTCAGATTCTGACATATGTAGATATTTTTCTAAACATTCATTTTATTGTCACAGTATGGCATAATCTGAACCATATGCATTTAAAATTTTTATCCATATATCTTTCTTAAACAAGCAGACATATGTGTATGATGACATATACATACATGTGTGTATGTATGTATACATATATTGATATATACATAGATAGATATATAAATTGATAGATTAGGGAATAACATGGTTAGATATGTGTTCAGGAAAATCATTTTGGCAGTTATGTGGAGGATGGACTGAAGTGAGGAAATGATTATGGTGAGAGGTGATTAGGACCTAAACTAGGTTAGTGGCTTCATGAGTAGAGAGAAAGGGACAAATGTGAAAGACGTAGAGATAGAACCAAGTGAAATTAACAACTGATTGAACATGTGGATTCAGGGTAAGGGAAAGTGAGAATACAAAGATGATACAAAGGTTCTGATAACCCAGGTGACTAAAGGAAGAGGAAAACTCTCTGACTATGATAGGGAAGCTAGGAGGAAGAGGGGTTTGGAGGAAAGATCATGTAATGTTATCTGCAGTCTTGATCATAACCCATTCATGACTGCACATCCTTCATGACTCACTCTCTCCCACTCAAAAAGATAAAGAGGGAAGCGGGAATCTTACTCACTACTGACTACCCTCTGAGAGCTGTCTGCTGTAGCCACTGAGGTTATTTTAAGGATAGAAAGTGGGGGAGAGATTTTTGCAATAGCATCTATGAAGCTACTATGGGTAATGGTTAATAAGAGGGGACGAAGTCAAGCTCAAAAGAGGAGAGATTAAGAATTTAGCAGATGGAGAAGGTGGAGTGTTAGGGGATAAGAATTAGTATGGTTGTGTTAGAGAGAAGCCTCAAGATTAGCAAACACATGGGTTGTGGGAATGGGGATGTGACATGACCTGTCTTTCTATCCTCGTCTTAATGGATTATATACCCGTTAGAATCAGGCCACATACCCAGTAGGGGGTAACAACACTGTCCTCCACTTTAAAGACCACTATTTGAGAGAATTCTCTCTTCTTTTTTAAGCCCTCTGTTTTTGTCTTATACCCAAGAAACCAGATTATTAATAATAATAAACTTTGTCATTTCCAATTGCTTTACATATATGACCTCATTCTTGAGGAGTAAGCTTTTAGCAGCATCACACTCAGGTCACTTATACCCCCCCCCCAAAAAAAAATATTCACTCTCGGTATGTGGATTCTTGGATTACGGATTACCTTGAGATAGGCAAATTATAAGTGCTAAAGTACAGTCACAAGGTACAGTCAGCAACAAAGGTGATCAGTATCACTTTGAATGTATCCTCCTTATTCTTTTCTTTTTTTTTTTTTTTTTAAAGCAATTGGGGTTAAGTAACTTGCTCAAGGTTACACGGCCAGTTATTATTTCTGGGTGTGGTGCTGAGTATCTGAGCCCGGATTTGATCCAGGTCATCCCAACACTGGAGCAGGTGCTCTTACTCGCTGAGCCACCTGGCCGCCCCCATCCTCCTTATTCTTAGTACTACTACCTAACTCAGACCTCCCATACAATCCGCGTGCATGCTTAGTGTAGCAACTCAATAAGTCATGTCAGCCTCTCCTTTTGTCCCATGTCAATCCATCCTTCACACAGCTACAAGCTTCATTAACCTTTACCCTAAATCTTCACCTTAAGCTCCCTATCTCTTGAGATATCATAATCCACCAACATACTCAGGCTAGAAATACCATATTTGAGTCTTCTCTCTTCCTCACCACCCCCACATTTCAATTAGTTGTACAGTCCTCCCAAATTCTGCCATGCATTCTTCTCTGCACATATGATCATTACCTTAGCTCAGGACCTCATTACCTCTTGCCTAAACTATTTCAATAGCATCCTAAATAATGTCCTTTCCTTCAATCTTTTTTTTCTGTCTCCAAACCATCCTTAATTCAACTATTAATTTAATCTTTCTAGTGCATAGGTCTGATCCAGATGTATTTCTTACCACTCCCTGTCATAATCTCTAGTTTTTCATTCTTTCCTTTCTGGATTTCATTCTATCCTTTCCTTTCCCTGTGTAATAATATGAGTTGTTATTCTGCAATCCCTCCTCTTCTTTACCTGTTAACATTCTCTTTGTTCAAGGCCCAGATCAGGCACCAGATCCCTCATGAAGTTTGTCATGTTCTAACAGGCAGTGATTTCTCCCTCCTCAAATTTATGACTGTATCCTTATTTTGCCTCTACAAATTTTATTTTGTATAATAGATATTTGGTTGTCACATCTACCACCACTAGAATGTAAGTTCCTTGAGGGGAAGGATTATATTTTTCTATCTAGTACAGCTAGGTGATGCAGTAGTTAGAACATTGGGCCTGTAGTCAAAAAGAATCATCTTCCTGAGTTCAAATCCAGCCTCAGACACTTACTAGCCATGTGACCCTAGGCAAGTCATCCAACCCTGTTTGCCACATCTGTAAAATTAACTAGAGAAGGGAATTAGCAGGAGAAGAGTCAGACAAAACTGAACAACAGCATCTTATACATACTGGGCATGTATACAATTTTATTGACTCGCACTTGTGCATGATACCTGACAATTATGTAGCACTCAATGGGACATAAAACACATTATATACATTATCTCACTTAATCCTTACAAATATGTAAGATAGATACTAAATGTATTATTTCTACATTTTTACAGGAATGGAAACCGGGAAGATAAGAGGGTAAGTGACTTTTCTATGGCAACATAGCTAGTAAATATAAAAAAAAGTTTCGTCAGACTGAAAGTAAGAGTATAGATAAGAAATAAAGTCTGAACCAGTGATTTTTTTTAACATAGGGGCCTCCCAGAGGAAGAAATTTCCTCTACTAATGCAGATCATGCGCCTTCGCTGCAATTTATAATCTTAAAACGTTGCCCAGAATTCTGAGAAGTGACTTGTCCAGGGTCCCACAGATTGCCTGTGTCAGAGGCAGGTCTTGAACCCAAGTCTTTCTGATCATGAGGATATGTAAAATGATCTCTCTCTCCAGTAATCGGGAGCACAGCTAGTGTTTATACCTTTAAACAGTACTTGACATGCACTATTTCATTTGACCCCATGGTCTTTCCACTACACCATATTGTATCCTAAATCTCACCGTGTCAGGCCTCGGCTCCAAGCTCTTCAAGAGCTCATGTGCGCCTTTTAGTAAAGGTCATACTTCTTAGCCTATTTGGCCTTTAAGATCATCCATAATCTGTCTCCACCCTAACTTTCCAACCATAACTCACATTACTCCTTTCTTTATACTCTGGGCTGTACTTGGCTTCTTGGTGGTACAGTGGATGGAGTTCTGGGCCTAGAATCAGGAAGACCTGAGTTCAAATGTGACCTGAGACACATAGTAGCTGTTTGACCCTAGGTAAGTCACTTAACCTCTGTTTTCTTTGGTTTCCTTCACTATAAAATGGAAATACTAATAGTCATTACCTCACAGGATTGTTTTGAGGATCAAATGAGAAGCTTGAGAAGAGCTTACCACACACCTGACAAAGTGAAGGCACTTAATAAATGCTTATTCCCCTTCCCCCTCATGTTCTAATCTGAGCAATTCACATGTCGTTCCTCATACAAACTTCATTTACTCCTACCTAAATAGATTCCTTCATGTTTTTCCCTTTCCCAGGAATATTCTATTACCTGCCAACTCAGCTTCACCAAAAAATGAATTTCTATCTATTCTTTAAAATTGGCCTTCCTTAATGAAACCTTCCCTAGTACTTCTGAACTGTGACTATAACCTCACACAGAACTAGGCCTGTACTGTGTGTATGTGAATGAGAGAGACAGACAGATAGACAGACAGGCAGACGATTAGTAAATATCCTTAGTAAATAACTTTGACTATTTTCCACTCTAGTCACATGTGATTACGACTTCCTACTGGACTGTAAGCTCAATTAGAGGAGGGGTCATAGTTTCTTATTTAAACTATGTCCTCACGCACCTAATAAAAGTCAATAGTGGAACTCCACTGTCTCTGGATATCTAATGATGAGTATCCTTTAGCGGACAAGGGAAAGATGGATGGCAAGTATAAGCAGGCTGCCACACATAACCAATGAGAAATTCTCAATAAGAACAGAAATCAATGAATTGTATGACAGAAAGCTAGATACAATGCCATGTGTGATGTATGATGGGGGCCATCCAGAGTGTTCCACAGGTACCTCACAATGTTGGATGAGAATGAAGAAGTTCTTCGTCACCTTACACAGACCCACAGGAGAAATTTTGAGAAAATATGGACAAGAGTCACACAGGATGAGCAGGAAGCAGGCTGGCCCCCACTCTCTTAAAGACATGGACAATAGGCATAAAGCACTGTATTAGACCATGTATTATATTGTGTCATGGAAGTACAGAAATTATCCTTCTCTCAGAAAGCCTACAATCTAGTTGGGCAGAGAAATATCTACTGTTCTGTGTTATATGAATTTCTCTTTGCCAAGGATCACAATGAGGGTAGCAGCAAGAGGTCTCCAGCTGGAGGAATTTCTGAAAAAAACTAGATGAAGGCCATCAACTATATCCTGCATGGACCGACTGAACATCCTAAATCTAGATGACTATTTTTTAGCTGAGTTAACATGGATTGCTTGCCCAGTACCAAACTATTCCACCCTAAGCCCCAGAACCTGTCTTTTTCATTACCTCTTAGGCCTGCTTTTGACCATTTTTATTCTTCCTACTTTTGGTCCTTTAAATCCCCATAATTCAATGGGGTGGTTATTGAACTTGGTTTATTTACTTAGAGATCTTGCCCCTCCCACTACATTCTTCCAGACAATCCCTATAAGAATCTTTAGAGGAAATCCCTGTGCTTCCAACCCCAATCTATCCCTCAACCAGGAAAGATTCAAGAATTAGCATTATGGTCTTCACTCACTCAGCCCCTCCCGCCACCAACTTTCCACAAACACATAATTGAATGCTGGATTATAAAGTAAACAATCACAGAACTGATTTCCTCAAGTTTTCAACTAGGCTTATGAGGAGATAGTTTTTATGGAGCTAGGGGGTATAGTGGAGAGAGTGTTGCATGGGGAGTCAGGAAAATTTTAGTTTAAATCCTGCATCACACACTTACCAGCTATGTGACCCTGACCAAGTCACTTGATATCTTTGTTTCCACATCTATTAAATGTAGTAGATAGTACCCATCTCACAAGTGTCTTGTAAGGATCAAATGAGTTAACATATGCAAATACTTTGGAAAAGTTCCTGCTGCTACTGTTGCTGCTACTACTAATTGTTCAGTCCTTTTTTCTGCTATATCTAGTTCTTTGTGACCCCATTTGGGGTTTTCTCGGCAAAGATACTGCAGTGGTTTGCCATTACCTTATCCAGCTCATTTTACAGTTGAGGAAATTGAGGTAAACAACAAACAAGCACTTGCCCAAGGTCACGTAGCTAGTAAATGTCTGAGGCTGGATTTGAACTCAGTTCTTCCTGATTCAAGGCCCAGTACTCTATCCACTGTGCCCCCTAGCTGCCCTATGACTACTAATGCTACTGCTGCTGCTGCTGCTACAACTCCGACTCCACCACCACTATTATCATCATCATCATCATCATCATCATCATCATCATCATCATGTATATAGCCCACAGTAGTACAAAGTAGACAGAGATTCTACTGCACCAATATAAACATGTAAGAATAGATTAGAAAGAATAGGCCTTTTCAACCTAGGACTGATAGGAGATTTTCTAATGTTTTACATCATTAGCTATATTAACAGAGAACTGAATGAGCTATTAGTAGGAATGTGTAAATTGCAAATTAAAACAGACACAGTGAGCATCTGGAATTGGCAGTGTGTTCTCTTTGATTAAATGCCTGGATTACTGTTGTGGAAGAAAAGGATGGTAATATTTTATTTAACTCAAATGATTTCTGCAGAACTCAGCTAGCATTTGGAATGGAATGCACATTTGCAATGGAAGAAGAAAAGTAACATAATGTATAAATTCAGAATAAGTAGAAGTGGATTTCTATCAAGCAATCATGTAATTTAATCTAACAAGGACTCCACAAAAAGCCTTTAATAAAGGGCAAAAAATCACCAAGCCTTGGGGCAGTCTAATGTACTTACTCCCAAACAATAAAATACTTTGTATTCATTATCAAAAGCATGTCTTAACCTACCAGAAAATGACACTTGTATTCTAAGAATAAAATGGAGGAAAAAATCCAATCTAAGTCAGCAAGCTTTTTAAAGAGTGGGTTATTAACTATTTTACAAGAAACTTTTTAAAATATATAACTTGAATATAATAATTTTTGCCTAGCAGTAAGATTGCATATAAACAGCTAGGCTGGTAGGAATGATCCAGGTGAGAGATGGTAGAACTCTTGGTGAGTGGCCAATTTTAGTGGGCAAAAAGTGTGTTTTTTCCCCACTCATACCAATAATGAGGCAAATGGTAGCATTGTTCTGGACAATCAACAAGGTATACTTTGAGTAAATAATGAGTACCATGTAAATATAACTATTTCCTTCTTCAGTCCTGATCACAATCCCTCCAAGACTACTCACTCTAGGTAACTCTTGACCTTATCTTCTCATTAATCTTTCATAGAGCATCTATTCAACATTCTAGAATTTTTTCTTTTTCTCTTTTTTTTCTTTCCTTGGAGATTCATGGATCATTCTTCTCCCTCATCAGTGCAATAGTCTATCTCTTTGTCTGGTCATATATATCTTTGATGTTATTTCTGTGAAATTTATTGTGCACAGGTCTATTTTTAATGTGCTCCAATCCACTGCCATTTACAGTGCATATTCTCATTGTCTGAAAATTTTAGTGCTTCTGATATGTTAATGGTTTTATAAATTACAACTGTATAACATCACCAGGAAAATATTGGTGTTATATGAATTTTTCCAAATTCGTCTGGAAAACGTTCCACTTTTCCAAATGTAATCTAGTCTAATCTCCTCCTCTGATCAAATTCTGCACTCAGATCATTGTACATCTACTCAAGATATACATGTTAATGAATTCCATGAACTTTGTGTCCAATTGAATATTGTAATCTGGACAATATATATCTTCAATCTGATTTATTTTCATGATGTGAAAAGTTAGGCTAATCCCATTGGAATGATCACAGATCCTATTAAAGAGACCAGTGGTATTCTAGGGCTTGATACAATTAGCATAGTATCAGTTTCAATGGCAGAGAGAGAACCTTATCGTCCAAAGGGAATCCTTCTATCTTGACTCTACTTGGGATGTTTATAAAAATACCAGAAAAAATCTTAGGTGGCTACATTTCTCATTTCTTAATACTTCATTTGACATTCAGTAGTTCACTGAACAAAATTAGCTCTGTAACTCATCTGTCATAACATCTTGCATGATTTTAACATGTGTGGGAAACAATATATTTAAAGATAGCTTTTCAGGCTCCACTTTGTTCTGCCCAAATGCTTTATTTATTTCCTTCTTTCCTTTAACTTCTTTCTTCCTTCCCTTCTTCTTTCCTTTCCTGTTTCCCTCCCTTCCTTCCTTTTTTCCTTCCTTCCTTTCTCTTTCTTTGCTTTTTCTTTCTTCCTTCCTTTTTCCTTCCTTTCCTCCCTCCCTTCCCTCTTCCTTCTTTCCTTTCTTCTTTTTCATAAATGAACTTACAATGGGTTCTGATATTCTCATTATCTCTTCTTCAAGCATGTGACTACAAAGTTATGGTCTTCTTTAGTTCACAAAAACTCACTGACACCTTCTCATATTTTCACCAAGTTTATTCCCACTGTTTACATAGACCATTATCCTATCTAAAGATTTTGTAGGGATAATCAATCAATAAAAATTTATGAAGCAGCTGCTATATACCAGACACTGTGCTAAGTGCCAGGGACACAATAAAAGGCAAAAAGAGCTTACAATATAACAGAGGGGATAGCATGCAAACACATACATAGTAAGCTATATACAAGACAGAAAATATATAGGATACATATATCTATATAAGATAAATAGGAAATAATTAAGAGAGAATAAATAAGTAGTCAAAAGAGTTGATAGTTGCCAAGGCTTTCTAAGTCACCTTTTTGTGGGAAAGCTACTGGTAATATTTTTTCCCAATTCTTTTGGAATCTTTCCCTCTTTGAGATACTTTGAAAATTGATTCTTGAGATTTTTATAATTGTGCCATTTTTTAGCATGGATCTCTTCAGTATATATTTTGTTAGGTCCAACTAGTCTTCCCAAGTTTATCTTTCTATGTGTCATTGCCACTTTCAACAAGAGATGTAATAAACAGATTATTTTTAACTGGAAGAAAAAAGCCCATAAAATTTACTTCATCATAACAACACATTTCCTTTTCCAATTTTTTTTTTCTGTGCCTCCTTCTCTTCCAAAGTAGATGTTGATACTTCTCACTAGTCTTGCCTTCACATTTGCATATATCTCCTGGGAAGGATAGTGTAGTATACTAGGTGGGAAAAACCCCTCTAAACTTAATAGTTAGAGGATCTGGGTTGGAATTGTGCATCTATTACTTACTATGTTTGTGTGATTTAGGGAAGTCCCTTCACTTTTGTGAATTATTTACATCAACCTCACGGATCTCTTGCTGAAAATAAAATGAGATAATACATGGAAAATTATTTTCTAAATTCTACATTTTAAATAGAAGATATTGTTTCTCCCTTTTCTTTCTACTGAAATCACTCAAATGTTAATTGCATTGATTCTAGAGACAGCTGCTCTGGTGAAATTTTTATGAAATCAAAATATTTGCTTCTTTTCGCTATTGCCAGAGTAGGCCATTCTGCTTATGCTTTGACTGTGCTAAGCATAAATACCACAGGTTCATGGACTCTTAGTGAAGGAAGGATCACCTGCTCTAGGTCATATCTGATTAGGAATCAGGTATTTCAGTCATGTCTGACTCTGCATGACCCCATTGGGAATTTTCTTGGTAAAGATACTGGAATCGTTCACCATTTCCTTCTTTAGCTCATTTTATAGATGAAGAAACTTAGGCAAACAGGGTTAAGTAAATTGTTCAAAGCTAGTAAGCATCTGAAGCCAAATTTGAACTTCAGAAGGTGGGTCTTCCCGACTACAGGCCTGGCACTCTATCCATGGTGCCGTGTAGCTGCCCTGTTTGTACATAGTTGTTTGCAAATCATCTCCCTTACTAGACTATGAAGTCATAGAAAGCAAGGACTGTCTGACATTTTTTGTATCCCCAGTGCTTAGTACAGTACCTCACACATAGTAGGCACTCAAAAATGTTTATTAACTAACTGACTTCCTCTTTGCATTTTTCCTAGTTCTCTCATTTCTGCTATCTGTAGCCTGAACAAGGCCAAGTACAGCAGGACTGTGACCTTGGTTTCTATTTTTTCACCTTAGAATTCTACTTACCTTCCACTGAGCAGCCCTGACTTCATAAAAGGGTCCTAAAGTCATAGGATTTTGATCTGGAGGGGAATTTAAAAATCATCTAGGTCACCCCCTTCACTTTATAGATGCGGGATGACCAGAGAACATGACTTGTCTAAAGTTTATGGAAAAATGTATAAAGTTTATGAAAAAAAAAACAGGGACATGGAAGCAGTTTTTCATTGCACTACAATATTAAGTAAACTTCTGTCATGTATAAAGCATTAGGGCAGATGCTGTGGTGAAGAAGACATACCCTTGGGGCAGCTAGGTAGTTAGAGCACTGGCCCTGGAGTAAGGGGGACCTGAAGTCAAATCCAGCCTCAGACACTTAACACTTACTAGCTGTGTGACCTTGGGCAAGTCACTTAACCCCAATTGCCCTATTCCCCCCTCCAAAAAGCAAAAAGCAAAAAAAAGATGTAACCTCTAATAAGGGAATTACTGGATATTAAATTGTAAATAATCTGTAATAAAGGACTGCCCTTACTGATTATTTCCCTGTCCCATTACAAATAGTATGTTGTTAAAAGAGCACTAGGCTTAAAGTTAGGAGATGCAGGTTCGAGTCCAGCATGTCTCTTATTATCTTCTGATTTCAGATAAGTCACTTGACCACTCTGGTCTTCAGTTTCCTCCTCTGTAAGATGGGAGTTATAAGGCTTGTACTAGTTACCAACAAAGTTGCTGCAAGAAAATTGTTTTGTAAATCTTTAAGTGCCATATAAATGTGAATGATTTGAGGGATGCTGTATAGGTCTATGCAATGATTATGCATTTTTATAATACATAAATACCATATGAATTTTCAACTTTCATAGCCTCTATAATGAAGACAGGTAGGTTCCTTCTCATAACTTCTCTGAGAACTAACTTTGTTATGATAACTTGATTTTATTGCAGTTTCAGTTTTTTTCTTTCCATTTATGTTAGCGTATTCATTTTGTATTTTTTACCTCACTTTGCATCCATTCATATGTCTTCAACATGTAATATTCTATTACATTCATAATACTAGCTGATGTTTATATAGTACTTTAAGGTATAAGTCCTATATATTATCTCATTTAATCCTTATAACCAACCTATGAAGTAGTGCTATTATTATCCCTCACCATATTTCACCACAAAATAGATGCCAATGAATAATCATTGCACCCTCTTTTTTTCTAGCCTGAACATTGATTTATAATTTTTGTCACATAATTGTTGCATGGTATAAATTTGTTCATCATTCCACTTAAAAGGTAAACACAGCAGCAGTATATTCACCAGTGGCATATGGATGTGCGTTTATCTCTCATACAATGAAAGCTACAAGCCTATTGTCAGTATATTTCCAAAAGCTGACTTGCGTGGTTCATTTAGAGCACTGCAGTACTAATGATATTGTCACTCAACCTAATGAAGAATCATAGGTTCAAGGGGAGAGGGAGAGCAGGTGAAGTTGCCATGAGTATGTCACATGACATGCTAAGTCTTGCCTCTTCCTGTACTAGCTAAACTGTACAGTTTGTCTGCAAGTGACACAGTTCAGTAATAAATGATTTTTAAGTAATACTGTCACTCTTTAAAAGCTTCACATAATGGTCGCACCCCACTTTTTCATGAAAAAAAATTGGCATAAAATCTGTGACAATTAGATGGTGAAATACAGTACTTAACAGATGAGGAAACTAAGGCTGAGAGAAGTTAAAATGATGTATCCAGGTTCATATAACTAATACGTGTCTGAGGCAGTATTCAAACTGTGGTTTTCCTGCCTCCAAGTGGCATTAAGCTACTTAGCTGCACTATATTTCCTAATCAAGGCCCTTGTTTCCAGTTCTTTGATAATATTGAGAATGTTTCTATAAAATTTGGACTGTTTATGGAACCTTTTTATTATCATTGGCTTCAAGAAATATGCCTAATAATCAGATCTCTGGGTCAAAAAGAATGGATATTTTTGTCATTTTCTTTTTATTTTAATTATTTTTAGTTTACATCATTCATTTCCACAAGATTCTCAGTTACTAATTTTCTCCCTGTTTTTCCCCTACCCAACACCCCAAAACAGCAATCCCACTGAATATCCCCTCCCCCAATCTGCCGTCTCCCATATCTTCCCCCATCCCTCCTCTGACTTTCCAGTAGGGCATGGTGGATCTCTATGCCCCAGTGCCTGTATATCTTATATCCCAGTTACATGTAAAATAGTAATAATATACATATATTTTAAACATTTGATTTTAAACCTTTGAATTCCAGATTCTTTCCCTACCTCCATCATCACCCACCCTTACTGGGAAGATAAACAATTCAGTATAGTTTGTACATGTGTAGTTATACAAAACATTTCCATAGTTGATTTATTGTGAAAGACTGACTGTATGTCCCTCCATCCTATCCTGTCCACCACTAGTTCTATTCTCTACTTTGATCCTGTCCCTTTTCAAAAGTGAGTGCTTTCAACTTCCCTCCCTGTCAGCCTGCCCTCGCTTCCATCATCCCCTCTCTTGTCCCCTTCCCTCCAACTCTCCTGCAGGGTGAGATACCCTATTTAGTGTGTATATCATTCCCTCCCTAAGACCAATTAAATGAGAATAAGGTTGACTTGTTTCCTTTTACCTTCCTGTTCTTCCCTTCCATTGTAACAGTTTTTCCTTGCCTCTTCTATATGGGATAGTTTACCCCATTCTGTCTCTCCCCATCTCCTCTCATTACATTTCTTTCTCATCTCTTAATTTCACCTTTTAAGTATGATCCCTTACTATTAAATTGGTCCTGTGCCTTCTGTCTATGTATATCTGTACACACACACACACACACACACACACACACACACACATATATATATACACACTCACATATGTATTCATACTCCCACATACCCTCCTATATAGACATATATGTATGCATATATATACATACATATATATACATATACATACATATACACATACATTTCTATTCCCTTTAACTATTCTCATACTGAGAAAAGTTTCATAAGTTACAATTATCGTTTTTCCATGTAGGAATGTCAGTAGTTGAACTTTGATAAGTTCCTTATGATTTCTTTCCCCTGTTTACCTTCTCATGCTTCTCTTCCTTCTTGTATCTCAATGTCAGATTTTCTATTCAACTCTGGTTTTTTCATCAAGAATGCTTGAAAGTCCTCTATTCCACTAGTGATCATATTTTCCCCTGAAACATGATATTCAGTTTTGCTGGGTAGGTGATTCTTGGTTTTAATCCCAGCTCCTTTGACCTCCAGAATATCATATTCCAAGTCCTTTGAAACTTCAGTGTACAAGCTGCCAGATCCTGTGTTATCCTGATTGGGTTTCCACAGTATTCAAATTGTTTCTTCCTGGCTACTTGTAATATTTTCTCCTTGATCTGGGAACTCTGGAACCTGGCTATAATATTTCTAGGAGTTTTCTTTTTGGTATCTTTTTTAGGAGGTGATTGGTGGATCCTTTCAAACTCTATTTTGCCCTCTGCTTCTAAAACATCAGGAAAATTTTCCTTAAGAATTTCTTGAAGGATGGTTTCTAGGTTCTTTTTTTATCATGGCTTTCAGGTAGTCCAATAATTTTTAAATTATCTCTCCTGGATCTATTTTCCAGGTCAGTGGTTTTTCCAATGAGATATTTCACATCACCTTATATTTTTTTCATTTGTTTGGATCTGTTTGATAGTTTCTTGATTTTTCATAAAGTCACTAGCTTCAATTTGCTCCAATCTAATTCTGAAGCAATGATTCTCTTCAATGAGATTTTAAGATTCTTTTTACATCTGGAAAATTCAACTTTTTAAGGCATTCTTCTCTTCATTGGCTTTTTGAGCCTCTTTTGCCATCTGAATTAGTCTATTTCTAAAGGTGTTATTTTCTTCAGTCAGGTTGTTGTATCTCATTTCATAATTTTCTTGCATCATTCTCATTTCTCTTGCCAATTTCTCCTCCACTTCTCCTATTTGGTTTTCAAAATCCTTCTTAAGCTCCTCTATGGTCTGTAACTCGCTCATATTTTTCTTGGAAGTTTTGGGTGCAGGAGTTCTGACTTCATTGTCTTCCTCCTGTTCCATGCTTTGATCCTTTTTGTCCCCAAAAAGGGAATCCAAAGTTGGACCTCTGTGCTTGCCTTGCTTCCTTTGCTTGCTCATGTTGCCACTCAGTTACTTGACTTTTGAGCTTTTTGCCATGGTAGAACTCTGCTACCAGAGGAGGGAGCTTTGTCCCAATTGCTGGAGTTTTCTCAGCTGCTGGAGCTATTAGTTGGCTGTCCTCTCTGAAGCCTCCACATGCTCTGGCACACTGGTCACACACCCCAGGACCTCCACCCCAGACAGTGATCCAGATCCAAGCAGGTAAAAGCAAGAGCAATTATCCCTTAGACTAGATGCTTGGTCCCTCTACAATCTGCAGGCCTGGAGCTCTGAAGCAGCCACGTGTCAGTGACTGCATGGCTGCCACACCTCAGTCGCTTTTCGCCCAGGTGGCAAAGGCTGGACCACACTGCCAAACTCCCAGATCCCAAAATCTACACTGCACTGACCCCTCACTCTGCCCTTAGCATCTATAAGTTGATAATTCTGGAAACCACCACAACCGCTGTTGATCTAAAGTCTCTCCAGCCATGGCTGGTTGTGGCCACCCTGAGGCTAAAATCTCGGAATCATGCAGGGCTAGGCTTGGCTCCCAGAGCGCTGAGCTAGCCCCTTCCTGCAGCAGGAGGTTAGCTACTCTGTGTCATTTTGTGAGTTCTGTAGCTCCAAATTTTATTTAGAGTGATTTTTTACATGAATTGGAGGAGGTGGGAGCGGGAGCCTGGTGGAAGTCCTGTTTCTACTCTGCCATCTTGACTCCCTATTTTTTGTCATTTTCTTAGCACAATTCCAAATTGTTTTCCATAATGATCAATTCAGTTCACAGCTCTAACAGTGCATTAGTATCACAGACACTCACATATTGATTATTATCCCACTTTTGTCATCTTTTACAATTTGTTAGTTGTCAAATGAAAACAAACTTGATTTGTATTTCTTTTAGTATTGGTGATTTGGAGTATTCTTTCATATGCTTGTTAAATAGCTAACTATTTATATATTGCAGATCCCTTGATTTCTTAATTTCCTCATTTGCAAAGAAGCTTAGACTAGACTATTTTTAATATCCCTTTAAGCTCTAAATTTTGTGGTTTCAGGACCCATTTCAGTTAAATTTAGTTCAATTCAATTCAACTCTCCTCACAGATACTCATAAAACACTATAGTATGTGTTTCAGGGACAAGTTTAAAAAAAATCTGTGCATTAGATAATGAAATAAGGATGAGTGACTGTAACCAGTTCATAGTGACAGTGAGTGGCTCTCTCCTGCATGCATGAGAATGCTGTAAGAGATATTACTGCAGTAGGCTGCCCCTTCAGGATCACTTGGAGGTCAGTCTAATTTCACATTGATAAACACATCTATTTGAACTTATCTACTCTTGGAGACAGGACACTCATTACATTTGGAATTTTTTAATGTTGGGGTACTGTGGATGATAGGTTTTGCCCCATAATGGGCAATCTGTCTCCTATATATAAGGTATTTGCTGTCTCGATAGAGTTGGTGATGAGTGATATTGAACTAAATATGTTCTTGGTTTCAGAACCAAGTATGAGCCTGTCTTCCACACTGATTACTTGAAATGCTCCTCTCATTATTCTAGGCCTGCCCTTGATTCAGTTATATACTCAGTGAGACAATATAGTAGCATCAGGGATTCATGCTGTGCTCAGAACGGACAAGGGTTCACTGAGGGATGGCAGGCACCTTCCCAAACACATGGACGGGTCCCTCCATCTGTAACTTCACCAGACATCTTTGACCCCTGACTCCATAATACATCTTGTTCACCATCCATGAAAACAACTCTTTTCTATTTTTTATCTTAATTGTTCCTCTTCAGTATAGGCTGCAGATGGAAACCCAGTCAGAAAAATGCAAATCTGAGAGAAAGAAAGAGATATTTTCACATTTTTTCTCCCCTACAATACACTCTTGAATCGAACAGAAATGGAAATATTTGTCAAAAGTAATCAGACTCTTGGGAATGAGAGATAGAACCTGCTTTCACAATCCTTGTATATAGGGCCAGAGGTAGCACTTTATATATGCCCTTTGCCTTTTGCATCCCTGCTGTATGTTTGTACACCTTGGCTGATATTCACAATCTGTCACTTCTTTTTTGTTTACCTCAACAGAGATATCTCATAAATGCCAGGAGTTTGTATTAGTCATTTTTTACTTCAGTCTACAAGCTCCATCAAGGAAGAGAGTTGTTTGTTTTTCCTTCTATGAGGAAAATGCTTCTTTACTCCTTATTCTCATCTAAGCAACATACTTGGATGCCTTGAATCTAGAATAATGAGGCTACACCTTAAAGGGATGCCTTGATGAGGAGGCATTTTCTTTTTAATGTCTTAGGAGGAAAGGTGTGCATCCCTTATTCCAAACTCACCTGACACCCTTACCTTTAAGGTAATTGGGACTCTCATTTCTATCTCTCTGTTATCTATCAATCAACCAACAATAATTTATCAAACACTTACCATGTGCCAGATAGTGTACATATGACACTTTTAAAATAACTGTATCTTGCTTCCCACTCATCTCTCAGGGTCCCTAGGAAGTGTCCATCTCACCTAGGTTGGGAGAGCAGGGACCTCTCACAAGTTGAACCTACTACTGATTGGCACAGAATCTCCATTTCTAGCCTGGGCTGATTTGCTCCTTCTTAGGCAACCTTGCGTGTTCTGCCCTCAACATCTCATTCCAGAGGCCTACTATATTGATGCTAAATTTAGTTATGGACACCCTACTGGAATTACGTGCTGTAGCTCAGCACTCCTGAACTTGAGAGATCTCTCAGCTCCAGTCCCTCCAGTAGCTACATTATAGAGTTGTGATGCCAAACCGGTCCCACACTACATCCTGAGAAGTTCTCAAGTTATATGAGTACAAGAGTTACTTAGACAACTAGCTCCTCAAGTAGATTGCACATTCATTGAAGGTCAGAAACAGTTCTTCTTCCTCTTCTTCTTCTTTTCCTTCTCCTCCTCCTCCTCCTCCTCCTCCCTTCCTCCCTCCCTCTTCCTCCCCCTCCTCCCCCTCCTCCTTCTTCTTCTTCTTCTTCTTCTTCTTCTTCTTCTTCTTCTTCTTCTCCTTCTTCTTCCTAAACCAGCTCCTCTTACATAAATAAGTGCTCCCTGTGGCAGGAGTTTGAGTCATTCAGAAATGTTCATTCCATACCACAGCAGTTAGGTGTTGTCCCTTCACTCTTTATTCTATTCGCTTAGATCCTGCTAAATCTGATTTTCCTCTTGAATTATTTCCTATATTCACCTACTCCCCTGACATTTCTCCTGACTGTTTTAGAGACTCTGGGTCCATTGTGTTCCTTCTTGAAAAAGCTGTTTATACTTCTTCAGTTATAATTTCCCTAACTAGACTAGTCACAGTCATGAGCCTGAACATCACAGTCTTGGACAGAACATTCTTTTTGTTTTAATCCTTCCTCTAGCAACACTAGGTCAATCACTGTTGTATAAATCAGGGCTTCTTAAACTTTTTCCACCCATGACCCCTTCAGTTGTTACCCACAGTTTAAGAAGCACTGGAAACAAAAGATTAACTGAGCTACCATTCACAAAGAACACCTATAAAATAGAGCCTGAAGAAATTTTCATTTTGGCATGGGCTTTTTTGGACAGTATTTCATAAAGTTCCAAGAATCTAATTCAAGAACCATCTCTGATAATGCAAGTAGAAAAAATTAAACAAGCTCTACTCATATACTGACATTAGGATGTAAGTAAGCTTATGTTCTAATAGGGGAGACAACATAAAATACAGACAGCATCAATACAAAATGATTAAACATATGTTATGAAGTAGTTAAATACAAGATAGTTTGGGAGCAGAGTTGGGGGGGATGAAGAAGAAAGAAGGAAGAAGGAAGAAGAAGAAGAAGAAGAAGAAGAAGAAGAAGAAGAAGAAGAAGA
>NW_027186304.1:42655370-42709419 GCF_028583685.1 Petaurus breviceps papuanus | reverse complement strand
GAAGAAGAAGAAGAAGAAGAAGAAGAAGAAGAAGAAGAAGAAGAAGACGAAGAAGAAGACCATGCAGAAGATGGTATCTGAGTTGCATCTCAAAGCAAGAGAGGATAAGGAAAGGATGAATTCCAGGCATTGGGACTGGTCAATGAGAAAAGGCTAGTTTGCTTAGATCATAGAGAGCAAAAGAAATAATGTCAAATGAGTTTGGAAAGATAAGTTGGGATACTTTGTGTGGGCTTTAAAAAACTAAACAGAGGGCTTTATCTTTTATTGTAGAGGAAGTATTAAGTAAGTAGAAGTGGTTGAGGAGGGGAGTCACATGGTCAGATATGCATTTAAAGAAAATTAATTTGGCAGTAGTTTCTAAGGACGGACTGGGATGGGGCAGAGGAGGAACTTGAGTCAGAGAAATCAATTAGAAACCTGTTACAATAATTTAGGCAAGGTGATGAGGTCCTGAACTGAGGCAGCACCTATATGAATGAAGAAAAGGGATTAAATGCAAGGGGTATCATGTAGCTAGAAATGGTAGGACTTGGCAATTGTTTGGATATGTGGAGTGAGAAAAAGAGAGGAGTCTGGGATAATGCCAAGATTATGAACCTGAAATTAATTGAAGGACAATGGTGTCTTTTACAAAAATAGGGGAATTTGGAAGAGAGAACAATTTAAATGAATGATAATTGGCTCAGTTTTGTATTTTTTAAATTTAGAATGACTTTGGAACATGCAATCTGAGTAGTCCAATGGACAATTGGCTCTGCTCAGAAGAAGTTCAGGGGAGAAACTTGAGTTTCATATACATATCTGTAAGTAATATTCACAGTTGTCTCTCTCCATTATCAATATGTCCATTTACTTCAACCTAAACTCTCATTGTATATGTATCAAATCTTTCTACTATCCTGGAAATTCTCCTATGAATATTCTCAAATTTTCCAATGCTATTATTAAAATAGGATAGAAAGAACCAAATACAAAAGCCTAAATGTTACCATGACAGAGTGAAACAAGAGCATTACTTTCCTGTTCTAGGTTCTATGTTCTTGTTAATGTAACCTAGTATCTTGTTAGTTTTTTTTGTTTGGCCTGGTATAATATTGACACATATTGAACTTAAAGTTTACCAAATCCTTCAGGTCTTTTCCATACACTGATATACATATAATATATACATATGCACATATATATATGTGTATGTACAAATGTGTATATAGATAGATATACATATGTATATGCATATACACATGATATATTTGTGTACATACATTTATATACACACATGTGCATATATGTGTGTATATATAGATCAATACATAACTATGTCTATATCTCTATAGATAGGTAGAAATTATACACACACACACAGAATTCCTACCATTTCCCATTTCCCATGTGAGACATTACATTTATTCTATTCAATTAGTTTTATTAAATGTTAGTCTGTCAAAATTATTTGGATTTTTATTCTAAAAAAATGTTTTTTGAAAATTTGGTAACCATGCCATCCATACCCTTATCCTAGTCCTTGATAAAAATGTTAAAGAGAACAAAATCAGGGATAGAGAGAGCCCCATATTACTCCACTGGAGATCTCTCCCCAGATTGACAGAGATCTTAATCATTGTTCTTTGGGCCCAAGCATTCAACTGATATTGAATCCAACTCATTGTAGTATGGTTTACTGTAGCACACATATCATCATAATTTCTAATTATCTATCAGTTGAAGCACTGCTAAATGGTATGTTGAAATCTAGGTATTCTTTATCTATCGCATGATACTAATTTACCAGTCAAGTCATCCTATTAAAAGAAGGAAACGTTAAATTGACATGACCTATTCTTGATGAAACTATATAGCATCTCAGTGATCAGTCTCTAAATGCTTATGCACCAGCCCTTTAATAGTACATTCTAAAATTTCACCAAAAAATAAAAAATCACTGGCCTTTAGTTTGAATATTTTGACTGCGTTACATTTTTTTTAATAGTGGTAACATTTTATAGTAGATAGAAGACCTGGGTTTAAGCACTTCTTCTGAGCTAGCAGCATCAACTTGGGCAAGTCATTTAATCTCTCATTTTAGGAAACTATCTAAGAATCTAAATTGTGGAGAAGGTGCTTACCTGCCCTGGGGGAAGGAGTTTCTTCCTTTCAGAGTTCCCTGTGCCAGTGAAACCCTTTATGAAAATTGGGGCAATGGTTTCCTGTCTTGGTTCATTTCATTTGTTTAACATAATTTTTCAAAGAGATCAATGACAGCAGTTATGTAATAACCAGTTCTCTTAGTATACTGTGATATAGTTTGCTTGTCTGGTTCCCTTGACTTAATTTAGCTGAATGTTTGTGCTTCTTCCATCAAATTCCCTCTTTGTCATTTTTCATCTATCCTTCCCAATCTGAAGTTCATTCTCCTAGGTAGAAAGAAAAATATAAGAAAAACGAAGTTGGACAGTTTTGCTCTTTTCATCCATCCCAAAGGATATTATCATACCTTCTTTCATATTCATTTGGTTCCTAGCACAGGGGAAAGAACAACAAACAAACTTAAAAAATGTTCCTAGCATTCATCCCTAACTTCAGCTCATATGTGCTGTTGTCTCTACTCTTGTAGGGATGCACCTATGTATTTGTGCTCAATTGGAATTTGTGCTCAATAAGGAAGCTTTTTGCTTCCTTATTCCTTATATGAGTGTGTATTTTAAGCTAAGTTGATTGATGAGTTTCCTATATTTTCACAATTTCCTCTTTAGATAGCTTGTACTTTTCTCCTTCAGTAGAATTATTTGTGTTGTCAGAATTTCATTAGTGAAATCCTTCATTGCCTCTTGGGTGAATTTCCTATATAGAATTTTACTTCTTTGGATTCCACTCATCCTTACTCTCTAAAATGATTTCTCTGGGCAACCAGGTGAAGCTGTGAGTAAGAGCGCTGGCCCCAGAGTCGGGAGACCTGGGATCCGTCTGGCCTCAGATACTTAGCACCCACAAAAAAATAACTGGCCATGTAACCTTGAGCAAGTTATTTAACCCCAATTGCTTTAAAATAAATAAATAAATGAATAAATAAATAAAATAATTTCTCCTAAAATATATACTGCAAGTCAGACTGTCTGTTTTGCTTCCTAGCTATCAGATACTAAATTGGAGTGGTCACTTCTTATCATTTCTACCTCAGAAACCAGTTTTTATTTCTTGGATAGAATCAAAATCAATTAAGTATCTTCACTGTTATTTCCTCTGTCTTTTGAAGAATGAAATTATCTTTAAAAAAAATTCAAGAATTTGTCAATTATTCTACTTTAACTGACAGAAAGAAAGAGTTCCAGCAGATATCTGGAAAGTTGAAATCACTATATCCCTCCTTTGTGCCATATTTATAATTTATTTACTTAAGGCATCATTTTCTCCTTTTAGTCCATCATCTGTAGCATAATCCCATTACAATGTTATTGTCATGTTCCCTTCCATTTATCTTTATTTAAATAAACTCCACTATCCTTTCCCCCTCTAATTACTGGATATACTTATATCAGTGTGTGTGTACATTTATATATATATATATATATATATGTATATATATACACACACATACATATATAAATATTCCTTTGTTCATATTTTGTTTTAAAATTAATTATTTCCTTCCTCAGTCTGGATCATAAAGTGGAGGAGAGAAAATAATGTCAAATAGGTTTGGAAAGATAAATTGGAACCAGTTTGTATCCAATCTCTTCAAACCTCACCAATCCCTATAAGGTTGAATGTGTCTCTGAACAAGTATCTCTAATTCACTTTGTTTACCACCCATACTTTGGGCATTTGTACATAGTAATTTGATCTAATAGGTTTTGTTGATAGTTCTCTTCTTGGATAATTTATTATGTGAATAATTATTTGTATCTGTTGATTCTCCTCTCATGTCATATTTATTGTTACTCTTTGGCATCTGACTTGAAAGCTATTTGTTAGCAATAAAAACTGGAAACTAAGAGGGTACCCATCAATTGGAGAATGGCTGAATAAGTTATGGTATATTAATGTAATGGAACATTAAGGTGATATAAGAAATAATGAGGCAGAAGTTTTCAGAGAAACTTAGAAAGGCTTGAATGAACTGGTGCAAAGTCAACTCAATAAAAGTAGTACAATGATTTATACAATAACACCAATATTGTAAAGATACTTTTTTGGTAATAATTCTTATCAATTTAATGATTAACCAAGATCCTGGAGGATTCATGATCAAACATGCTACTCACATCCTGACAGAGAGGTGATGTGCTAGATGAAACATATATTTTGAATAAGGACAATGTGTAGTTTGTTTTCCTTAATTATATATGTATATACATTACAAGGGCATTGTTTGTTTGTTTTTTCAGTTGTGGAGTGGGAGAGGAGAGAGTGGGAGAGACAGTAGATTTTCGTTCATTTAAAAGTGAAGTTTAATATAAAAAGTAAAATGTATGTATGTGGTCAGTTTTTCCCTCAATTTTAAATTTAAAGTACTCATCAGCTTTGAAAGCCTTGAGGCAAAACACTCTCTCTCTCTCTCTCTCTCTCTCTCTCTCTCTCTCTCTCTCTCGCCAAAACACTCTCTCTCTCTCTCTCTCTCTCTCTTTCTCTCTCCCCAAAGATCATTAAGCACTTGGTTAAAAGCAAAAAAAAAACTTCACCATTCAATATTTTTGGCATTGTCCAAAAATCTGAATCCCAATGGAGCATGCAACTTGTAGTTAGCAGCCCTGGATCCAAATTCTGCCTCAGATACTTACTAGCTGTGTAATCACAGTCAAATAACTTAATTTCTTAGAGTCTCCATTTCCTCTTCTATAAAAATAGAGATATTGATACCTCTATTTCCTAACTCATAAGGTAGAGATGAAGAAAATAATTTGCAAACTTTAAGGCTTCATGTAAATTTGAGATGTTATTACTATTATTATTATCAGATACCATCTTTTTAACCTACTGTTTACTTTTCAAATTTGTGAGATATTCACAGAAAGTTTGTATGTTTCAGGTGATGGGAAGACACAAATTAAGAGTTCTTAATATCTTGCCTTCTAATCCTTAGTGAAATAGCCAACTTCTCTAATTTATATAAAAGCCTTATTTTTGTAAAGACATATGGCATGAACTATTCCAGAATTTAGAAACTAGAATGAGGAATATTTTAGTTTTAGAGAGTTATTCAGTTTAAATATGAAACAATATTTACAACCTTGCTTCAACAAAGTCCAAGTAAACTAGATTTGAGAAATAACTATGTTTGTACTCTGATACCTACCTCTTAAAACAACCATTGCAGACCTGAATAAAAAAATTTTTTAAAGTTCCTTGTTGACTCACTCAATAGGATTATATAGCACATGAAGTAAAGAGAGACTGATAACATAGTAATAAACTTGAACTTTGGGAACCTAGGTTTGAATCCTGCTATGTGACACTCTAGCTATGTAATCTTGAACTAATCACTTAACTTCCCCAAGCCTCAGTTTCCTCATCTGTAAAATGAGGGATTCTGACTAATTAACTTGTTAGGTCTCTGTTACCTCTAAATCTATAATTCTATTATCCTTTCTGGATGGTGGCCAAATATTCATCAGAATGACAGGAGATGGCCCAGGATGAGATGGGAGACCCTGGACCCTTTTAGGCCAAGATCGTTTCAGGTTCTCACTTTGAGGGAGGTAATGCCCATTCAGTGAATAGGACTCTTTAAGAAGTGAGTCAAGGGATGGTCCCTTTAATTAGAAAAAAAAAAAAGAGAAAAAAAATTAAGCTGGGAGGGGAAGACCCTCTGGGTTGCAATTCCAAAGAGAAATGGTTACTATTGATATTCACTCTTAGCCAGGAGGGCATACTGATACTGCTTTCCTTACTGGGTTGTTGTGTGAAAAATGTTTTGTGACTTTTATGACACTGTCTAAATATGAGTCCTAATTTAGCCATGCTTCTTTAATAAGGTAGAAGGACTTGAAATCCTTGTTGTTGTCCTCTTAACATGAGTCCAACAGACTGGATAGGAATCTGAAATTTTGGAATCTAATTAATAGCACTAGAGAAGTGACCTTTGATCTTCATTTCTACCTTACTGGCAAAAGTTACCATAATCTTTACATCAACTAGTCCTCAGAGCCAACAAAAATGCATATTTAATGCTAGGGTTATTCAAACATTAGCTATTCAGTCCCCATGGGATTTTGGCGAGCCCTCCTAAAGAAATTAAAATTAAGAAGGCATTGCATTTTATGTTTAAAGATTTAATCTTCAGATTAAATGTTTAAATAAAATTTAAAATTACATTAATTTAAAGATTTTAAATATATAAAGTTCAGGTGGCTTAATGGTCTAGTTTAAAAAAAAACAATTTTTTTTTATAAAGGATACGTAACAGAATTAAATATATACAATCCACACAGTATAGAAAATTGCCATTTGGGGTATGTTACTTCTATTAAATAAAATTTTGGCTCCTTTAAGGCATGGGCTCTTCAAAAACATATATTATTAATCTGGCCCTTCCACTAATCCCCCTGTTGAACAAATTTTAAAAGAAATAATGCTCCCCTTGGGGGGAAAAAAACCCTCAATGCATATCTCTATAGTTTGGCAAAATAAATTCTTCCATTAACTGCCTGAAAGCATCTGTTTCTGCACTTTAAGTTCAGCATCTCTCTGTCAGGATGTGAGTGGTCAGTTTTGATTTGATTCTTTTGAACATTTGGTTCAGCATTGTGTTTATCAGAGTTCTAAAATCTTATTTTTTCCTTTACTTTAATTGTTATTATCATCAAAATTGTCCTCCTCACTTTCTTCTGCATCAGTTCATAGAGGTCTTCCCAGTTTCCTTTGAAATTATTCATTTTGTCATTTATTATGGCATAATAATATTACATTATATTCATGTGCTACAATTGTTTAGCCATTCCCCAATTGAAGATATCCCCATAGTTGCCAAATTTGGGGTGAGCTATAGACCTAAAAGTTGTATCAGAGCGCATAGGGTTGAAGAAACTGTGGTCCTGAGGCCACGTGTGGCCCTCTATGTCAAGTGCAGCACTTTGACTGAATCCAAACTTCACAGAACAAATCCCTGTAATAAAAGAATTTGTTTTGTACAATTTGGACTCAGTCAAAAGACTATACCCAAGGACCTAGAAGATCATATGTGGCCTTGAGGCCACAGTTTCCCCACTTCTGGCATTAACTGTTTCATTTCATTCACCGAGTATCCCTAGCCCCAGTGCCTAATATAAAGCCTCATATATGGTAGGGGCTTAATAAATGCTTGTTGATTGATTAAATGTCCATCTTATTTTATTCTAGGCAAAATTTCTGGAGGAATGGGCACAGCAGTGAAATAACCCATTTCTAAAGGGCACAGCAGTGAAATAACTCATTTCTAAAAATTCTAAAGGGAAGACAGTGGAAAAATATGATTCAATATACACATATTTGGTTAACATAGAGTTTTTGGGAACATAATCAAATATTTAATGTGAGGCAAAGTTTCATATTTCAGTATTATTTAAATACTACTCCCTCAGTATGCATTTAAAGTAAAAAAAAAACTTAAAAATTTAAACTAATAAATAATAGTTATTTCAACAACTTCCCAAATCCATTCATCTCAGAGTGCCTAGAATTTCTTAATTAGTAGCTAAATGCTAAGTCAGACTCACCATTTCCTGTATTCAGAATTCTTCTGAAAGTGTAGATAATTGTTGTTGAGAGTATACTAGTGACACCTAGTGCTGAACCAGTAAAAATGTCTGTATATTTCAAAGACCCAATATTTGTTAATGGTTATCTACTTTTAATAAAGCTGCTGATCAACTGTAGAGAATGACAATTAGATTCAGTGCTGTGATAGGTTATTAATTAATATATTAATGTCCTAACAAAGGCAAACATATCTGATATTTTTAAATGCCTTAAGAATGAAAGCCATCATCGAAGATCATAAATGTGTGAATCATATTTTAAGATAAACAAATGTAAATACTAAAAAAAGAAAAAGAAAAAAAGACAAGAAAACATATTCTCCTCATTCACCCATCTGGGACTGGCAGGTGGTCTGTAGGACTGAAGCGATACCTCTTCTACAATGATAAGAATCATTATTAATTTGTTATTTCCAAAGATTTCATTTTAAATTATCTTTACCTATGTCAGTCATGCCCTGACAGTCATCAGAGTTTAAGAAAAGTAAGTAGTTCTGTAATGAAAATCTTAACACTTAAGTTGATTAGAGATTATCTAACATATTACCTTTTCCTGGATCAGTCTGAACATGGAATTCTCATGTCTCAAGCCTATGCAGTGTTAAAATAGGACATGTAAAACTTGAGAAGAGTTTATTTTTCCCCAAAATTGTATCTCCTGTTTTTCAAGTACCTACCACTACTCCTTTAGAGATTAATTCCTTTGAATCTTAAAGTATCCTGAATCTTCCTAAATTTTCGCTACTTAGAGGTAGATCCTTGGAAGGATTAATACTTTACAGCTATTATGTATGTATGAGTGGGGATTTATTGACTTGGTATTATTAGAGGGCCTGGAGGAACTTCATTGATACCAGAAGTAGAGAAACAAGTTATAAAAGGGAGCTAAAGTAGACCAAGAGAGGTTTCACTTGTTTTCCAGTTTGTGACCAACTCTAAGTGTATATAACTTTCACCTTCACTCTAAAAATATCACTAACACATGTTCTTTGTACACCTACTATGAGGGAAATATGACGCTAGGGGTACAAATTACATAAGACAAAACCTTTCTTTTAAGGAACTCGTGAATTTCTTCCACTGCAGAGATTTGGGAAATCTGTACAAAGTTAAGCAATGCTACATGAAAATGCAACACACTGCACTTTTGATATAATATGACCTTCCCTCAGTTACTAAATTTGCCAGGTGCCCATGAGGCCCTTTTAAAATTGTACACTGGTCCAAGTCCAAATGAACTCACATGGCCTGGACCTGGCTCTATATAATAACCATCCAATCCATTTCCTCTTGATATACCTACACTCTTCTGTCAGTTTTCAATTCTGCCCTGTTTGAAGATTTGACAGTTATTCCATTCTTTAGTTTCATTCATCAGTTCAATCACCTAACGTGACTTGATGGTAGAAAAGATCAAACAATGCTCTGCCTGTGGTCGAGCAATCTCAGACCTCTTTATGGCAAACCAGTGCTTGTTTAAGTAAGGGAAACTATTTCTTAAAACTCTGCCAAGATACACATCTATGTGACAATTGTGAGTAATATGCCTGCTCTAAACCTGGCTTCATCCTTAGTGGGACAGAGTCACTCTGAATAAAGGTTTCAAGAAAGGCAATGTGGTTGAATCATATGAAAGAGCTTGTGTTAATCCTCTGTTAACAAATGGTTTAAGTAGTCTCTAGTCTTAGCTGACATTACTACTTGAGAATGTGTCAATATATTGCATATTTGGATGGCAAAGATTTGCATCATCCCTTATATTCTTCAAACAAAGAAGTTATTTCATAGGTTAGCATGTGGTTTTATGCTAAAAATATTTTCCAAATATACAATTTATCATTTGGTTTGGTTTTGTATTTTCGGTAAATATACATACATACACAAACACACATATATCTTCTCAAGAAGGTAGTTAGGTATTACAGATAGAACACTGGCCTTGGAGTCCAGAAGATCTGAGTTCAGATCTAGACAGATACAAACTATCTCTGTGAGCCCAGGTAAGTGTAACTTCTGTCTGCCTTGGTTTCCTCATATGTAAAGTGGAAATAATAATACCACCTAATTCCCAGAGTTATTTGATATATAAGTTGAGATAGTATTGGTAAAGCACTTTGCAAAACTAGAACACTTTGCAAAACTTTATAAAAATGCTGACTATTATTATTGTTGTCATTATTGTTTTTATTATTAAGAAATCTATATTTAAGGCATAACCCATGAAAATATGCAATAGCCAGTTTCTTAAAGATACTCATATTTAAAAGATTTGTTCTGGAGAATTCACCTATACTTTTCAATTAGTCTATTAACAAGAAATCAAATATTTACTTGTCAGGATTTGCCCTAAGTTCTGAGGATAAAAAGAAAGAAAAAAAGAGTCTGATTCCTAGAGGAACTCACATTCTAAAGGAGAGACAAGGAGCATACAACATATACATACCAGATATATACAGTTTAATTTGGATGCCGTCTCAGAGGGAAGGCTTAACTCACCCAGGATTACCTCCTTAGAGGAGGGTAGGACCGGGAGCCGGAACCAGTCAGTTAATAAATATTTATTAAATGCTGACAATGTGCTGGGCACTGTGTTCTGTGTCGATACTATGCTGAGAGGAGAGTGTTCCTACAGAAGATGGGATTTGAGTTGAATTTTGAAGCCAGGAGGCAGTGGTAGGGAGGTAGAATTGTAAGCATGGAGTTAGGAGATAAGAGTACAGAATGCAAGTACTAATCACAAGCAGAACCAAAGCACTGTTAGTAACTCTTAAAGTGCCTATTGAATCTTTTATTCTACATTTCATGCCATGAGTTGGTTTGTTAAAAGATAAGAATCATTTTTTTTTCATAGTGACATGCAGCTTGTCGTGTCTAGAAAGATAGCACTGCATTTTCCATTCAGTGTTCACTGATATTTTATGAACATAAATTGATTATACTACTTATTAATAAGTTATTTAAATATTTTTTACTCCATTTCCTGTCCTTTACATATGTGTCCACATTATTTTTTTATGATTTCGAAGTCTAAAACTAAATTCTGGAGGGCAGTAACCTGACCTACCCAGCTCTTTTCAAGGCATCTAAAAAATAGTAAATGAAAGTAGATGTTTGACAATTATTCTTTTGAATGAAGATTCCATAGGATAATTAAAAAATGCCCAATGCTTACCCACCACCCAAGTATCATAGGATATCATAACTAGAGATGACTTCAAAGGACTTACAAAATTCTCCAAAAGTTCTTATCAAGCCTTCATTTGGTGACCTCTAGGACTGTAGAAATCTCTAGTTTAAGAGACAGTTCAATCCATTTTTTTTTCACAGCTCTCTCAATTAGGTTTTATTGAAAAAAATATTGGGCCTAAATCTACCCTTCTGCAATTTCCACCCATCGTTCCTTATTCTACCTTATAGTACTAAGTAAAATAGGTCTGCTTCCTCTTTGAAGTGTACTCTGCAATGGAGAGGGAAGGAACTGGAATGGAGGGGAGGAGCTGAGAGAAGGGAACAATAAGTCAATAAACATTTATTAAGCACAATGAAGATAGTATTATGTTTCTTTTAAGCCTTCTCTTCCCCAGTGGAAACAAAAATTACTTCATCTGACCATTCTATGGTATGATTTGGAAAACGCTCACCATCCTGCTCACCTTCCTATGACTGTACTCCATCTTGCCAAAGTCTTACCTAAAATATAGTGCCCTTTGCTGAACTCTACTCCAAAAGTGGTTGTAGAAGAGATTATAGATTCTTCATTGTGTATCCTTTGCTTCTATTACTATAGCCTAAGTAGGCATTAACTTTTTCTTGGATGTCATGACATACTGTTGACTCATTTTCACATTGTAATACACTAAAATCCTCGGGTCTTTTTCACTTGGAAAAGCTTTATCTTATCCATTTGGTTATTGTATAGTTTTGAATTCTTTATTTGTTTCTTTTAAAGCAGAAGTATGGGACTTTGTATTTCTTTTGATACTTCAGTGTGATCTGCGATATCATGGTGAAGCTAGTTATGGAGGAACATAGACAAAGTTGGTCGGGGGGTGGGCTGAGAGGGTGTTCTGTCTGTTCTCTATAGTTGGCTTGCTTCTCTAACCCACTTTCACACCAGCATGTCTAAGTTACCAGAGATCTACCACCATTACACAGTTATTCAAACACTTTCATAAGCCTAGAGGTAGCCCTGTTGAGATGAAAAATATACTTCCTCTAAATTACCATTCTATCTTTTGAGCCCCCATTGAATATGTTTTCTATTTATACAAACTCAATAATGACACTTTTAGATATTAAATATAAACATTTAATTAAGGACAAGGCAAAGGTAAATACTAATATACTAAAGAAAATAAATAAATAATGAAATGTATCACATTTTTCATATAAACCCAGACCACACTCTTCCAAGAGTGCACCTAAGTGATATCATAAAGAATGAGACCACACTTCTTGGAAGCTGGTATGTAAACACATGAAGAAAATTCATATGCTTGTGTTAACTCACATGTGCTTAGGACAACTCACAACTCTATACTGTAGACATCAATGTTATTATTCCACCCAGGAATATCAACACTACCCTGGTTCACTGTTTGACTGCTGAAGTTCAGCACTCAGCAGTCATCTTTATTTCTCTCCTCAGAAATAGGCTTTAAAAGGTGTTAGTACTTGAAATAAATAATTGTTCCCTTTTAAGCCTGACAGGGACCAGGTTCATCAAACTGGCTACCTCTCAGCTCTATGGACTAGACCAGCAAGTTGTTTGCTCACCTGGATGGTTTGCCATCAATCAAAATGAAACTTGCAGCAATATTCATTGCTCTGCTAACTAGAAAAGGAGAGCAAATGCAAAACTCCCTTTTTCTTCTCAGATCAGACATGGTAGCAGAGAGCAATAGGCCTTCATGCAAAATTTCACCTTGACCATTGATGGCAAATCTCTCTAACCAGTCAGGAATCATTCAACTAAAGTATTTTCTAAGCTAACTACCTCAAAGTACCAGTGTTCCAACATAACAGACTTTCATCCTTCTTTCCCAGGCCATCTCTTCTCTTCCTACCACTGTCTTCCTATAATAGTTGTAGTTCCATGCTTTATATGATAGCTGCCTGATTGATTTTCAGTGCCTTACATTTTACATAAAAAAATCACAACTTCCCAAATTTCTTCTATCATATTGTTAGACTTTTCCCAATAATAATCACCATCAAATGACTATTTTTTCTCATTTTCTTAGATTTATCTGCTTAATAATGATACACACATTAGCTGAGGTAGCCATCATACTTTCTCTTATATCTCCAATGAAGCAGTTTGTCTCTTTGGTGCCCATGAAATTGTGTTCTTCACACTAACATTTCTTAATCTCTTAAATAAATAAAACATTTATTTCTACCTCTTTATGATATTGAACTGTATCCACATAAGCAAAACATCATTGCACATTATTAAAAAGACATCCAAGTCCAAACCTACACCACAGGCCATTTTCTCTCTCAAATTTCCAAAATCCAATCTAAATGCTGTTTCAACTTCTGTATATTTTAACAGTGTATATTACAACAAAGTTGTTTTTCTACTTGTATTAGCCATCAAAATGTTCATTCATCATAGGGACGATACCTGATACCCTTTGACAAATAATAAAAATCTCTTCCTTTAAAGCCCTGCCCCCACCTTTCCTGCCCTTGTCATTACTAACTGCTCCATATGAAATGAGCCATAAAAAGCCAAATAAAGAGTTTATCTTATAGCATCTATGCAGGTATTTCTTCCAACAGTACAGACTGTAGCCCATCCATTATACTCTTTCATTTGGTGCAACTCTTGTACCTATACATGTCCTTCTATAAAGCCTACACACTGGGGGTCTGGCCAAGAAGGTCTAGAAACTATTCTCTTGACATTGTGTGGACACACTTGGAATATACATGTTATACTTCAGTTAGCCTTTGGTCTTGTATGACTGCTTTACCTTTTCTATTCATATATCCCTCTAATGCTAAACTAATCATTTATGAATGGATGAAAGATTGAATAAAAGAACATATATCAAGTGCCTCATCTACTTTTTTTTCTGTGTGGATCATTAGGCTGAACTTTCAAAAATGATTATAGATCTCATTTGGGAGGCTCTTCGATGTTCCAGAGATTTATGTAATCAACACAATAGCACCCACTAACAAAAGCCGAGAAAGACTCACCATCCAGAAGGAATTCTTCTAACACTTGAACTCTGAATTGAACCTCCACCATGACAATGATGAGTACCTTGGTGAGTGTTCATCTCTATTTTTAGGCCTTGTCTAATTTTTGTAATCAAAAGATAAAGTTCTATCTCTGATAACTTTTAAGGAGTCTGTAATTTTGGCACATAAATGGGAGATAAGGTGATGAAGGAGAACCTTTAAGGGGGTTTGTGGCTTTATTGACACAAATGCCTTCACTATATTCAACAAGCAATAACTACAATGACATCTTGTATTCCCTATACTCGACAGTCAGTTCTGTGACAGTAAAGATGTGACTTTCTAACCCTCCTCTGACCTGAAGAGTCTTTTTATGTTGTCCTTAGAATTCATTGTTCTGTCCTGGGTAATTTTTAGCTTTGGTATTGCTCACACTGTTCTTACAAAACTATGACACTCACCTACACTGTTGGTTCCTTGTCATTGCTTTCCTCTACTGGACACATATTAGAAAAATCCCAAGCAGGATTAGTATTTTGCACAACTGTGTTTTTCTCTTTTGAATTGTTCACCTTTATTTCCCCTTCAAATGCATCATTTGTATTTTTCCCTTGAAAATTTCATTTCAAAGACTTTGTCCCTTTTAGGCTGACTTTGCATGTATGAGTTTAGGCTTGTTTATCTCACCTGTTATTTCTGTTTGTTCTTTTGAATCTACTATCCCCAGATCCAAGGTGAACATTATACTATGGACAACTCTTTATTGCATTATGAAATCTAAGGCTATGGGACCTCTTTTTCCAAAGTTCCCATCATCTTTACTTTGACAGCCAGTTTCTCCTTATTAGTTAGAATCTGAATAAAGAAAACATCTCACCCAATTTTCATATCCAACTTTTGAAGAGTAAAATTACCAAGGTAAGTCAAAATCTATCAGATTTATATCTAACAGTAGTTAGAATTTAGATAGATCCCCCTTCTGCCAAGTACTATGCTAAGTGTTTTGCAAATATCTCATTTGGTCTTCAAAATAACCATGGGAGGTAGATGTTATTATTCCCATTTTAGAGTTAGAAGAAAACAGAAGTTTACTGACTTACCCACGGCTATACAACTAGTAGGTAACTGAAGTCAGGTTTGAACTTAGGTTTTCCTTATCCTAGGCCCCTCACTCTATTTCTATGCCACCTACATGTCTCAGATTCTCTTCTTTTATGAGAGAAATGCATCAGGGCTCAAGTCTTCTTTTTTTTATTAATATATTATATCCCTTCAGCCAACTTTAAAAAAATATGGCTTTCTGAACTCTTCATTCAATTCCTCAATCAAGATTTTGCTATCCAAAATAATCTTACTTCATTCAGCAGGAGATTTATCCTTATCTATGTATCCATGGAGGAGAATTCTGAATCCCTCTCCTTTAGGATCCTTGAGAAAGAGAGATGATAAAAAAATAAAGTGATTTAAAAGTATTATCACCTTTCAGACCCAAGAGAAGACAATTTACATGTGCAAATCCCCTTTTTAGAAATCTCTGAAAATGTTTTAGTCACATAAGTGCCTTTCAAGGAAGCCCAGAAAGACAAGACCACATAGTCATTGAAAATCAGTGCCTTCTGCCTCCACCCAATCCACAAATCCAAATTAATCTCTATTTCACTGGTACTATAGAATTTCTCTTAGTATGACCATTCAAAGGCAGAACTGTAATAATTATATAGTAACAAATGGAATGTGGGTTAATATTAATGCTTCCCAAAAAAGCACAAAGGAATAAGAGAAAGAAAGGGCCACACCATAGACATTAAAGGGTGCTCCTATCAATGTCTTCCTGAAATGATATTTACGTGAATAAGTAGTAATGTAATCAAACAGCAACAATTATGAATGAATGTGTTAATAAAGCACTTAGAATAAAGCATTTGCATACTTACTATGTGCAAAGTTGGGGATATAAATAGAAATGTAAGACAGTATCTCCTCTCAAGGAACTCATTCCAATGGGAGAGACATTACATCTGGAAAGTTACAGCTGTAAGACAGATGGAAAAATTCCATAGTCCTTAAGGTGTAGCCGTAAAGCAGATGGTGAGCACCTCTTCATTGATAAAATGCTTTGATGATGTCAAGGACTTCAATTGCAAGAACTTTCTTTTCTGGGTCTCCAGTAGCTATGTCACAGAAGGATTTGCCAAGCTGCATCTCTCACAGGGTTCATTTCTCAGGATGACAATGGCTGAGGGCACTAGGTTGGGAGCGTTTCTATTCCCAAGACTCTTGACCCTTATTGACAATTAAGTACCTAATATGTAATTATTGATAATTAAGTACTTACTACTAGACAACCTAGGTGCTCTGATACAAAATCAAAAGGAAATAAGAGCATACAAAAAAGTAGCATCAAAAAGTGCATGAAACTTAAGTCAATTCAACAAGTATTTATCAAACACATAGTACTTCTGGAAATAAATATTGAAGCAGAGAGATAGTCTCACCTCAAGGAACTTACATTCTAATAGGGGAAGATAACACTTATAAGGAAACTGAAAAATCAGGGAGGGGAGATACCTACATGATATAGAAAGTCCAAAGAGTCAGGAGTGAGCCTAGAAAAGAATGAGATCATAGATAACCTGGGCATCCTCCTTAGAATGGAGGTTTGGGGAAGAAATAGCCAACCAAAGGAAGAGCCCTTCCAATGTGAGAAATACAGGGGTACAATGAACTTCTGAGTTTAAGAGGCTTCTTTAGCATAATAGAGAAAACCTAGAGTGTCAAGAATGTAGGCCAGAGAAAAATGAAAACATGGTTGGCCTGGTCATCCTGCTCAGAACAGAAGTTCTGGTAGGAACCAGCCAAATGGAGGAAGAGGTCATGGGGTAGAGGGCACTTCTATCATGAGAAGTACAGAAGTAAACTTCCATCAAGTGAATAAAACAACTAATTAGTCAAATAACATTTTAGAATGGAGGGAACCAACAGATTTAAATAAACTAGTATTTATTTACTCTTGGGCTATCAAAATGACCTAATATTTAATCCCCTTTGTAGGTGCATTTCTTCCCTCATGCTAATTTGATAATACATGAATTGAATGAGCATAAAGTTAAATAAAAACACAGGAAAATAGCTCTTTTAATATTATGGTAAATTTATTTAATGGAAGAAATTGTTGAAGACTAAAAATGTCAATAAAACAGGTGTTAAAATGGTGCTCTGAAAGATTCTTGCAAACATTGCATTAATTGACAAACTTTAGAAATGCAGTGAAGGACATCCTGATTTCCTGATTTCAATTCTCTCTTTTCTACTGAAGCCCCATATAACTGCCAAAATGATTTTCCTTAAATATGTGTCTGACCTTGTCACTCGTCTATTTGATAAATTCCACTGTTTCCTTATGACCTCAAAGATAAAATATTATATCCTATTTTTGACTTTTTAAATTTGTTTTTCCCTTTGTGGAGAGGGAAGGCAGGGCAATCGGGGTTAAATGACTTGCCCAAGGTCACACGGCTAGTAAGTGTGATCAAGTGTCTAAGGACAGTCCTCCTGACTCCATGACCAATGCTCTATTCACTGCTCCACCTAGCTGCCCCTGACTTTTTTTAATTTTTTAATTTTATTTTAGGCTCAAACTCCAGAACTCAAATGCAGAATAGAGAAAAGAAATAAAAATATTTTATAAACAAATATCAGAATTTAAATGCAAAGTAAGAACGAAAAGAAAACATGTCATGAGCATAGCAGAACATAAGAAAGGATTTAAAATATGTAACAATAAATTTTCATTTCAAGAAACCTGTATGATAAATAATAGATGTGTTAAGAATTGTCCCTCTTTTTTTGCTTCCTTGTGAGTTTTCTTTTGTTCTCTGCTTTGCACTTTTTTACTTTGTTCTTTTTTCCCTCATCCCAAACTCCCAGAAGACTACAATAAAGTATAGATATGTTTCTCTATAGCTATCGGTTTATGCATACACATATACATATATACACACATATATAGACATATATTTTCCCCAACATATTCTACTCCTGATCTTCATTTTTTATACTTGTGTATATTTCTTGTTTCTTATCCCTCCTGTCTCCTCTACTTTACTGCTACCCACTGCCTTGCCCTCCTATGACTTGCCTACCCCCCTCCAAGGATCTCTCCCCTATCCTCCCATTCCCATAAATCTAAACACCCTTTCTATAACCCCCTTTTACCTATTCCCTCATTCTCCCCTCTAAAGATCCTTCCCTTGTCCTCTCTCCCCTCCCTATGCCCCTGCCATTTCATTTCTTCTGAATTTAGAAGATTTTATGCTCTTCTAAATATATATGTATTCTTCCCTCTTAAACCCATTCCTGATGAAAGTAGGTTACCAGAACTACCAGCCCTCCTCCACCATCTAATCCCTTGGTATCAATTCTTCCTCTTGCAACTCATTTGTATAAAATAATTACTCTTTTTAGCTGTTCCTAAATGGTTTTACTTTTTACTTTCATAGCATGCTCAGGTTTACCTCAATCTATCTTATCTTAGACATACATTTTACATATATAAAAAGTAAACGGTCTGTCCTTATGAATTATTATTAGTCTTTGGTGTGTACCTTATATTTCTCTTGGTTCTTTTATGTTGAATCTTCTATTAAGTTCAGGAATGGTTTTTTTATAAAAAAGTCTTGAGAGTCTGAGAGTTTATCAAATGTCCATTTTCACTCAGGATAATACTTAAATTTTCAGGGTATGATATTTGTGACCAGAATCCCAGTTCTTTTGCTCTTTGATACGTTGTGTTCCAAGACTTTGCAGTCCTTTAACATCTCTGCTGCTAGGTCTTGTGTGATTATAATTGTGGCACCACCATATTTAAATTGTTTTAATCTTTATGCTTTTGATATTTTTTTCTTGAGTTGAGGGTTTTGGAAATTGACTATGATATTCCTATGAGTTTTCCTCAAAGGATCTCTTCTAAGTGATGATCAATGGGTTATTTCTATTTCTATATTACCTTTGTTCTAATGTTTCAGGACAATTTTCTTTAAGTATTTCTTGTGTTTTTATACCAAGATTCTTTTTATTATCATAACTTTCAGTTAGTCTGATTATTTTTATATTTTCTCTTCTTGATCCATTCTCCAAATCTGTTGTTTTTCTTATAAGATTCTTCACTTTCTTTTCTATTTTTTCATTATTCATATTTGGGTTAATTATTTCTTGATCTCTTATAATTTTCTGGCATTGCTTTGCCCAATTCTAATTTTCAAGGTGTAATTTTCTTCCTTAAGATTTTTGATCTCCTTTTCTAATTGGTTGACTTTACTTTCATAATCTTCTTGTTTTTCTTGGATTATTTTTTAGTTTTTCCTCCATCTCTGTCATTTGATTTTTAAAGTCTTTTTTAAGATCTTCTATTATTGGGGCAGCTAGGTGGCACAGTGACTAGAGCACCAGACCTGGAGCAGGAGGAACTGAGTTCAGATCCAGCCTCAAACACTTAACACAAAAACTAGCCATGTGACCTTGGGCAAGTCACTTAACCCCAATTGCCCTACCTTCCCCCCTCCAAAAAGAAAAAAAAAGCTCTATGATTTCTTTTTGGGCAGGTGACCATCTGACATTACTCTTTGGGGGCTTCTTTACTTCAATATCCTCCTCTCAAGATGAAGCCTACTCATTTCTATTCACATAATAGATTTCTATGGTTGGATTCTTTCTCCTTTGCTGTGCATTTTTTTGTGGTAATAGTTTAATTTTTGTAATCACCTCTAGCCCTGGAATATGGGAAATTGTGCCTCTTGCCCCATATCTTCAGTTCTTCCCTCTAGTCTGGAACCAAAGCCAAACCTCCAACCTCCTGTAAGTGCCCTCAGCCAGGTGCTTTCTGCCTCACTGCTTCTGCACTCCCTGAGTGTGTGCTGATTCCTTCTCATGCTGGTTGCTCTCTGCAGCACAGCTGGGTCTGGCATTCCTCATCAACAGAGGTTCCCTCAATCTTCCCAGGTTCAAATGCCCAACATCCCTCACTATGTTGGGGGGGGGGGGGTTTGAGGGGGAAGGAGAGCTCCTGTGACTGGTCCAAGGCAGACTCTCAAACCAACTAACCCTAGGGCTTGCTGCTTGTTGTTTAAAACAGAACCTAGCCTGGAGGTGTTTACTCTTCACAGGGACCAAACCTCTTCTTGTAGTTTTTCTTCTGATCTTCTCAAATTGTCCCAGGAAGACCCTGGTTGTGGCACTATTCTTATGTATCTCCATCCACATTTTGTTCACCCTAAGGTGCTATTTTAATGCTTTTGTAGGGGGAAATCTTGAGAGCTTGGAATTTTCTGACCTACTCCACCATCTTCCCAGAATTCTCTCTCCTCTTTTTGACTTTGACAAGCCTTTCACTGCTTGGCTCCAACCTCACTTTCAAACTCATGATACATTATTCCTTTTCTCTAACTCTGAGTTCAAGTAATCTGACCCTCTTGCTATTATGTCTACATGAACATCTTCTGTCTCCTATCCTTATGCCTTTGAACTGTCCAGCCCTCAAAACTGGAATGCACTCTTCCCTCATTCCCAGCTTTTAGAACCTCTTCCCCAGTACTCAGTTCAAGTACAGCCCTTCTGCATGAAGCCTTTTCTGATTCCGCAGCTGCTAGTGCCCTCCTTCCCAAAAACGACCTTATATTTATTCCACATGGATTTATATATGAATTTGTTGTATTAGCTGATAGAAAGAGGGTAGGAGTCATGTACTTTTTGGCTAATGAATAATTAGGACATTATTTTTTTTTCCTCTAAGTTTCCTGGAATTCCTATATTAGAATATCCAAGGATATTAGGAATATAGAAAGTCCTATATTAGGTCAAAACCCTAAAATGTGATATATTTGGAAGATAAAAATGTACCCTCGAATCTAGATCACATTTAGGCCTTATATTAGTTAGATATTTTTTCAGGGGGGTAGGAGTATGGCTTATATTCTGAATGATAGAGTAACTATTCAAAGAAGATATATCTTCAAAGGCAAATAGATGACAGTCTACTTCCTGTGGGTTTAATAGAAAAGGATACCATCAAATGTCAGAAATGAGTTTTAGATTCAGAATGCCTTTTTTTATTCCTAACTAAAGTGTAATGTACTTCTACTTGCCAACATGCCTGGTATTTTTCTAATAAGTTCTGTGCAAATCAAATATGTTTTGAATACCTTGCCATTTAAAAGAGCTCTGTGGTGAGTCATTTTGCAAACCAAATCCTTACATTTAATTCTTCTATATTAAAATTTTCAGAAATCTCTATATTGGTAGATTTTAAGTAAAGGCATGCATATTCTTTGATGGAACATGAAAACAAAATGAATGTCTATAAGAATAAGAATGAGTTATCAGTGCTACCTGGTAATGTGCTGATGTGTAAAGGCTATCTCTTTCCAGAGACTCCAGGTGGTAAATTGCATTGATAAGGTGTTTATTACCTTTTTTTACTAGTTAATGTTCTATAGCAGGGCAGGGATGTCCTTGGACTGACACCTGCATGAAACTCTGTCAGAGTTTCTTGTGAAACTTTGGAAACACAAAGGAGATCTAGGGAAAAGGAAAAAATGCAGATAAGGGAAAAACAAGTTTGCAAAATTATTCAGAAAATCATGTTATATGAATATAAATTGGGTGCTGAGTGGATAGAGTGCCAGACCTGAAGTCAGGAAACCTCATCTTCCTGGGTTCATATCTGGTCTCAGATACTTACTACCATGTGACCCTGGACGAGTCACTTGACCTTGTTTACCACAGTTTCCTCATTTATAAAACAGTTTAGAGAAGGAAATGGCAAACCACTCCAGTATCTTTGCCAAGAAAATCCTGAATGGAGTCATGAACAATTAGAGAAGACTAAATAATTGAAGAACAAGAAGAAATAATTGTACTTATCACTAATCTTAATATAATTTTATGAGATTTCAGAAAGAATTTTACAAATATCTCATTTTATTCTCACAAGAATCCTAAGAGGTAGGTACTATTTCTATTCTCATTTTATAGATAAGGAAACTATAGTTGAGAGAAATAAAATGACTTGCCCAGGGTCATGCATCTAGTGTCTGAAGCTGGACTTGAACTTAGGTCTTCCTAACTCCATGTCTAGCCCTCTATCCACTATGCCAACTGGATGTCTGTTAACATGATGATGATGATGATGATGACTTTTTTCAATATTTCCACAATAAAGTAGCTTACTTTTAATTAGGTGAATTGTGCCTCTTACCCCACAATTCCATTCCACTCAGTTCTATATTGATTAAGGGTTTGGTATATAGAAGGAACTGTCCTTTATAACAGAATGCAGAGGTGAAGTAGCCTCAGTGGATTTACAATATAGTTGGGCAAGGAATCTGGAAGGAGAAAGGAAATTAGTCTACCACGAGGTAAAATTCAAGGGCAAAGAAGAGAACAAAACAGATGTCCTAGGAAAATTTTAGAAAGAAGAGATTACTTTTAAGTTGAAGAATCAGAAGACCTTGATTGGCACCTGAACTGGGTTAGAAAGGAGAAGATGTGGAGATGTGGAGAAAATGTTTTCGAAGAGTGGGGCAAAGCCTATTCAAATACCTAGGATCAGGAGAACAGAGAATGTGCATGAATAATCCATCAATCTGGTAATCCATTGGGCTGGAATGTGGGGTATGTAAAGCAGAAGGATGAGAAATTAGACTAATCATTGTACAGCATCATATTGGAGAAGGCCTCGAATACCAAGCTAAGGCATTTATACTTTTTTCTAGAGGCAAGAGAAAATCAGTCAGACATTGAGCAGGAGGGTGGCAAGGTCAGACCTTTGCTTTGGAAAGGTTATTTTGGCATCAGTTTGAAGGATATGTGGGAGCAGGCAAACCCTAGAATGATCTCCTGGAGGACAAAGACTATTTTTGTCTTTTTTGTATCCCCAGCATTCAGCACAGTGTCTGATACACAGTAGATTAATAAATGCCATTGACTATCTCACAGTTTGATGTGGAAAGAGACACACTTAATTAATATCACTAAGCCTTGGTTTCCTCATTTGGAAAATGGAAGGCTTGGACTCCCTTGGTTACTTCTAACACTATACCTATCATAATATAAGTCAAAAAATGAAAATAAGACTCAGATACACCTACCCTCAGTTTGGGAGACAGTCAATAAAAATGTACATATTCAAGAGATGCGCTATCTTGTGCAAGAAACAGCAAGGATGCCAGTGTCACTGGATTATAGAGTTTGTAGGGGTGCATAAATTTATCTATAGTCTAGAGAGTAGTGATAGTACTTAATCCCTTTTCATGTATGTAACATTTTGATTTAGTATTCATTTTATCAGGCCTAATTTTTGCGACACATTGGCACAAGGTTTAAAGACTTCCAAATGCTTTTGTACATTTGACCCCACCCCCAAAAAATCAGTAAGTAAAAGTCTTTATCTCTGTAGTCTGTGAAGGAATCTGAAAATCTCCCATGGTTCAGTGCTTTGGGTCAAGCCATGATCAACATAGAGCATGCAACTAAGGACATGGAACAAGGTTTTTGAGTTTTTAATGGGTACCATCAAAAAGTAAACATATGAAAAATATAGCTGCTCTTGGAGGTCACCGTCATGTGGAACCCCAGTGAAATAGTTGTTAGTCAGGAGGCAGAAGGATGGTAGGTGCATGACTGAAAAAGTGTAATGAGAAGAGTGTTAAAAGAGAGCTTGGGGAGGGGGTGTCACAGACAAAAGAAAACCCAACAACTTTTTTCTGCTTCTCTATTTTGCATAGGTCAGGATCTGCATATCATGCCTGGCTTCTTAAGCAGTTGAATATGTGTAATCATTCTTAATACTGAATGACAGAAATCCCATTCAGAAGAGAAAAGCCGTATCTAAAAGAAGAAAAATGTTCCCAATCCCTCTGAACCAGTCTTGTAAAGAGGATGGATGATAGGCACCTGGTTTCCTGGCTTCCCGGCTTCCCTAAAGTCCCAGCTTTTACGATTTTAGTCTCCCCATCTATAATTCCTATCAAGTGAGGCACAAGCTTGGATTGGTAGATAAAATATTCTAAAGAACAAAATTTTTGACTATAGGAGTTTTGGAGAACTGAACCAAGAATTCTGCTTCTGAGATGAATTGGAAAAGTTGCGAGAATGAAGATGAAGACCTTGGGAAAAGGAGCTAATGATGCTGCTGGTAACATACAGGGAGACCTGCGCATCCTACCTCTGGGGCACCCTAGCCATCCCTCATATTGTTTCATGGGTGACTTTCATGAAATAACTGGTATTTGAGATCAGGCATGGAGGGGAATGGTGGCTTGTCCCCTAGATTGTCCACTTTTGTAGCCAACTGATTCAGAAATGCTAAGCACCAAGGAGGAGACAGTAGGTAGAGGGGCACAGTAATGAGGAGTAGGTGCAATGGCAATCTAAACATTGGGAGTCAGGCAGTATGTGTAGCAGATGAGAAAATGAGCCACTAAGAGTGAGGAAAGTGGTTAAATGGTAGAATGATAGCTCAAGGCATGGGAAGGGGGATGGTTAATCTTTGATTATATATGACCTGAAAAAGGTTTCATAGTGTAAGGCTGGTGGGCCAGCCTTCATTATTTATAACTTTAAGGGTACAAACATATCAGGGAGTGTGGCAATTCTCCTTGCCAACTCCTGAATGTTTTTATATTAGTAAAATCTAGTTAAAATAAACCTAAGCACTAGCACTGTGGGAATTGGAGAGCCACAGATGATAGTATTACTTAATTTGGAGTGAGAAGGGACATTAGAAGTCACCCAGGTCAACCCTTTGTCTTATAAATGAATCCTCTTTACAGAATTCAAATAAATGGTCTCAAGTACCTGCTTGAAGATATCTAGTAATGAGTTTTTTGATTTGCTATTGCAGAGGAGAAAGGGGTCAGTAATGTCTTGCTTAAATAAAGTGAGGATTGCATATTGACACAAATTGAATGGAATCTAGTTAGTCTACTCCTCTAAGAGCTACAAAACTAATGTATATCTGAAGGGCTAATAGTTGTGTACAATTTTGTATATCCACAATAATACACATAAATCAGACTCTAAGTGTTAGCATCTGTGGTTTTAAAGGGCAATGCCTATGTACTGAAATAGCCAAAATGCATCATAATACAATCCTATCAATGAAATACTCAAATGTATCCATAATACAATCAATCAATTATCAATGGACTATCCCCTTCTACAATACAAATAGCAACCCAGGGTCTAGTCATTCTATGTAACTCTTGTCAATGTCCTCCCACAAATTTTCCATGGGAAATAGCCTACATGTCGGGGATTTTATTTACTTCCTCTCACTTGACACTGGGAATATTCCGATGGCAATCAAAGAAATGAATATGTATTCACTCCCAAATAATATTATGAGAGAATGTGTAGTAGGATTGTTCTAGTAATTCCTCTGATGTTCTGGGATGGTTACCTATGACTACGTAAGGAAGTTTCACAATGGAGCCACATCATGTGGAAAAAAAACCCCAACATATAAATAAAAATAGGAATACACTAAGCACAGGTCATTATCTGTAATCCAAATGAAAGTTAAAGCATTTAATGTATCCTAGGGACTTCTGAAGCTATAATGAAATGGAAATGCTTCCAGACACACATGCTTAGAGAGATTATTTTGAGGCTCATAGAAATGCAAAACATTTCAGTTTTAGAGGCAAATATAGGATCTTCAATCAGATGAGACTAATAGCAAGTTCATCATTTTTGAAACCCTACCTAGACACTAAAGGTTTTTCAGTCTAGTTTCAGGAGTAAGTTCAGCCCTCTGGCTTTTCATAAAACAGTGACACAGCTGTTTGAATATTTTGAAGGTGTGGCAATATGGGGTGGAAGCCATTAAAAAATGGAGCCCCTGCCAGGAGTAGCTATTATAGTTCTGAGAATGCCTGTGGAGAAGGGAGGAAATCTCCATGAGACTCTATTGCTTCTAACAGTTGCCTACTGAGGAGAATTATCCAGGAAGAATACCCTTTGCAGTATGTTCTACTAGATGCAGGTTTTTTGAAGTCATCCAATAATTATTTGGGTGTTTTTAGATAGGACCAGGCTTGAAAACAACATGCAAAGGACAAGAAGTGTTAAATATGTTCTGGAAACATAATTGGTCACACTTTTGTACTATCTAGCCTGAAATTAACATGATGAGTTTTAGAAACTTTGACAAAATTCATGAACTTGGAAATTAAACAAAATCTAAAACATTCTTGATTTGATCATGCTCACTTTTTTAATTGGTGTTGGTTCCATGCTGTGAACATATTCCCTGTGGTACCAATGGTAATGCTCTGAACTTAAAGAAATACTGGTGTGAATGTTGGGAGGGGATAGTTGTTTCTTTGTTTTATCTCTCAGACAATAAATAGTAGCAGTAACATCACCTATTGTGCATTTGAAATAAAAGAATAAGGATCTCTAAAATAAATATTCCCAGCAGTGAGTGGTCAAAATATTCAATGTGCTCTCCACTGTTTAATAATGCCAAATTATCAGGAATTTCCTGCGCTGTTACTGGTGGAGACTCTTGAGTAAGTTGAGCTTACAATCATGAGATCAAAGACTTAGAGCTATAAGAGGCCTGAAAGGTTGTGAGTAATCCAACGTTCAGAGAGTCTAAATGACTTGCCCAATGTCCAATCGGTAGTACAATGAAAGAGTATTGTGCAACAAAGGTACTCTGACATCAAATACTACATTCTTTTCACTACACCACATTGTCTCCTTGAAACAAATATCTCTAATATTTGGAAATTGCTGAGATGCACAGCATTTTTTTAAACTTCTAAACATTAAAAATCTGTGATTTCCTTAGGGAAAGTGCTCAGGCACTAATTACAACCTCCCCTTTCTCTGCTTGAATTGCTGAGTTTGAGTTGGTGCCATAAGTCCCTTCTCTGTCTCACTCCCACCTCCAACAGAGTTGGGGAAGGACAAAGAAAAAATAATGGCAAGTGACCTTCTAAAAACGAAATTATCTGAATTTAGCCAGGTTGGTTTTTGGAAGGCAGACTTGATGCTGAAGCATTTGCATATGGGTAAGACCTTGACAGAGCTTCCATTCTCCTAACAGAACCTTTGCAAAATCAAGTGCATATATGTGTGTGTATTTATCACACACACACACAGACACACACAGACACAGGCTCTCTCTCTTTCATATATATATATATATATATATACACATATATATATATATACACACTATAAATATATCTCTCTATACATATACATATATGTATACACACATATCTCTCTATATATATATATATATATATATATATATATATATATATAAAATCTTCCAAACCCTAGGCCCAGAACTCTATCCACTGAGCCAATTAGCTGCCTCTAGTTAGAGTGGGAGTCAAAACACCTGAGTTCAAATCTAACTTCAGGTACTAGCTATATGATCCCAGGAAAGTCGTTTAACTTCTGTCTGCCTTATTTTTATCAACTATAAAATGGGGATCATAACAACACCTATCTCACAAATTTGTTGTAAGAATAAAATGAGATAATATTTGTAAATGCTTAGTACAGTGCCTCGTACTTGGTAGAGCACTTAAGAAATGTTAATTCCTTCCATACATTGGTTGATTTGTTTTTGTTTGGCTCGACTGTATTTATTTGTTCCTAGAATAGGGGAGTTGATAGAGATGAAACAAAAACAAAAAGAAAAGAACATTAATAAAATATTAAAAGTACTCAGAAGAAAACAAGAAGTTGTTCAGAAGGGGAAACAAGCAAATGACCATTTTATTGCTACCTTTTTCAATTTAAAGTGTACTTTAAAAAAAGCTATGTAACAAAAGATCACAATTTCACACACAATTCACTTTTTTTTCTATACTGAAATGTTTGTTTGATGATCACTGCCTCCTTCATTCACCACCATCACCCCAAATCAGAACAATTCCTGGCCTTGGTTTCATTTCTGACCCTACAATCATCATAGATGGGAGTAGCCACCAACATTAACTGCCACCAATAACAGGTAAACCCAAATGGCTTGGGTAGAAGACCCAGACCACTTGTCCTACTTTCAGATTAGCTCCAAGTATGTAATCTTACCAAGAATCCAATATTACAACAGTTCCTTTAAGTGCTGTCTCCTTAGCAGTCACAGCTACTGAAGACCTGGAAAGAAAAGCTCATCCTCAAAGGCCTTGGTGCTTTAAAATGGCTCAACAACACAAAGTGATAACATTTTATCAGTGAAACTGACATGAAAGAAGATGCAATATCTTTTGATTTGCCATTGAATCATAAAAACCATGGGGTCTTTCTATATGATTTGTAACTGAAACCTACCAAATATCTTATTTTTGCCATTATAAAGTGAGTTTCTTGAGTGCAGGGAATATCTTGCTTTTCTATTTATATCCCTGGTGCTTATCACAATGATGCATTTCTTTAGTAAGTGCTTAAGAGATTTTTTCTTTCATTCTTCATTCATTCATTCTTCTATCTTCCATTTAAAATAAAAAACAATTATATGCATACAATATATTGTATGATTGTTACTACAACCCTGTGAGTTAGGTAAGGTGGGGATTGTTATCTCCAGTTTACAGAGGAGAAACACAGGACTTAAAGAACTTAAGTGACATACTTACCATAGTAAGCTGCAGATCCAGGTATTGAATGTATGTCTTCACATTTCAAGTCCAATGTTTTCACTAAAACCCTATGCTACTTACCACCATCATCAAATAACTTTTTTGAAGCTTCCTTCCACGTGCCATTACTATTGGGTTTATAAAGCTATATAGAAGGCCAAACTGAGGACTAGCGAAGATGGTAGAGGAGGAAGAAGAAGAACAGGCCAGGTCTCTTCTCAACTAGTCCAAAAATGATGTAAGAGCACCAGACAAGAGTGAACAGGAAAACTAAGAAGAAACCAAAGTGAGTGATTTTCAAGCACAAGATCATTAACTTGTCTCATAGTTAAGTGTCTGGGGTGGGAAAAGTACAAAAGGGAGGGGACTTCATCCCTGAACCTAAGAGTGAATTAGGAACTCAAATTACCCTCTTCTTGGATCAAGAAAAGCCTGGCAGCTCTGTAGCTTGGACCTTGAAGCTTTATTGAAGACATGTCCCAAACATAAGGGATTAAAGTAGAAACTACAGGACCAGCAGCAAGCCTGATCGTCACATCATTATGAAACTGCAGAGCTTTCTAATTAGCTGTGTCCTAGAGTTCCAACCCAGCGGCAAGTCTACAGTTGCATTACCTGCAAACAGGGATCTAGACCCTGAAATGACCGAAAGAGAAAGAATTTGCCCTGGCTCCTACAACTTAATGTACAACAGAAGTTTGTAGCACCTTGGTGAGTCACTCTTAAGATTTTTGGAGAATATAGCACTAAATATACAGACAAGATAGTGGCAGAACCTAACAAGGCCCCCAACATTCATTCCTGAGGTACCCAAAGCTAGACTCTCACACAAAGTCCTAATTCATTAAGTAAAGAGTGATTAAAAAAAGACTCATTATAAAGAATTATTATGATGCCAAGTACACCAAATTTATAAATCCAGAAGAAGAAAATAATACCCAAACACACACAAGCAAAGTCTCAAAGAAAATGTGGTTTGGTTACAGGATTAATTTCAATTCTTAAAAGAAATACGAGGTTTGAAAATAAAAATGATACTACAAATTAGTTAAAAGCATGAGAGAAAAGATAGAAAAGGGATGAGAAATTGGAGAAAAGATTTAAAAGAAGAATTAACAGTATAACACATGTAGCAGTAAAAGTTACCCAAGTAAAAGACTCCTTAAAATCATAATGGGCCAAGTAGAACTTAATGACTTCATGAGACAATAAAAAATATTAAAACAAAGTCAGAAGATTTTAAAAATAGAAGAAAAATAAGGTATCATACCAAAATCAACTAACTTAGAACACAGATCAAAGAGAGACAATTTACGAATCATTAAATTACCTTTAACCTATGACTGTAAAAGGAACTTGGATATCACATTTCAAGATATCACAAAAGAAAACTGCACAAACCTGTTCGAGACAGTGAGCAAAATAAAAATTGAACAAATACACTAATCACTTCTTGGAAAAAACCTCAAAATGTAAACTCTTAAGAACTTCATAGTCAAAACCAAGAGCTTTTCATTCAAAGGAAAAAAAGTATATCTATCTGTATCTATCTGTCTATCTATCTAACTATCTATGTGCATTCATACAGAGACAAAACACCATACATATATATAGACATATACATATATACACACTATACACATATATGCATATATGTACACATTAATTACATTAATTAAATACAATTAATTCCAGCTGTCTTTGTAGGCTCAAACACCAAGAAGTCTAATGAGGTAATAGCCTCATGAAATAATAGCAGTGAAAACTGATCACTAATCTCTAATGTGCTCACCTGGCTCTCTTCCCCCAGCAGCCACCATGTTCTGTCAGGGCAGAATAGCAGGACCCACAGGCATTTGCTCTGAGATACACTCAGCAATACCCTTGCTCTAACAGCAGTCTCTTCCAACACACCATGCCCCTGGCCTCACTCAACATTCAGTGGCAAAACAAATATAGTAGAATCCAATTCTTCCTAACCTATATTTCAGCTGTGCAGAAGAAGTGAAAGTATGAGGATACAGAAGCATGCTTGTTCTGGAATAACAGTATGTTGTACTATAGCACTTCTCATTCAGAGAACTAAAGAAAAGAAGGAATTAGGTCAGGATGCCAGCATATATATAGAGCTACACTAAGCCTGAAGGAAAAGATACTGGCATGCAGCTGAGGCCAGTATTGTCCCCCCAAAAGTCACTTTGGTCATGGTCCAAAGCTGGTGAAAAGTGAGTCTCTCCAGTGTGGAGGAGGTGGGAGTCAGTTTTCAGGACTATGGGATCAGCCAAGAAAGGGAAAGAATCAGAAAATGAGTGACAAGGAATTATAATTCCTATGATTTTCAAAGATATAAGAAGGAAGAAAATAGTTAAAAAATCTTGAGAGTTAGTAGATAAATCAACTAGGAAGACATTAAAACAAAATGGAAAATGACTACCAGGGCATCCAAATGAATCCAGACATCTCTAAATAAATATTACAAGCAAATGAAATTCAATAAAGACCTCATGATGCAGAAAACCTTTATATTCCTAAAAGTGTATGAATCCACAGCAGGGTGTTCCCAAATGGCCTCAAGAAAAAAAAATAAGAATAATCAAAAGAGAATTTGTGTTTTTTTCAGTAGAAATAAGCGGCAGAATAGAAAAATTTGAATGCATAGTGATAAAGCTCTCCAGTACAGCAAAAAGAAAGAACAACTGATTGGTAATACAAATACAAAAAAAGTAAAGGAAAATCTGAAACAAAAAAGAAACCAAAAAACCACATCATCTCTATACAAGCAAAAACGTATTAATCAGGGGCGGCTAGGTGACACAGTGAATAGAGCACTGGCCCTGGAGTCAGGAGGACCTGGGTTCAGATCCTTCCTCAGACACTTAACACAAAAAATAGCCATGTGACCTTGGGCAAGTCACTTAACCCCAATTGCCCTCCAAAAAGCAAAACAAACAAAAAAAACCATATTAATCATGAAGAAAGGATGCACAGAGATAACTGAAGGATCATTGGTATTCCAAATGAACAGGACAAGTTAAAACAAACCAACCCTGAATATCATAATGCAAGAAATAATAAAGGAAAATATCTTAGGAGGAAGATATGATACAAACGTCCTGTCAGAAATCAGATGCCATCAGGGACTATAGAGGGAGTCAAATAAGACAGGACACCTGAGAGTTGGGGTTTTTATTTTTTTCTTTATTTTGAGGATCTTAAAACAAATAAGGAAAGAGAAAGGAAAGGTAATGCGTTAGGAAATAGAGGGGAAACAAAGATAATGGAACTTACATAATCAGAGAGTACAAATAGAAGACAACACAATGTAGGAGAAAAGGGTGGGGGAGCAGATGTCACTTGTATCTGAAGTTGGTCAAAATCCGGGGAAATATCCATATAAACACAAAAGAGTGTCATGTAGAACTATGTTAAATTCAAAGGAGAAAGAGGAGGTCATGGAGAAAGGGGAGGGGATAGAATTAGGTTTAGAGAATTGACAAATAAAACTAAGAGTAGCTTTTGTTTTTTAAAAAATTGATAAACCATTTATATTTTTGCTTTTTGGAGGGCAATTGGGGATAAGTGACTTGCCCAAGGTCACATGGCTGGTTTTTGTGCTTAAGTGTCTAAGGTAGAATTTGAACTCAGGTCCTCCTGACTCCAGGGACAGTGTTCTATTCACTGCTGCACATAGCCACCCCTAAACCATTTTCTAAAAGAAGAAAACCAAATTACTAGCATTAAACATAAAAAAAAAAAACTCAAATAGGATATCCCCAAAATTTTAGTACATTTTGAAGATCCAAGATTTCTGGGACTCTGTTCACTTTATTCACAGAGAAAACTAAAATATTCATCTATATTTTCAAGGTTTAAAGGGAAAGGTTGTTATTGACTGCAGGCCATCAGGGAAGTATTCTTAAATATACATCAACCCCAGTAACATTCTATCGCCTCCAATCAAAACGGAAATATAAACTCCTCTGAGGACTCTTTGAAAGTTAACTGTCATTTTTGAGAGTCTGAAGATTTTGGGAGAACTAAGTTTAATTTTTATTTGATAAAGAAAGCACTATGAGGAGAATTCTTAAGAGGTATTAACTGACATCCTTAGATCACTGAATTATTAGACTATAGCTACCATGTTTCAGAAGAGTCAGCAGATATAGCAAGTAAGAGGTAACTGACTGATATTTCCCACAGTTAAAAGAAGGATTTTTTTAAGAAGAAGAAATGCTTAGAATGTTTATGTTCCATACAGAATATATTTATATAAATATATTTATGTTCTATATTTATAAAAAAAATTTAGAAAAAGAAATATTCTTCTGTATTTCTCTATTATGTATTACTATTAATAAATTATATGACTAACAACAATGATGCTTGTCTAAGTCAGTGGTTCTCAAAGTATGGTCCTTTTCAGAAGGTCATCATATTTTAATATTTTAATAATACCAGGACATTTTCATTTTGAATAGAGTAAATATTGATAGATATAGCCCATATTTTTTGGCAAAAATCAATGCTCTCTTTTTACTCAAATTCACATTTGTCTGAAATGGAAGTGTGTCCCTGGAATGTAATTTTGAAGTGAATGCTAAAACAATACCCCCTCTTAGAGACCTTCTTTTTCTCAGTACCTGTCATACAGTAACACTTAATACTTGATTGTTAGTTGACTAGTCATAACGACCTATCATCATTTCTTGGATTCCCTAACATTCACATGACCCCTTCTCATAAAAGTGTGGTATGAATGAAGTTAAACAAAAGTTTTAAACAAGTTAAAATTGATTTCATTCTGATAATTTTGCAACCTATTCTAAGACAGTTGGAGAATCAGGACTGCAAAATCAGGGATTGACATCACAGATATGAAAACAGCATATTTAATTATGAGAGTATCCCATAGTCCAATAGTAATTCCTCGTGAGCTTCTCTGAACCAATCACAAATACCATTATTAAAGGATTACAAAAAGTACAACCAGTATAGGAACTTTAGAGGAAGAATTGGAGATGACAGTTTTGGAACAACTTTCAAGGCTTTCCATAGTCTGATGCCATATTCTATACTCCTGTGTGCACACCAGGCTCCTGAAAAACTGTATTAATCAATCCCATATAAGCAAAGCTTTTGAGTATCCTCAATAATTTTTGAGAATGAAAAGTCATCCTGAGTTCAAAAAAATGAGAACTGATGATCTAAGTCTATGATTTCAATTTCTTAGGATGAGAGAATTGTCAAAGTCTATGGTTAAAGTGGTTTCTTCAGTTTTTATAAACTAGATTTGGGTGCAGGGATTAGATAAGATTAAGTAATGAGAGAATATTTACATTTTAAATACTTTGGGGAGATAAAACTGAACCCTAGATTCTCTTTGAAACCAATGAGAGAGTAATAATAGAATTGGTCAAATAGCACCTGACAGATGCTATTGTATACAATCTCGCACCCTATACACCCAAACACACCAAAAAGAATGTTTGCATATAAGTCTTATCTAACTTAACTGTGGAAGGAAACATGAAACATTGATCCAAAAATAAAATATAAAGGTGCCTTTCCAACGAGGGTATAAAATGAAAAACAAGAAGGTTCATTGACATGAATTAATGTTATATTTCTAGTTTCTGGATACTTGATATCAGATTAAAAAATGGGTAGCTAATTTCTCCTTAGGTTTCTTTCTCAAGAATGGCACACTGATATGTAATAGAAAAGGTACTAGACTGAGCATGAAGAGATCTAACTTCAGAATCCTGCCTTTGACACTTACTATGTGATCACGGGCAAGTCACAATATTCCTGAGCCTTAGTTTCCCATCTACAAATTGGGAATGATAGTATTTATACTATCAAACCCTGAGGGTTGTCATGAGAAAAGCAACTTGGAAACCTTGAAATGTGATATAAAGGTCATCCATAATTACTGTCTGTAACTGAAAGAGTACTCAACACTGAAAACTCTATTTTTGGCTTTCTCACTATATGAGTGACTTCACAAGTCACCTCACTTTTTTTTTTTAAAGCAATCTGGGTTAAGTAACTTGCTCAAGGTTACACGGCCAGTTATTTCTGGGTGTGGTGCTGAGTATCTGAGCCCAGATTTGATCCCCAGGCCATCCCGACACTGTGGCCGGTGCTCTTACTCACTGAGCCACCTGGCTGCCCCTAAGTCACCTCACTTCTTGAAGTTTCTTTTACTCCTTTAGTACAATGAGGAGGTTGTTGTAGACAATCTCTAAGTGTTATTTCAACCTTAAGCATCTAAGATGCTAATGTCTAGATAACAATAATGCCCATGGGACCACAGACACATCCATGGGATATGAATTTAAAATAAGATGAAAGAGAGTATTTCCTTCATCTTAAATCCTATAGTAAATCTCAAACTTCATTCTGATTTGCCATATATCTCTCCTTTTTTCAATGTGATACTTTCCAATAAATTGTGTTCCAGACATGGAACTAGGAAGATCTGAGTTCAAACCCAGCTTCAAACATTTAATAGCTGTGTGACTCTAGGAAAGTCATTTAACTTCTGTCTACCTCAGTTTCCTCATCTGAAAATGGGGCTCAGAAAAGTACTTAGTTCCCAGGGATTTTATTAGGCTCAGATAACATATTTGTAATGTGCTCAGCAGAATATGTGGTACATATTGGTGCTTAATAAATGCACACCCCCTTCTGACTTCCCTTCCTCTACTAGTAGCAACAAGAGATGAAAATTGTCTAGTCCATTTAGTAAGGATAATGAGTGCATATTGCTAGAATATACTCTGAGAAACCTCTGTAGCCACTTCATTTATCTTCTTTAGTGTTCTGAGTAAGTCAGGTTTTTGAGTTAATTTTTAATGTTACATCTCAAGATTCCCTTTAGAAAATGATGTTTCCTCATAAATAAATAATGCTGAATGAGGCTGCTTGAAATGATCAGTCACCTTAGGGTGTGTCCTCATTCATGGAGCATTTTCCCAGCACTATTGAAAAATGCATCAATCTTGCCAACCAAATTTTGGAGAACATTCTGGACTACCCCACTAGGACACTGGATGAAATCCCAGTATTTTGGCCAGGCCAGGGGGGTGGTAGGAGGGAGACAGGAGGCACAATCGTGACTGCTGCCCAATTTGCAGCAATGCCCAAACTTGTAGCAGCTGATCTTCAGATACAGAAAACACATACTATTGTCTCGCATACTGATGCCACTCTGATTTTGTATTTCTCTCACATTTAGTAAAATAGATTTTTTTATGACATTATCAATCCCTTGCTTCCTCTGTCAAGTGGTTTCATGTACTTATGTCTTGAATTCCCAAAGAAATACAAACTCTTAGAGAGTAGTGTTTGTCTTCAGTTTCTTTTGTAGCCTTCCTCCCTCTACCAATTTTGAACATACATATAGACTCAATAAATTGATTGAATGAGCTTCTCTTTGTTCTCATTCCTCTCTTGCAGAGTTGTTTTCTTCTAAAATATCAGTGGCTTGAGCCCCCTAAGGCCAAAACACAGGTGCTAAGTGGAGAAATAAACAAGCCCATTTGTAACAAAGGCCATGCCCACTATGAAATAACATACAAAAAGAGGTAGCTGTCAAATGAAGAGAAGCCTAAGCACACAGGTGCATAGCCATCATCACTCAGTAGAACTGAAGCATCTCTTCACCAGCTGCTGTTTCCATTGGAAGCAATCACTGGCAGATTCTAAGAACCAGTGGCAGAGACATTTTGGCACAGGTGGTCTGATCTGGCCACTCATCCTAGCTTAAGTTAAACCATATTATTATACTGTGAGAAGCTGTGTGATTTTGCAGGTGGAAAGACTGAACAACGCTGAATACCTCAGGCATTATCTAACTACACTTTCCATGGACCCTGTCACCTACTAACATATTGTCTATACTTCAGTGTTGTCCTTAAGATATCCCTATTCAGGAATGGCCCAGGGAGATGCATTGTTTCTGTTTACTCCTAGAAGATTAGAGGATTCAAGATAAGGGTCCCATTGGACTGTGTATGACTTGGGTAATGGGAAAGAATGAGAGTACTGTCTTGAACTTGTCATATTCCTAGAGTTAATAGCTACTTATGAGAATTGGAGTAAGACTAAGCTCACATCTGAGTATGAAGCTCTGAGGCTTCTCTGCCTCCACTCTGAAAGAATAATATCCAGGCAAGAAGGCAGTAATGTCCTAGAGAAATCATGACATCCTCTTTGTCTGCCTTCATCTGCTAGCCCCTGGCTTACCAGGGCAGCACAAAATCCCTGCTTATCATCTTGCCTCCAGGCCTTCTAATTCAATCAGTGCCCAAGGTATGTGGACCTTTGACATTGCTCTTGACATATTCTCTGGTTTTCTTTGAATACACTTAGCACCTAAAAGTTTGAAAATGTCCAAGTAAGAACCAGAGAAGGGTATAGTATAAAAGGTGCTAGTACATATTTCTTGTACAAGATACTAGTATGAAATACTGGAACCACTGTGGTCTTAAGAATTCTTATAGTCAGAAAGAGCTGGCCTTGGGAAAAACATGTAAAGCAGGTAGTATTTCTTTCATTTTTCTTACATGCTGCACTCTTCTCATTCATTTAAGTATAACAACCACTTCTTAGAGATGGGATCTCATAATCCATCTAGGCCAACCCATACCAAAGACAAGTATATTCTCTATGACACCCAACAAATGGTTGTTCAGCATTTGCTTTGGGATAGCTCTAATTATTAGTAAGTTTTTCTTTCCGGACATCAAGTCTTAATTTTTCTCTTTTCGAATCCCTCTTGTTGATCCTAACTCTACCTCAGGGACCAAGTAGAACCAAGTCTAATCCCTCTTCCATGTGACAATCCTTCAGATGTTAGAAGACAGCCATCATAACCCCTCTGAGTTTCTTCTCAAGGCTAAACATCTCCAATTCCTCCAAACAATTAGTAAATGTCAAGGAAGCATCAGGAAACAGCAGAAAGTGAAACCTGACAAGATAGACTATGAGTAATGGTACCTCATTTTGAATTCTGGCTCTACCTTTGTAGGTTCAGGTAAATCACATCATCTTTCTGGGCCTCATTTCCTTCATCTGTGAAATGAGAGGATTGAGGATTAAGGTCCTTTCTAGCTCTTGTTCTATGAGCATCTGACCTTAGAATTTGAGGCCCTATATTGTACTGGCTGCTCTTCTCAGATCTCACAAGAGCTTGCCATTGTCCTTCCAGAAATGTACCTGTTTGAAACAAACATGATATTTTAGATGTGGTCTTTCCCTGGATAGAATGCCATAGAAGTAGTACCTTCTTAGTCTTGGACGCTGTGCCTCTGCATAGTGATATGCATCACACTGTTGATGACTATTGATCTTCTAGTTCAATAAAACCCCAAAGATCTTCTTTTAGATATGATCTGCTGTGTAGCCACGCCTCACGCATTATATCCTTATGAGGTTGATATTTTGGACCTATAGCTGAGACTTTTATCTTGATCTTATTTTTCCAACTTGTTAGGGAAATAACAAGATCCTGACTCTGGTACACAGTGTCAACTTGGCATTAGTGCAAATTGGATAAGTTTGCATGTCATCTGTGCTGTTGCACTTCATTGACAAAAATGGTGAAGAACTCAGGGATAAGCACATTTTAATGGCCTATTTCATCAAATACTTTCTTTGGGCTTGGCATCCAAACATTAGTGACTAAAACTTGAATCTAGTCATTCAAATAATTTTGAATCAACCTAAATGTATTATCATTTAGCCTCTTTTCTTTTCAACACACATAATATCATTGGAAATAATTAAATATGTTGATAAAATGTAAAGCCTATCTACTGCATTTCCTAACTAATCATTTAGGAACATTGTAAAATAAAATAGGGTTGGTATTGCAGGGTCTGTACTGATGGGTTTTACATGGTTTTTTTTTTTTGTGATAGTCATGCTGATTTCCCTATTTCATACTTGTAAAACTCATTTTTAAATGCAAATGTGAAGTTTTACATTTATTAATATTGAATTTTGTTTTACTAAATTCAGCTCAATATTTTGGCCTGCCAAGTTCTTTTTAAATCCTGACTCTGTCATCCATTCTGTTAACTGTTCCTCCCACCTTTGTGTCATCTGAAAATTTGATAAACATGTCATCGTTTAAGGTACTACCCCTTTAAGAATTAAGCTGTTTGCCCATGGCAAGAGCCAAAAAATAATTAGAGTTTTTGCATAAATAAGAGGAAATAAATCTTCAGAAGAATGTAAAATAAGGCCCATTTCACAGATGAATAGTTTGATGGCTGGCAGGGGTAGAAAAAAAGGATTTTTGCTTAATGTTAATAAAAAAATAACATCCATGCATAAAGAAAATAACTTTCATATAGAATATGAGTGGTTTCACTGTGAAAAGGAGAAGAAAAATAGACTTTAAAATTGTAATAAGTGTAAGGTGATGACCTTTTAATAGGTGTTTTGGTGTTGCAAAGGTCAGAAAAGAACTTCTATTTACTAAAAACTCATGATGCAAGTGTTAAGAAGCACAATATTCAGAAACATAATAACAAGAGGACTGGTTTGGTTACTGAACAATGGCCAACTGCAAAGCATTGTAAACCTTTGGTTCATTTGCTTGTATTCTTTTTTTTTTTAAGAATTCAAAAGTTAATATTCACAAAATAAATCACTTTTGAAATGTTGGGATGATTAAATAAGGACAGAAGTTTTCATGATCTCTTGTTTTGTTTTGTTTTTTATCTCATAAGGGAAAAATAAGTCACTGATACCAGGAAACTCTGATATGATCCATTAAAAGAATGGAAAGAATCTGACTGGAGTAGTCAGGCATGGAATAGTAGAGGGGAAATGAGCAAGAGTAAAGATTCAGCAAAGGGTAGAGAAGCCATCATTTTGTGGAGAAATCAGCAAGAAAGGAGTCAATTTACACAAAGACTTCAGTTCTTAAGTCTTGATTGACTGAAGAAAGTCAATTTCTCATTGGAAGACAACCAGAATCGTAAAGAAGAGAAAGCACTGAAAGGCCCCCTGCTCTCTGCTTACTTTTCTCAAGTATAGAAGGAAAAAAAAGCAGAGAGGGGAAATGCAGACTTGGAAGTTGATTGGAAAAGGCAAAGTCCTAGTGAGTGAAAAGTCACTGCCCAAAGACATCCAGCCTGATGGACATTACAGTTCTCCGACTTAAAAGAGAGCTGCTAGTTTATGCAATAATATTTTAACACTTTTAAATGCTATTTTAAAGGTGATTTTGAGTTAAAAAGAAGGGGGAAAGGGTCAAACAGATTTATTGACTGCCTATGATGTGCCAAGACACTATGCCAAGTGATTTGGAAATATATCTCTTTTGATGCTCACAACACACCTGTAAGGTAGGTGCTATGGTTTTTTCCTGATTTTACACTTGAGGAACAGGGGTACAGAGAGATTAAATGACTTTCCCCAGGGTAATACAGCTGCTAAGTGTCTGAGGTTGAATTTGAATTCATGTCTTCCTGACTCCAGATCCAATGTTCCATTCACTGTATACCTAGCTTCTTAGTCTTCATCAGTTCCAGAGTAAAAGAAGATTAACAGCAGATGAGGGATGAGGATTGGAAAAAGAGCAATTAGCAGTTAAGCAGCTTCATTTGGCACAGATGTTCCCGAATAGATAAACGACATCAAGAACTGAAGTCTAGGGCTTTTAATTTCCTATGCACATAGGTTTTCCACTCTCAAATGTTTGGAAGCCAGTTTCTGTAAGTATTCCTACTTTCATCTACTGATCAGCTTTAATAGGAGAATGTGACCTAGTAGATTATTCTATTAAATGTCTGAGATATATTGATTATGTGCTTTTACCTTATTGATAAGTGAATAGACATGCCTAAGATCAAATGGTGTCATCATTAGCAAGGGCTAGTTTTGTGTAAGTGGTAGTATATTGGTGGGGGCTTTTGAAAACTAGTGATAAGTAAAAGAGTTACTTATCAGCCCAACATAGTTATTTCTTAAACTTAGAAAAAAATTGAGTACAACCATGTGGTGGTCATGCTTCTCTAAAAAAAAAGAAAAGGATCATCCAGTGTGAAAGAAGGTGTGTGTGAATGAGACAGTTCAAAATATGGGTAGGTTGGCCATACCCCATGTGAAGAACATATATTGTAGGGTCGACAGCAGTTAGTGACATGCACACATTAAATGTGCCTTTATCCAAGGCATTGGTAATGAATGTTAAACAATAGTTATATTGTTTAATAGGTAGGTTTATGCAGAATTCATTTAAACTTTACATTAAAAGATTGTGGAGAAGGGACTTCAAAGAGGAATTCAAGATTTAATTTTTTTTCAAAGTCTTCAAACTATAGGCATAATTTTTTTGACAGACTTACTAGGGCTCAGAGGAATGCTGTAGATTTAATTTGCCTAGATTTTAGTAAAGTACATGACATTGACTCATATTGTTCTTCTGGAAAAGATAAGAGATGGGTGAGCTAGAAAATAGTATACTTTGATTTGGAAACTGGTAGAATAATTAGACCCAAAGAATTAACAGCTAATTTTTGTATAGAAGATTTATGAAAATATTTTAGATATTCTGTTCAGTGTTACAAATAATTTATTCATCTCCCCATGCACCTGACTCTACAGCTAATTTGTCAAGTAGTTGTAGTACAGCATAGAATATTGAAAGTGTCTGAGGCTGGATTTGAACTCAGGTCTTCCTGACTTCAGGTCTGGTACTCCATCTACAATACCACCTAGCTACCTTTATAGAGCCTGGCATATAACAATACATATTTATTGACTGGCTATTAGCCATTTTTTCTAGTCCAGATGTAATTATTTGTGGCAAAGAAAATGCAAATAAGGTAAGAAATGAGCAGCTCTGTATTCTCTGAGTCATCTCTTATCCTTAAGTTCATATTTTCTGAGCATGGTAGGAGATGGATAGTCTTCAAGGAGGAAAGCTGTAACCAGCTGCCCCTTCATTTACCTCAGCTTGGTGTTGAAGATCCTTCAGAGTCTGGCTCTAATTTACTTTTGGAGACATATTTCAGTTTACTCCCCTTCATGCACTCTACATTCTAGTGAAATAGTTCCCTAAACATTCCAGTTCATTTTCTGCCTTATTGTATTGGTAAAAGTTTCCCCTCCCATCTGAAACACATGTCTATCTCACACAACCCTCATTTTTCTTAGAGGATCAAGTTAGTTGTCATTCATTCTGTAAAAACTTCACTAATCATTAATCTAGTCATTAATATTCTCTCTGTCTTCAAATGATCTTGCAATTACTTTTTTATGTGTATCCTGTAGGCCCTCCATTATGCTCCAGTCATATGTAGGCTTCTGGAGAACAGCAGTCATTTTGTTTCTTGTTTGCATATCCCCAGAGCCAGTACCTTGCTCATCAAAAGTTTATAAAACATCTCAATAAATTAATTGAACAAAAAGACAACACTGGAGTCTAAGAATCAAGAGTTGTGTCCTCTTCTCTCTGATACCTTCACTTCCTCTCAAAAACTGTATCTTCATTTAATGAGTAGTCATGCACATATGTATGAGTCAAAGAGTGTGATTTATTTAGATTAAGATGTCATTACTTTAGATAAAGTAATGTTTTAAAACCAGTGAAAAGTTGCACAAAGAGTAAGGCAAGTAGATTTTTTATCATTTTTTTTTTGCCTTTTGGAGGGCAATTGGGGTTAATTAACTTGCCCAAGGTTACATGGCTAGTGTGTGTGTGTGTGTGTGTGTGTGTGTGTGTGTGTGTGTGTGTGCTGTTAAGTGTCTGAGGTCAGAACCGAACTCAAGTCCTCCTGACTCCAGGGCCGGTGCCTTACTCACTGCACCACCTACCCACCCCTATGCAAGTAGATTTTTTGAAATTAAGACTTTTTTTCTAAAATATTTTTTGAAGTTTCTGTGAGAAAATATGTTGTAGTAAAAAAGAGCATTGTCAGGAATTACTTGAATCCCCGCTCTGGTTAGAGCTGAGTTACCATGAGCAAGCAACCTTGGCCTGAATCTCCACCTTCCTAAAACAGGTGTAGCACCTACTTCAATGACTGGTTCTTAGAGTCACATGAAAAAAAATACATTGAGCATTTTGTAAAAGTTAAGCCTTAGGTAACTGTCAGCTCTTAGTATTACTGTGATACTCTTAAATGTAGAAAACAAAGAGAGATGAAATTTGTTCCCCACAGTAGAATCCATCTCAGTTAAACGGTTTTTCTTTTAATACAAAGGAGCTCATGATAGTCTTTTATACAAAAAAAAAATTAATTGAAAATTAATTTGCCATTTGACCAAGAAACTGCCTTCACAGTCACCTCACAGAGTAAAAAATCTCTTGCACAGGCATGATCTCATTGGGTATTCGAGGAAAATACCCTCATTAAGGAAGGAATATGAAGGAGCTCTGCCACTTTTCCAACTGGGTCAGAAGGGTGAACAAGGTAAGAGAGAGAGGCCTTTAAATGGAAATCATCTGTCTGGTACCCCTCATTGTGCTTTTCCATTTGTGCCTACAAAAGCAGACACTTCACAAAGAATGCCATCAGTCAAGGAGGAGAAAGAGACCTAATTAGAAGGTCAGAGACTTAATAGTTCCCAGGAGATTGAATTCAGAGGATGAAACTAGTGTAACCAAGGGAGAAACACTGTATCTGATAGCCAGCTTAAGGAGCTAACAATGCCAAGGGTGGAGGAAACTGGGGAGAATTGACAACTGACAATTGGTGAGCACTATTGTCCTTTATACTGCCTCTTACCTTTTCACAGGGAAAAGCTTACCTGCCATACCTCACTTGTGCTCTAACAGGCAGCCCAAGTGCTCAAACCCTATATAAATATCATGCGGTCCTCTCAGCAATGCTGGGAGCCAAGTACTATTATTATACAATTGTCTGCTTCGTTTTACAGGTCAGAAAACAGAGGCAAAGAGAGATTAAGTGAAATGCTCAGGGTCACACAACTAAATGTCTGAGGAAGAATTTGATTGTAGGTATTCCTTGCTCCCAGTCTAACCCACTATCCACTCTGTTACCTAATTGGAATTCCAGGCTTTGTGGGAGTGAAGACTTCAAGGTGTCTGACCTTTGGGAAGATATTTGGGATCAGATGAGGATTCAGGCAATAAATATTTATTTAGGGTCTGAGTAAATCAGACGTGTCTGGGTACGCCCTGTTTGTTGAATATGAAGATGTCCTGGAGGGACCTTTGGAGTATATCAGTATAGTTTAACATGGAGGCCTCTTCTTCCTCTACCATTTGGGTGGGAGTACCCTCCTTTGATTGGCTGTCTACAACTTTAAGACTGATAAGACTGAACCAGTTGCTCTTTTTCTGTCATTATCTTTTTGGCCACTCATATCTATTATGTTCATAGGGTGAAGATTTCAATTCCAAATTCAACCCCCACTTCCATCCCCACTGCCACCTTGGGCTCAACTCCCAGGCACCCTAGCTTCAAAGGCCTTCCTGACCTGGCCACGCCCTACCTTTTCGGTCTTCTTTCACCTTCCACACACTGTTCTAAGAACCATGGATATTGGCAACCTTGCTATTCCTTGCACAAAACTCTCCACCTCCGGACAGCCAAACATTTTTATATGCTTCCTTCAAGTCGCAGCTAAAATCCTACCTCCTAAAAGAAGCTTTTCTTGATTCCTTTTAATCCTAGTACCTTCATATTTTTTTTGGTCTTTATTAATTTGTTTGTTTACTTTTAGTTTACAAGATTCAGTTCCACAATTCCTTGAGTTTCAAATTTTCTCTCCATCCCACCCTTCCCCCGCCATGGTGGCATACAATCATGTATAGGATCTGCAAATACTTTCACATTAGACATTAGGTTATAAAGAAGGATTGTATCAGATGGAATGAACAATGGGAAAAAGGAAACAAACCCAAACAAGATAAAGAAAAAGAGCAGGTAGTTTGCTTCAATCTGGATTCAAACTCTGTTCTTTCTAGTTCTTTCTCTGAATATAGACATCTCTCTCCATCATGAGTCTTTTGGAGTTGACTTATAACCCTGCATTTCTGAGAAGAGTCTGGTCTATCAAAGTTGGTCATTACACATACTTGTGTCTGTAATTGTATACAAATTTCTCCTGGTTCTGCTGCTCCTCATTTCTTTCTACTATGTTTCCCCGATAATAAGACACTGTCTTATTAATTTTTTTGGACAGAAAAACACCAGAGGGCTTATTTTAATGAACATTGACAGCAATTTTAATAAACAGGTAAATGTGAACAAAAAAATGTACCTTTATTTAATAAGCAAATCACTGGGGAAGAACAGGATGACGCACTCACTGCTGCAGCTCTGATTGGATGCAGCTCGGAGCGTGGCGTGCGTTTCACCCGGGGGGGGGGGGGGGGACGGTGCATGCAGAGGGTACCGTAATGTAGCGTGTAGCGCAGGGGATCACCTTCACTACAGTAGCAATCTCAATAGGGCTTATTTTCGGGGGAGGGCTTATTTTAGAGGAATCTTACACAGTAAGGGGAGGGCTTATTTTCGGGATAGGTCTTATTATCAGGGAAACACGGTATGTCTCTCTTGCATCTTGTAATTGGCAGTTGAATTTTCCATTGAGCTCTGGCTTTTTCATCAGGAAGGTCTGGAAATCCATTATATCATTGAATGACCATTTTCTTGCCTAGAAGAATATGTTCAGTTTTGCTAGGTAGCTGATCCTTGGTTGTAACCTCAGTTCTTTTGCCTTGTGAAAAATCATATTCCAGTTCCTCCACTCTTTCAGTGTAGAAGCTGTCAGATCCTGTGTGATCCTCACTGTGGTTCTGAGATATTTTAATTGTTTCCTTCTGCTGCTTGTAGTATTTTATCCTTTACCTGATAGCTCTGGAGTTTGGCCACAACATTTCTTGGACTTTTCAATTTGGGATCTCTTTCAGGAGGTATCCGGTGGATTCTCTCAATTTCTATTTTACCCTCTGGTTCTAGTATCTCAGGGCAGTTTTCCTTGATGACCTCTTGGAAGATGTTGTCCAGCCTCATTTTTTCATCATGATTTTCTGGTAGGCCTATGATCCTCAGATTATTTCTCCTGGATCTGTTTTCCAGGTCAGTTATTTTTCCATTGAGATATTTTAACTCTTTTTCTAATTTTTCATTCTTGATGTTTTGTTTGAATGATTCTAGGTTCCTCATAGAGTTATTTGCTTCAATTTGGTTGATTCTAGTTTTTAGTGAATTATTTTCCTCGGTTAGTTTTCGAAGCTCCTTTTCCATATCATACATTTTTCTTTTTAAGGAGCTATTTTCTTCATTGTAACATTTTTTCTAATTTTGCAATTTTGATATTAAAAGAATTATTCATTTTATCTTCTATCTCTCTAATTTGGTTTTCAAAATTCTTTTTGAGCTCATCTAAGAATGCTTTCTGTGCTTGAGACCAGTTCCCTGATAAAGCTTCAGCTGTGGGTGTGGAGTCAACACTGTTTCCCTCTGAATTTGGTTCCTCCCACTCACAATAGTAGCACTCTAGAGACTTTGTCTTTGCAGTCTGCCTTTTACCCATTTTGAGGAAGGCCCTAGACAAGCCCTTCCTCTAGGGTTCCCAAGCTTTACTGTTTAAAGTTTTACTTTGAGGCAATAATTATTATGTTTTCAGGGTCAGAAGGGGGGATTGGAGCAGCTGGGGTTCACTCTGCCATCCTGGTCCCTGGAAGTCCTGATAGGGGGCTTTTTAAATTTCCAGGCTGTGGGTTGGTAGTCCCAGGAGTAGCTGCTGCCACTGCCAGGGGCCCTGCATTTGACTCTTACCCAGCTCTGTCCAGTCCCAGCCCTGCAGTGATGGGCCTGGCAATGCACCTTGCAGTTGGTGGGTCAACTTGCCAGCACATTGATCAGGCTTCATCAGGGCCTCTGCACTGGCCCCATCCAATCCTAGTACCTTCTTGAGAGCCTGGACTATCTTTTGCTTTTCTTTGGACCACCAGGGCTTAGCACAGTGGCTGGCGCATAGTAGGAAGTATAACCTGTATGTACCCAGTTCATCTTATATAAAACTCCTCAGGCTTGAGCCCTAGGCACTCTAATTAGGGAGATATCCTGTAAACAACTATATATAAATAAGCTATATATTGGAGATAATCTCAAAGGGAAGGTATTAGAATGAAGAGAAAAGGTTTTCTACAGAAGGTAGGTTTTTAGTTGGGACTTAAGAAGATAGGGGGTAAAGATGAAAAGGAAGAGTATTTCAGGCATTCAGGAAAGACAGTAAAAAGATCTGGAATCAGGAGGTGAAGAGTCTTGTATAAGGAACAGCAAGGAGAATAGGTCAGGAAGGACACTGAATATTTTATATATTTTTATAAGTTATATAAATACATATGTATACACATATGCACACACATACATATGTATATGTGTTTCTATACATACATACACACATAAATGCATGTGACAGATAGATAGGTAGGCAAATAATTTTTGTATTTGATCCTAGAAGTCCTGGAGTTTATTGTGCAGGGCATAAAGCAGGGAGAGAAAGAGTCACTGGAGCTTAGACCTTTAGTGTATGCATTTTATTACAGAGAGAGAATCTGGATCCAAACAACTTTCTGAGGCCAGGTGAAGCCCATATCCGAAAAGATTCCAGATCACCACTGAATTTAATTTCTATTTGGCAGGCTAGTTTTCCCCTTAATATTCTAGTGCAGGACCAACTATTATGGAAAATACTTGGTATATATCAAGAAGGCACTTATATCAGACTGAATTATGGGAATGTGTCCCTAACTTGTAATTCTTGAGCAATAATAGCATAGTCACAGAAACAAAGACCCATAAAATTGCAGTACTATAAGGGACTTCAGAAATTCTCCAGTCTAACTACTTAGTATATGAATCCTATATACAATACTCCTAACAAGTAGTTATTGAATATCTGATTAAAGTCCTTCAGTGATCCAGATGTTAGTGCCCCCTGGAGCAACCCATTCCATTTTTGGACAATTCTAATTATTAGAAAGCTTTTCTTTCTGTTGAGAAAAAATCAATGAATTAATAAGCTTTTACTACGTGCCTACTCTGTAGTAGGCAGTCCCTCCCTCTACTAGGCAAACCCAGTAAGTTTGACTGTGGTAGAGTGGTGGTAGAGGAAGGATCACTGTAAATATAGCAGTAGCATGTTTAAACAGAGGCTGTCCTCCTCTATAGAAGATCTCCAGTCTTCTTACATCTTACTTCTTGCTACATACATTTTGATCCAGTAACACTGGCCTCTTGGCTCTTCTGTGAATAAGACACTCCGTCTCTTGACTCCCAGAATTTTCTCTGGCTATCTCCTATGCCTGGAATGTGCTATTTCCTCAACTTCATCTACTGACTTCCTGGTATCCTCTGAATCTCAACTAAAATTCCATCTTTTATAGGAACACTTTCTTTGTACCTATTAATTCTTTTGTTTCTAATTTTAATTATTTTATTCTGAACCTAAGAAATAAAACAAGCATTTCGATAACAGTAGAATAGAAAAAAAGATGATTGTACATGAAACTATAAATCTATTATGTACAATTTGCTATTCCTTTTAAATATATAATAGAATTATCCTGTAACTTTCTCCAGTGATGGTCTTTTCCATCTCTTTATGTTGGGAGGCAGTGTGGCATAGTAGAAAGAGTATCACATTTAGAGTCAAAAGTTCAAATCCTACCTCTTGGATATATTACTCATCCTCTCTGATCTACTCTCACCTTATCTTCATCTTAAAATTTTATTTTATTTTTAATTTATGGAATAAAATAAGCAATTCCATACCATAGCATAATAAAAAGATGCTTGCACATGAAAATGCAAATCTATTACATACAGTGTTATTCCTTTTATTTTTTCCAATTTATTTATTTTTAGTTTTCAACATTCATTTTCACAAGATTTTGAGTTACAAATTCTTCTCCCCGTCTTTCCTCTACTCCCCAAAATACTGAGCCTACTGAATACCCCTTCCCCTAATCTGTTCTCTCTTATATCCCCCCCTATTCCCCCTAGTTTCCTAGCAGGTCAGGATAGATTTATATAACCTAGCGCCTGTATGTCTTATTTCCCAGTTGTATGTAAAAAAAAAACAAAAACACTTTTTTTAAACATTTGTTTTTAAAACTTTGAGTTCCAGATTTTTTCCCCTTCTTCCTTCCTCACCCACCCCCACTGGGAAGATAAGCAATTCAATATAGGTTGTACATGTGTAGTCATGGAAAACATTTCCATAGTAGGTATATTGTGAAAGACTAACTATATCTCCCTCCATCCTATCTTGCCCCCCACTTATTTCATTTTCTCCTTTGACCCTGTTCCTTTTTGGAAGTGTTTGCTTCTAACTACCCTCTCCCCTAATCTGCTCTCCCTTCGATCACCCCCCCTTATCCCCTTCCCCCCTATTTTCCTGTAGGGTAGGATACCCAATTGAGTGTATATGTTATTCCCTCCTTAAGCCAAATTCAATGGGAGTGAGATTGACCCATTCCTTTTCACCTTCCTGCTCTTTCCCTCCATTGTAACAGTTTTCTCTTGCCTCTTTTATATGAGATAATTTACCCTAGTCTATCTCTTCCTTTCTTCTTCTCCCAATATATACCTCTCTCACCTCTTAATTTTATTTTTTAGATATCATCCCTTCATATTCAACTCATCCTGTGCCCTCTGTCTATGTATATATGTGCACACATGTGCACACACTCACATATATATTTATGCACACATACACCCTCCCATACATATACACATACACATACATACACACACACATATTCCCTTCGACTATCCTCATACTGAGAAAAGTCTTATGAGTTACAATTATCATTTTTTTCATGTAGAAATGTAAATAGTTCAACTTTTAAAAGTTCCTTATGATTTCTTTTTCCTGTTACCTTCTCATGCTTCTTGTATTTGAAAGTCAAATTTTCTGTTCAGCTCTGGTTTTTTCATCAAGAATGCATGAAAATCCTCTATTTCATTTAATGACCATATTTTTTTGCTGAAGCATTATACCCAGTTTTTCTGGGTAAGTGATTCTTGGTTTTAATCCAATCTCCTTTGACCTCCGGAATATCATATTCCAAGCCCTTTGATCCTCTAATATAGAAGCTGCTAGGTCTTGTGTTATCCTGATTGTGTTTCCATAATACTCAAATTATTTCTTCCTGACTGCTTGCAGTATTGTCTCCTTGACCTGAGAACTCTGGAATTTGACTATAATATTCCTAGGAGTTTTCTTTTGGGGTTCTTTTTCAAGAGGTGATAGGTGAATTCTTTCAATTTCTATTATGCCTTCTGGTTCTACAATATCAGGGCAATTTTGCTTGATAATTTCTTGTAAGATGGTATCTAGGCTTTTTTTTTATTATGGATTTCAGGTAGTCCAATAATTTTTAAATTATCTCTCCTGGATCTATTTTCCAGGTCAGTGGTTTTTTCTTTTTTTTTTTTTTTTAGCAATTGGGGTTAAGTAACTTGCTCAAGGTTACACGGCCAGTTATTATTTCTGGGTGTGGTGCTGAGTATCTGAGCCCGGATTTGATCCAGGTCATCTTGACACTGGAGCCAGTGCTCTTACTCGCTGAGCCACCTGGCCGCCCCTAAGCAATTGGGGTTAAGTAATTTGCTCAAGGTTACACGGCCAGGTGTTTCTGGGTGGGTGCTAAGTGTCTGAGCCCGGGATTTGATCTCCAGGTCTTCTCAACACTGGAGCCAGTGCTCTTACTCGCTGTGCTACCTGGCCGCCCCTATCAGTGGTTTTTTCAATGAGATATTTCACATTGCCTTCTATTTTTTCATTTGTTTGGATCTGTTTTATAGTATTTTGATTTCTCATAAAGTCATTAGTTTCCATTTGCTCCAATCTAATTTTGAGGGAATTATTCTCTTCGGTGAGTTTTTAAAATTCCTTTTCCATCTGGGCAATTTGGCTTTTTAAGGCATTCTTCTCCTCACTGGCTTTTTGGGCCTCTTTTGCCATTTGAGTTTTTCTATTTTTTAAGGTATTATTTTCTTCAGTCAGACTGTTGATTTGATTTTCATGATTTTCTTACATCATTCTCACTTCTCTTCCCAATTTTTCTTCCACTTCTCTTACTTGATTTTCAAAATCCTTCTTGAGCTCCTCCATGGCCTGTAACCAAGTCATATTTTTCTTGGGAGCTTTTGATGCAGGAGTTCTGACTGCATTGTTTTCTTCCTGTTCCATGCTTTGATCCTTTTTGTCCCCAACAAGGAATCTATGGTAGGATTGTGTTTCCTCTGCTTGCTCTTGTTGCCAGCCAATTACTTGACTTTTGAGCTCTATGCCATGGTAGGACTCTGCTTTCAGAATGGAGAGAGTTTTGTCCCAAATTGTTGGGGTTTTTGCAGCTGCTGGAGCTATTAGGAAGGTGCCCTCTGTGCAGCCCCCATAATCTCTGGCACACTGGCCAACAACCCCAGGACCACCACCCAAGACTGTGAACCATATCTGAGCAGGTTAAAGCAAGAGAAATTACCCTCTGAATGGTCACTTGGACCCCCTATGATCTTCAGGCCAGGAGCTCCAAAGGCAGCCATGTGGCAGTAGCTATAGCCGCTGTGCCTCCACCACTTCTTGCCCTGGGGACAAGAGCCGGACCACACCCTTCTGACCTCCTCCTCCAACAGAGTTCCCAACTGACCTTTTACTTTGGCATTTATGGGCTGAGAAGTCTGGAAACCACAACTGCTGGTGATTGACTCTCCTGAAGTCTGCTCTGGCTGCAGCTGATCAGGGCTGCCCTGGGACCAGAACCCTGAGGCTCACGCAGAACTACAGCTCCCAGGCCGGTATAATAGACCCTTCCTGCCAGCCTGCCAAGCTGCCTTCAGTGGGAGATTTGTTTCTCTCTGACACTTTGTGGGTTCTGTAGCCCTAAGATTTGTTTAGAGTCATTTTTTAACATGTATTAGAGGTGGTGGGAGCTTGAGCCATGGGGAAGTCCTGTTTCCCTGTTATTCCTTTTAAGTGTATAATAAAGTTAACATGTAAATTTCTTTCTTTCTCTTTTTCTTTTTCCCACCTTCCCCACCCTAGAGTCCACCATTAGACACAAATAAGTGTGTGTGTGTGTGCACATGTGTGTGCATGTGTGTGTATGTGAAATTATTCTATAAATATTTCTATTTATCAGTTCTTTCTCAGAATGCAGCAAGTGTTTTTCTTCCTATGTCCTTTACATTTAATTATTAGGGATTTTTTGTTTGCATCTTATCTCCTCCATTAGACTGTGAACTCCTTGAGGCCGGGGACTATATTTTGCCTCCTCGAGTATCCCCAGCATTTAGCTCAGTGCCTGACACATAGTAGGCACTTAATAAATTGTATTGATTGATTGGTTTACTCTAGTATTCTCTTTTATCCCAGTAGTAAGTAGTGACTCAACTTGATGATCTTAAAAGAAAAAAAAAGAGGTAACAATTATCTTAACTATTATTATTTATGTCTATACTTACAATGCTTCTCTTACAACAGAAGGAAACAGAAAGAGAGGTGACATGGTCTAATGGATAGGGGGCTGATGGTGGAGTAAGAAAGACATGCAACCAAATAATGCTTCTACGATATACTAGCTGTGTAACCCTAAGTAAACCACTAAACCTCTCAACTCCTAACCAAGGTGATTAAACTTATTGATGATAGAAGGATAGAGTTCTGAAAATAGGTAGAAAACAGCTAGCAGAATTTTGATTGGGCAGTAGGCATACATTGAATGAACTGAAAAAGAGAGATTACTGAGTAATGATGGTAAAGGGAAAACCCTGGAATTTGCAGTAGGGAGCAAGGTGTATTCCCAATACCCACACCTAAAGTACTGAGTTAAGGGGAATGATTGAAACTACTGCTGGTTCTAGAAAGGGAGGCTGTGTCTTAAGGAGGAATCCAGGACTTATTAAAAGCCAAAAATGAGGGGTGTCTAGGTGGCACAGTGAATAGAGCACCAACCCTGGAGTCAGGAGGACCTGAGTTCAAATCCAGCCTCAGACACATAACACTAAACTAGCCGTGTGACCTTAGGCAAGGCACTTAACTCCAATTGCCCTGCCTTCCCCCTACAAAAAGAAAAAAAAGCCAGAAATGGAAAAAAATGGGAAAGGAAAAGATTTAAGTTGAAGGTCATTTTTTTCCTAAGAAGCAGACATTTCAGAGAGTATAGGGGAAGGGGCAGTTAGTGTTAAAGTGGGACAACAGGTGTATGGGGGAAAAAGATTGAGTTGAGAGAAATGGGAATAAGTGGAGGACAGGGAACAAGGTTTGCCTGATGGTCCCCAAGGATTCAGAATCACTGTGATGGAGATGGTATTAACAAGGGGAGTTTGTTAATCATTAGGAAGAATGTTAGGTATACATTCATTTTTCATAAGTTTTGGCCTCAAGTGAAGTCCTCTAAGGGCCTTGGGAAGTTCATGTGAGAGGACATGCGTGGAGCTAAAGTTATGGTGTTTTCCCCTCCCCCAAAGCTAGATTCCAGGCTAGAGACTTGATGGAATGATATTTCCCCTCTTCCTTACAAGGATAGAATCTGGTGCTATAGATAGAAGCATGGTTCTTTTTTCTAGCAGAAGGCCAGTTACCAGGCAGGAAAGGTGATATGTGATAGAAATGGACTTTCTCCTCTTCCAGAGGGAGTATTCCCCAAAGGAATATCTGTGAGACATTTTGCCTTGCATGTCAGGGTAGCTTCAACATGTTGGGATTTGCAGGAGGGCAAATATATTACAGCTTTGGTAGTTATAAGTACCCCAAAGCACATATACTCAAAAACTTGGCCTCAGCATTAGAAGGTGTCTGTAGAGTAGGTATAAGTAAAAGGAACATCTCGCAAAGCTTGAGGAACTTGCAGCACAATTTGTTTATCAAGGTCCTCCTGGACTACACTAGATTCTACTGTTTGTTTGCGCTTTCTCTCTCTCTCTCTCTCTCTCTTTCTCTGTCTCTCTATATAAACACATATATGTATATGTGTATATGTATGTATGTATGTGTGTATATATACATATATATATATATATATATATATTCCACCTTGCCACTTAAAGTCACAATCTGCCTCCTGCTTATCTTCTTCTAGCCTTAAATATTGCCATGTGGACTTTGATTATGACTCATCCTAACTATTGGTGACATCAGGAACCTATCTCTTTGATCAAAGACCTTCCTGGTGCTTACCTACCACATTGTAATCTAATTTGTCATATCTGAGCAGTAACGTATGCAGGATAAAGGATTGAGTCATTTATGACTAATGAACAATGAAGGAAATTTGTAATGAATGCATAAGTAAAAACCAGTTGACTGAAGTCAAGTGTAACCAGACAAAGAACATTGACGAGTCTGAAGTAATGTATCTGTCCAGGGAGGAAGCTACCTCAGTAAATTCCCTCTTTAGATACTGAACAAGAAAAAAAATTCTCTCCTCCTCTCCCTCTCCTTCCTCTCTCTCTC
>NW_027186304.1:42648397-42655270 GCF_028583685.1 Petaurus breviceps papuanus | reverse complement strand
AACATAGTTCCTAATATAAGTTCACAGAAACAAACTTGGTAAAAAGATAAGACATTAGTATAAAAATCAAAAGAGATGATTGTTCTTACCTGACAGGATGATTTTTCATTCTTGCCTGTATCCTCCCCCCCCTTCCTCTCTCTCCTGCTGTTCTGGTGGAATGAAGGGCAAGCATGAGACAGGAAATAATGAAAAGTGATGCTGCCAATTAACAACAATCCTCCCTTCACATTTTTATAATAATGTCTTTTCTTTTTACCAAGTTTGTTTCTGTGAACTTATATTAGGAACTATGTTTTATCATGAATCATGTGTGCTCAGTTCCTTATAATGTATCAGCCAAGGTTATCCATTCATCATATTTTTAGGATTCCATTGAAATGATGCTGCAGCTCTGTGAAAGACAAGACTTACCTGGGATTTTTATGCCTCTGAGATCATTAGTTAAAAGCCTATTCTTGAGGATAGAGTAGCCATAGTTCACGGTACTCAAAAGTACAAAGGTATATTGATGCTACTAAAAAGATTCAGCATTTCAATTCATTAAGCATTTAATTTCCCACAATGTGGAGGGCACTGGGTAAGAGCTAAAGTGTGAGCAAAACAATTCTTATTTTCATGAAGTTTACAGTCTAGTTCCAACAAATGGATTATAAATAAATCTTTGAACTGAAAGAGCATCCCATGGCTCTTAAGACTTTTTCTACCGAGTAGACATTTTGAAGTCCCTAGAATTGATCCAATCTTCCCCAGAGAAAAATTTTTTGAAAATAGGGGAAAGTGTTACATCAAATAGGTTTGTTAATAGCACCTACTGCCTCAGTCATAAGGCCAGAAAATAGGACATATCCGTAATGTACCAATATGGTGTAGTGGATTGGAGTCAGGAGACAGGATTGTGTTTGAGTTCGCACCTGCCAGCTGTATCATTATGGACATTTCCTTATCCTCCTGAATCTCAGTTTCCTCATCTGTAAAATGAGTATAATAATAACTATTTACCTTATAGGGTTATTGTGGGGATCAAATGAGATAGTTTATGTCAAGCATTTTGCAAACCTTAGATTTTATTATTTTCAAAGCGCATTAGGATCCTTCCCCTGACACATACTGGATATATGGTCTTGGACCAATCACTTAAACACTTGGTATCCATGGGCAGCTAAATGGCACAGTAGCTAGAGGGTCAGGTCTGGTAGTCAGGGTACTCATCTTTCTGAGTTCAGATCTGGCCTCAAACACTTGCTGGTCATGTGACCTGGACAAGTCATTTGCCTCAGCTTCCTTATCTATTTTAATTTTATTTTTATTTTATGGAATGAAAAAAACATTTCCATTAACATAGTATAATAAAAGCATGATTGTATGTTAAACTGCAAATTATTAACAAAGTTGTTTTTCCTTTTAAATATATAATAAAGTCATCATGAAAATTTTTCTTTTTCTTTTCTCTCCCCAACTCCTGCCCAAGAGATAGCTACCATTAGACACAAATGTAAAATTATTCTATACATACTTCTATTTAACAGTTCATTCTCTAGATAAAGATAGCATCTTTCTTCATACATCCTTTATTATAAAGTTAATTTGGCTATTTATAATTGTCAAAATGACATTCTCTCAAAGTCGTTCTTAAAACAATATTGCTGTTACTCTATACAACATTCTCTTGGTTCTGTTCATTTCACTCTTCATTATTTCATGCAAATCTTTTCATGTTTTTCTAAGATCATTAAGCTCATAATTTCTTATAGCACAGCAGTATTCCATCACAACCATACAGCACAATTTGTTTAGCCATTCTCTAATTAATGAGCATCTCTGCAATTTCCAGCTCTTTGCCACCACAAAGAGAGCTGCTAAAAACATTTTAAAATATATAGTTTCTTTTTTCCCTAATTATCTTTGGAAATAGGCCTAGCAGTGGTACTGTTGGGTTGAAAGGAATAGTCAGTTTAATAACTCTTCAGACAGAATTCCAGATTGCTCTCCAAAATAGTTGGATTAGTTCACAAGTATAGCAACAAGAATTAGTGTCCCAAATTTTCCACATCCTCTCCAACAATTGTCACTTTCCCCTTCAGTCATTTTAACCAATCTGGTAGGTTTAAAATGATATCTCAAGGTTGTTTTAATTTTCATTTCTATAATCAATAATAATTTAGAGCATCTTGTTTATAAATTGTTCTGATTTCTTTATTGGAAAATTACCTGTTCATTTATCAATTAGGGAATGACTCACATTCTTATAGATTTGGCAAAGGTCTTTATATATTTGAGACTTAAGATCTTTATCTGAGAAACTGTCTATAATTTTCCCCCCAATTTTCTGCTTTCCTTCTGATCTTGGTGACATTTGTTTTATTTATACAAAAACTTTTAATCTTCGTAATTGGCATTAACCATTTTAAACCTAACTTTGCTATCCTTTTTATTAATTTATCCATAAATGGTTTCCTCATTTATATAATGATCTGGAGAAAGAAATGGCAAACAACTCCAGTATCTTTGCCAAGAAAAACACAAACATGAATACAAAGGATCACAAACAACTGAAAAATGACTAAATGACAACAAGGAAAATAAACAAAACCGTAAGTTATAGAACAGTTACTGATCTGCATTGATATAGGAAGGTTCTTTTATTGAAGTTACCTACACTGGTGGTTTCAAATAAATAAAAAGAAATCCCTGCATAAAAACTCAAATAAAAACAGATGTGCTACAGACAACATATTAACTTGGAAAGCCACTAATAATATTATACATTGTATTGAATTTTTATTTATTTTGTTAAGCATCTTCCAATTATTTTTTAATCTGGTTCCAGTCACCTCTGATTTATACCATTGATGTATTGCAGGTCTGAAAAGATATACGTATGTATTATAAATTGCTTCTTTAGCAATTGGCAATTGAGTTGATTTGAAAGTGATAGTAAGACCATCTAATCCATTGGTACACAGAATATAAATACTCTCCACAAATTCCCCCCAAATTGGTTCTCCAGTCTCCTATTAAAAACTTACAGTTACTAGATGGCAGAGAAGAGCCGCAACCTAGCTAAACTATTTCAACATTTCACTCCAAACAACCTTAAAATAATTCCTCAAATCAAATTTTGGAGCAACAGACACAACAATAGCGAGAGAAAGATATTTTTCCAACTTAGGCGGGCAGCGGTAGAGGCCTTAACACTGGGGTAGGGACTGGTCTAGGGCACATGCAGCAGCAGCAGTGCCCTCTAGACTTGGAGGTAGCCACAAGAGCGACAGTAGCAGCAATAGGAGTTTCTGGAGCCCTCAGTCCAGAGATGGTAAAGGTCAAATAACTGGTCAAAAAGAGACTACTTTGCTGGCCCTAGGTGCAACTGGGTGTGATGGGCAGCTATATTACCCATGTGAAATTCTGGGTCATAGTTCCAGGGCAGAGAGGAGTTGTGTTTGGTCACAAGAGAGTAGGGGCCCTGGTCACAGTTTCAAGGCAGAAAGGAGCACTTAGAGCTTGTGGTTACAAGAGAGTAGGGGACCTGGTCACAGTTCCAGAGGAAAAAGAAGTACTAGTGCTTGTAGCTGCAGGGGAGCAGGGGCCCTTCCTTGTTAAAAGGCCCAAGGGCACAGACCAGAAGAACAGTGACCACACCTCTCCCAGGATCATACCACCTTGGAAGCAATGAAAGTTTATAGATCCCCAGAATTAGCTCTGAAAATAGCCCCATGAAAAAGTCTGAAACTCAATGTCTTCCCACCCTGAAGGAAGCAAAACCCAACTTTAACATAAAGTTCAAAGCCAAGAGGTAGGCTGGAAAAAAAAATGGTAAAAAAAAGAACTTGACCATTAAAAAAAAAAAACTACTATGGTGTGAAAAGAGCTATATGCAAAAATCTCAAGTAAAAATGCTAATTGGATATAAGCTCAACAAGAATTCTTGGAATAGTTAAATAAAGGGATAAGAATGTAAAATAGATAAGATAAAAATGGGGGAAAATGAATATGCAAGGAAATTATGGAAAAAAAAGAATAAACAGTTTGATTTAAAAAGACACAAAAATATTAAAGAAAATAACTCCTTAAAAAGCAGAGTTGGCCAAGTGGGAAAAGATTTACAAAAAATAACAGAGGAAAATAATTTCTTAAAAATTAGAAATAAGAAGTAGAAGTTAATGACTCAATGTAACAGTAAGAAACAACAAAACAAAGTCAAAAGAATTGAAAAAATAGAAGAAAATGTGAAATATCTCATTGGAAAAAACAAATAACTGGGAAAATGGGTCAAGGAGAAATAATTTAAGAATTTTTGGGCTACATGAAAGAAGGATGTCCTGGGCAAATGGAATAAAGGAGAGGCAGAATGGAGAATTTTTTTTCACATAAAAGAGGCATGTAAGGAAGAGCTTTTATAATGGAGGAGGAAATGGCAGGGATGGGGTAGGGTGATATACAATGCTTGAACCTCACTCTCCTTGTAAATGGTTTGAAGAGGTAAGAATACACACACACACACACACACAAACATATATAGTACATATATAATGTATATATGTGTGCATATGTATAAATTGTGTGTATGTGTGTGTATAGTTGGGTATGGAAATCTATCTTGCCCAACAGAAAAATAGTGGATAAGTAAAAGGGGGAGTGGTGATGATGAAAAGGAGGCAGATTAAAGGAAGCAGTGGTTGGAAACAAAACACACTTTTGAGGAGGGACAGTATAAAAAGAGAGAGGGTAGGATAAAGAGAGAAAAAATGGGATGGAACAAAATATCTAGTCAGTAATCATAAATATGAATGGGAATAGGATGAACTCATTCATAAAATGAAAGCAGATAGCATAATAGATTAGAAACTAGAATCCAACAATTTGTTGCTTACAGAAGACACAGTTGAACCAGAAAGACACAAACACAGAGTTAAAATAAGAAAATGGAGCAGAATCTAAAAAAAAATGCAGGGATAGCAATAATAATCTCAGACAAAGTAAAAACAAACAAACAAAGGAAATAAGCAGGAAAACTACATTTTGCTAAAAGGTACCATACATGGTGAAATAATATCAAACATTTTACAGCAAGTTTCTATGATAAAGAGATGCCATCTCAAATATATACTGAGAACTGAGCCAAATTTGTAAAAATAAAGTCATTTTTCAATGGATAAATAGTCAAAGGGCATGAACAGGCAGTTTTCAGCAGAAGAAGTCAGAGCTAGCTACAGTTAGTTAAATGAAACAAATGCTATAAATCATTAATGATTAGATATTTGCAGATTAACACAACTCTGAGGTACCACCTCATACTTACTAGAAATGACAAATGCTGGAGGAGATGAGGGAAAATAGGTATATTAATGAACTGTTAGTGGATTAGTGAATTTGTCCAACCAGTCTGGAGAACAATTCAGAATTATGCCTAAATGTCTATAAAACTATGAAAAACTCTATGACTCAGCAATACCACTACTAGGTTTATGCTCAAAAACAGATCAGAGATGTGTATAAAAATATTTATAACAGCTCTGTTCATGGTGGCAAAGAATAAGAAATTGAGGAATGTTCAACAATCGGGAATTGTGGCATATGATTGAGATAGAATAGTATTGTGCTACAAAAAATGATGAGGGAAATGGTTTCAGAAAAAAAACATGGGAAGACATATATGAATAGCAATCAGAACGATTGAGCAGAATCAGGAGATCATTATACCTAGTAATAGTAATATAATAATGATAATCTACTGTGAAAGACTTAGCTGTTCTTAATAATTCTTGATGAAAAAAATGTATTACCTCCAGAGAGAGAGAACTGATGAACTCTGAATGTAAATTAAAGTGTAATTTTCTCTTTCTTTATTTTTCTTTCTTCTTAATGATATTGCTAGCATTGAAATGTTTTACATGTTTCCACATGTATAATTGACATTGTATAGTTTATTTTCTCAATGAGTAGGAGGGAGGGAGAGAATTTGAACATCAAAATTTTTTAAAAGAATGTTAAAAATAAATAAAATTTTTAAAAGATTAAAAAAGAAATAAAAACAAACAAAAAACCCTACAGACAGGGAATTCATTACCTCTTGAGGTAACTACTTCCATTTTCATTTAGCTATAGTAGCCAGAAAAGTTCTCTATAATTAATACCAAATGTGCTTTCCTATACCTTCCATACCTTGGTCCTAATTATTTGATCTGGAGCCATAGTAAATTAATCTATTCTGTCCTCTGCACGATAGACTCTTAAATATTTGAAAATAAACTATCATGTCTACACTGAACAAATCTCTATTCTAGGTAAAACATTTGTAGATTCTTCAGTTTGTTACTACATGACATGGTTTGGTCATTCTTCATTCTGATTTACCTCCTCTGCACATATTCCAGTGTGGCAGGGAGGGATGATTCTTGAGGGGATCCAGATAGAATAGTTATTGTGAGGCATGAGCAGAGATGTGCTGAAGCAAATGCTACAAAGCAATGCTTGATACACTATTTTGTTGTTGTTTAGACTTAAGAAAGTGATAGAAAAATATTAATAATTCAGATTAAACTTAAAATCATGTCATGTATGTATCACATATAATGATATGTGTAAGTATATATCATATATCCAATCATGTCATCATATCACATCATATTATATTGCATCAAATCATATTATCTGTGATAATATATCATATATAATACAATATTAATGTAAAATATAATAGATTCTAGAGAGCCAGTTGTTAAACACTAATATAAAATATTAATTAGTAACCATTAATTAAATTAAAATAATTAAAATTAATGCACATTAATATAATATACACCTCCAATATAATATAGTATAGTATAACACATTTGTAGACATATATGCATGGATATATGTGTATATTAT
>NW_027186304.1:42646380-42648387 GCF_028583685.1 Petaurus breviceps papuanus | reverse complement strand
TATAACACATTTGTAGACATATATGCATGGATATATGTGTATATTATGATATATCAATATATATTAATGCATAATATATATTCCGGAAAGCCAGTTGTTAAACATTAACCAATATCCCCTTATTCCCTTGGGCACAAGAATAATGACCTATGCCTCCAGTTGCTGCATTTCCTTGATATATATGACTAAAACATAGTAGGGTTCAGAGTAAGATAGACTACACCTTTCCCTATTTCCCTCAAAATTGCTACTAGCATCATTTGTTCCATATGTCTTAGCTTCTCATAATCTTTTAAAAAATAATTTTGGGAGACAGTGTCTACTGGGAAAAGTACAATTAAAGAATATGTTGGCAGAAAGGGAAGTGGTATTGTATGTAGAAAGAGTATGGGATTTAGAATCTAAGGATTAAAACCTACTTTTGAATCAAGTTCTGCTGTTTATTACATTTGATTGCAAGCATATCACTCTGGTCCCAAGTTTCCTCATCCATAAAATAAGGGAGCTGAATTAGATCAGCAGCTTTCAGGGAGTCCACAAGGCCAAAATCTTTCCAGAATTATATTGCCTTTTAATTTCTAGCATGGTAAATAGCAGTGGATATACAAGGGTATTCCAGTAAACATTTAACAATTGGCTTTCTTAGAGAGTTGGGGGAAGGGGAGGAAGACACTGTTTATAAGATTCACTTTTAATCTTTTAATCCACTAAGTCTAGAAATCAACAAGACAATGAATCAAGCCCTGACTTGTAGCACTTGCCAGTTTCTAAACTATAAATACTTACCTTGAAAATTTAATAATAAACTCTCATGAGCCATTCAAACTGACTTCAGCCCTGAATATAATCCACATAAAAAGAAACAACAAGCATCTATGAAGTGCCTAATTATTGTGCCAGACCCAGACTTTTTTTTGAGAACTTAATAATATTTATTCCTGTACAAACCATTACAAAACCACCTTTCAGGTCTGAGGATATTGGGTGGTGGTGGTGGTGGTAGTGGTGAGAGGAAGGCTCATGCTGACACCCAAGAACAGAATGTGTAGTTCCTGCCCCACAGACTAGCCTAGCCTCTGTCCTCAACCTGCCTTCTTCTACATGGCACCCCCAGACACATCAAAAGAGACACACCCAGGAATGCTTTATCAGGTATCCCATGTCCTTCATCTTTTTTTTTTCCCCTGCTTTTTGGAGGAGGGTAGGCAGAGAAATTAGGGTTAAGTGACTTGCCCAAGGTCACACAGCTAGTAAGTGTTAAGTGTCTGAGGCCAGATTTGAACTCAGGTCCTCCTGACTCCAGGGCTGGTGCTCTATTCACTGCACCACCTAGTGGCCCCTCACATCCTTCATCTTCATGCTTAGGAACATGATGGCACTCTGACTAGATAGGGACACCTGCCCTATCCCCACCAACTCCTTTGGGGCTGCCTTCCTAGGGAAAAGCAGAGTCAGCAATTAAGTGGCAGATGGGCAGGGAGGGAACCTGGAACCCAAATGCTTTCTCTCCTCCTTCCCTCTTCTGCTACTTGAGCAGCCATTTGGTTTTTTGGTTAGTAGGGCTTTTAACCCCTCCAGACAGAAGGGATGGACATACAAAATTCCAGTTGCGGTTAGAATGCCCATTTCCTTTTTCTGAAATCTGGGTATAAGTCGAACCTGCAGTCATAAGTTCCTTCCCAAATTAGTGAAAAATCACTCAGCAGGTGGGAAGGGACCTCACTCAGGCGAGACTGAGACATCATCAAATTGGGGAGGTGGGATGGGGAACAAATGGAGAAAAGGAAATGCGCTATCGATTTAATTTTCAAGGAGATTAGCAGCCTGTAAGGGGACAGAGAGGAGGAGATGAATCTGGTCCCCTCAGTAGTGGGATGCTCCCCCTACCCCTTCCTTGTCAATCACAGCCTTGGGAAGAAAGAGGTATTGGAAGGACAGGGGAGCAGGGGTCTGGGAGAGGTCTTTGCCTATCATGATTGAGCAGAGTTCTCTAGTCATTAGTTCCCA
>NW_027186304.1:42608639-42646370 GCF_028583685.1 Petaurus breviceps papuanus | reverse complement strand
AATAGAATGAGAAATGAAGAAGAGAGGGAAAGCAAAGGGCATGGGGTCAGAAATAGAATCCTAAAGTGTCTGGACTAGGAGAGACTGTAGAGATCATTGAGTTCAAACCCTTCAGTTTACACAGTAAGAAAATGAGACCACATAGAAGGAAAGTCACTTGCCCAGGTCCTACTAGTAGCAAATTAGCAGCAGAGTTGAGACTAGAACCCAGGGTCTCAGTCCAGGAATCCCCCATAGAAAACAATAATTTCTCTCCTTTTCTTCCCATTTTGCATGCCAGAGAATGAGGAGAAGCAAACACTTCCAAGTTGTATGGAGTGAAGAAAAAGGCCCCTGGAAAGCACAGGGTGACAGAAATGCTAAGGACTGTACTTGGCTCTCTCATTAGGCTAGGACAAAAGGAACCCAGCTAGCAGAGAGAAGGAGAGGCTGTGTCCTGCTTCATTTACAGAACTTGCTGAGAGAACAGGCCCAGGTTTCAGTGGGCAAGGGCACTGAGACCATTCATAGTGGTTTGCAACTGTGGCAAAGGGCATGTTAACCTCTCTCAACTCTTGGTCCAAGTCCCCCAGTGTCTCTGGGCCAAGGACTTCCTCTAAAATCAACTGGAAAAAAAAAAACTGGAAGGTTTATTTTTTGTTTTGTTTTGTTCTCTGTTGTCTCTTTAGGGAGAAGATTTAGATTTCTTTGGCCTCCTTAGGGCCAAAGAAATCAGAACTAAGGCCTCATGAGGAAGGTCATGTCCTTGTCCTCTAATTAACTCAGAAATGAGATCACAGCCCAGGTTGTCTGAAGGATACCCCAAGACCCTGATTCGTTATGAAATGCACCCCAGACCCTGTTCAGCTAAGATATGCCTCTAAGACACTGATTAGCCAAAAGATACCCTCAAAGATGCCAAATGACCTGAAGATCCTGACCTCCAGGCCTTGAATGACTAGAAGAGGTTCCAAGATTGATTAGTTGAGATATTGATTGACCAGCAGGATTCTCCTGAGTCCCAACTGGTCAGGACCTACCCCCTACACTCTGATTGTCCTGGAACCTACCCTCTGAGCCCTGATTGTCCAGGAGATACCCTTATGTCCAGGGAGTATGGGAGAAGGTAATGTTGTAGGCCCTAGATGATTCCCCTTGTGGCTACACTCATTTTGGATGTAGATGACCAGAGAGTTTTCAGGAAAATCAATGGAAGGAGAAACCGAAGGAAATAAGAATTATAGGTTCATTGTAGGTAGAAGTTGTCCTAGAAGACATATGAAAAGGTTGGGGTAATAATTCCAGTGAGGTCTCCTCAGATGAGCAGACAGCAATCCATCTATGCTTTTTCATCACATAATATTATTGTCCATATTCTCTCACAAATATTTTTCTATGAGTGTCCATCAACACTCTATGTACCATTCTCTAAACCTCTTGACAATGCAGCATATGAGTTATGCATGTGTTAGCCTGCATGTTTGCTACATGGCCAGATCATCTCCTTTTCTGGCTATGTATTTTTCTTATGATTTTATACCACTTATTACACAGTATTCATCATTAATAATAGGCTACAACCAAACTGTGCCTATTATGCAACATTCCATAACCCTTCTGAGCATCAATAGTTTTAATTCTTCAGAGAATATTTAGTATTCCATGATTCATATCCATCAATGGAAAACCACTGGTGTTTATAAAAAAAAAAAAGCATGTGCTTTTATTTCAGGTAAAAACTTGGAGTCACCAAAAGCATTGAGAAATGTCCTAAAAGTAACTAGTTTACTCAATGCCCATTATTTGGGGAAAGCATGTTAAAAGAGGAATATGACCTACAGTGTGTGAATATTATGAACTGGTACATAGACATATGAGCTAGTACAGTGACATAAATAACAAGAACAATATACATGACAATTTTAATCATGTAAATGAAAGTAACTAAAAGGCAGTCAAATTCTGATTAAACATAATGACGAATTTCAGAGAACAAATGATGAAAAATGATGAAACTTTGTAGAGAAGCCAGATATGAAGGTAGCAACAAATAGAAAGTCTCTTGGTTGCTTGCTTTTGTTTAACATTTCTCTATGGGAGGATTCAAAGTAGAGAGTGGGATTATAGGGGATAAAACTACCGTCATGTAAAAACAAAAGACATTAATAAAAGTTCATTTGCTTTATTAACAGAACTTTATACCACTGTAAGAAAATGCCTAACTTAGAGCTGACTGAGGAGATTAGCTTCCTGGGGAATCACAAACTTTGTACAACTGACCAAGGTGAATATTGTCCTTTTTCCAGGGATTCCATTTAATGTAATCTCAACCTTACTTCTGATCTTTAAAACTTAGTTTTAGGTATAGAGACTTTTACCATCCTGGTCAATGAAACATTTGGGCTTTGATTAGATGTCCAGCATCCCTAAGTATCCTTCTTTTTCTTGTTCATGGTCCTGTACATTCTATTTTTACTGTAGCTCCTACTGGCTATTAAACTCCTTTCCCACATTACCAAACACTGAGCTCAATGCTCCATTATCACTGAGTTTATGTGTAGAGAAAGAAGAGAAATCTAATCTATCTACATCTGTCTGTCTGTCCGTCCATCCATCCATCCATCCATCCATCCATCCATCCATCCATCCATCCATCCATCTATCTATCCATCTATGGAAGACTTTAAAGGAAGCTAGAAATAAAAAAAATAGACATTACCTATTATAGATTGGTTGCTTGTGTTTATACAACTACAGTCTCCAATACTAAGCTTGTCTGTCATCATCCCTTAGATTTTCTCACCTTTCATAATACAAATAAAAATGAATATTTTCCTTTATAGAGCCTTAGTTATAATACTTTTCAGGTAGATTGATTTTTGCTCAATGCCCTAACCATTTTCCAGGGAGGTGAGCATCTAGGGAGGCATTGGTATACAGGGGAAAGAACACTGGATTTAAAATCAGGAGAACCCTGAATGAAAATCCCATTTCTGATATTTACTTAGCTATGTGATCATGAGTGAGTCACTAAACATCTCTGTGCTCATCTGTAAAATGTTGATAACACCTGTAGCACATACAAAATCATGACAGCTAAATTAATAATTCATTAATTGGTGCTTCAGTACCACAATGGATCTATCATCTCACCGATAATGCAAAATATAACTCCACCACAACTTCTCATTCTGTGCCAATTGTATATAAATCCTCCTATAAATCCACCAGAGGGAGCTTACCCAATATCCTGGGGAGTTTTTCATCTCTGGACATTGTATAGATATCAATGGAATTCATAAGCTATTCATCATTTAATCCTTATTACCAATATAGGCCCAATTACTCCCTTTTCCAGTCATACATGTTGTAGATGACACTCTTTAGATCTCTCTTGTTTAATTCTCTATCGGTAATTACAGCAGTCCAATCACATGCTGACCACACACTTCTCTGTTACAATATGAGTGACTCACAATTTTAATTCCTTGAAGACTATGGTATTCTATGACTCACAGTCATATAGTAATGCCAAGGAATATTGATGTTAGAAAGCCAAACCTTTGTTTCAGTGAGAAGCCTGGGCTCATCAAAAATACCACACAATTTCCCAAAGACAGTCTAATCTACTTTTGGGCACTTCTTCAATTTTTGGCTCAGGTCATTATCCATCCACAAGGTCCATGCACTATGTACTAATGGACAAATGTTACCAGTTTTCCACCCCAACACTTATCATAGTCTGGTAAATGCATATTCTCCATTTATTTAATTTGCATAGGCGGATTTGAAGCTGATATACTTTGTGTAATTATGAATCTCATTTAGTAGGCTCTGAAGAATTCTGAAGATTGATGTAGTCAGCAAAATGTTATCTGCAACCAGGAGCAAACAGAGGTCACTAACATCTATAGTAGGAGTTATTAACCTTTTTTGTAAGTCACAGACATTTTTTTAGCAATCTGATGAAGCCTATATAGATCCTTTCTCAGAATAATGATTTTAAAAGCAGATAATAAAGCATACAGGATTAATAGGACAGCAAATGTCATATATGTATATTTAAAACACATCTTCACTGACCCTAGCTTAACATATAGAGAATTCTTCCATTTGGAGTTTATAAGGACATCTACCATGACAGTGGCAAATACCTTTGGCAAGTGTATGTCTCTGTTTTCTTCTTCACCATATTGTATTTTATTCTGTTCCATTGCTTTCTTTGAAATAGTAAAAAAAAATGTCATCCACTGCCTTTACTTTACCAATCATTAGCCTCTTTGTGCATAACTAGTAGTTCTCAGAATTCAATCAGTCTGTTCCTGACATCCTATTTAAATGTTGTCTGGGATGTTAGCCTCTCTACCAGGGAAACTGCAGGTTTGGGGAAGGGGATGGAAAACAATAACACTATTAGCATATACTTTGAAAGAACCCATTAGGGCCTATATTCTTTTCAGGCAATGCCAATCGACAGTAAATTGGGCTTAGAAAAAAATAGGAGATAAAACAGAGTGGATAATTATTCTTTTAATTATACCCCAATGCAAAGATCAATAGTTCCAACAGAAATGTACTCTGGGTAATAGTCTAAAGTTAGAAATCTCAGAAGACCACTATTTCCAAGGAATCAAAGCTGCAGGTGACCCAAAGGGTCATGGGATGATTCATGATAGATGCAGTCAGTTGCAACATATTTCCAATGATGAACTATGCTAAAGAAGTGGTGCAAAATATATCCTATAGGAAAGATGTAATCAGAAAAGAAGGTGTATAAGCCATGCGGCATGAAGAAAATGATATTAGACAAATAGCACAAGTATGCAATTCGCACCCTCAAAACATTGAAACACAACAACAAAAACAATAGACAACTGAAGGAGAGTCTACCATATCTTGGGTGGATCTTATTGGGACTATCTTTTGAAGAACATGAATTAGGATTGGGCAAGGCAAGAAAGCATGGTGAGGTCACCCCAAAACATTAAATCTCAAATGGTTTAAAATACTTAAGTATTGAAGAAATACCTCTTTCATGGAGTTGTGAGAAGAGGGTAAGATAATGTGCACAAAGTGTTTTTCAAACCTTAAAGCACGCACACACACACACACACACATACACACACATAGTACATATCTATCTGTCTGTCTTTCTATCTTTTATTCCTCTTATCTATTAGACTCCAAAGAACAATTTAATATTATTTGTCCTTTTGTCTCCCATCTTTTGTTGCTATTTTCCTAAGTAATCACCAACCTTCCCTCCCCCCTTACCCAAGGAAAAGGGGATAAGATTGGCAAAGAAATACAAACAACAGAAGGTTGTTTTCCTATGCTCTCAAAAACATAGTGCAGCAGTCTGAAAGTACTAAGAGACAAGCTCATTCTTCAAAAATACCAATAATATAAAAATGGAGAATTGGAAAGGGCTAGAGATGCAGGCTATGGGGCTCTGAGACAAGGAAAACTAGATTCAATTATGGGACAAAAAACCAAGTCAAAAAGTGAAGAAGGTGATTTATTGCACAAATAAGGTACTGGATAAGAACTTTTCATATTGATCTTCTCTATATGAGAAGAAAAACATGTATGTTAAGGATATTTTTTGTTTGTTTAAAACTGTAGATATTCTGAAAATAAATGGTTTGGTTGCTATGTGTGACTGTGAATCAGGGATGGGGAAATATGATATTTGAAAATATATATGCTCTAAGGAGCCTGATAGGCAATAGTTTATCTTCATTGCCTTGAAGGATTCAAAAGTCATGCAATTTCAGAGCTAGAAAGGATCTCAGAGATCATCTTATACAATTCTTACCTGAACAAGAATTATGTTTACAGTATCACTGACAAGGTCTTCATATGTACACCTCCAGAGATTAGGAACCAACTACCTCCCCAGTATAGTCCACCTCTCTTTTTTTAATTGATCAAATTATTAGGAAATGTTTCTTTTCATGCAACCCAAATTTGTCTTTGCAATTTCTGTCCATTAAGAGTTGTGGTGGTAAAAATTTAACAACTGGCTCTCTGAAAAGCACAACATATTTTTAAGTTTAATCTCCATTATTAACATTTTCTCCATTCCTTTCTTAAGTCTATATAATTAAAAAAAAAAACAAGAAATAAAACTGGGGTTTATAGCATTTGCTGATTTCTGTGGCATAAAATTTTTACAGTGAAAATCTAACCATCTTTCCTATTAAGCCAATCTATGAGCTGACTCCAGAACATCCCTGTACCCATTGCTCCTGGTTTTGCCCTCTGGAGCCAAGCAGAAAAAATCCAATAATATTTTCAGGTGATATGTTTTTAAAAATAAGACTGTGGTCAGTTCACACCCTCTGTACCTCTTCATCATCAAGTCAAGATTAGTCAGTTTCTTCACTGGAATTCCACAAGGTATAGTCACATAGTTCAATGTGGTTCAAAAAAATTTATTAAAAACTTATCCTATGGAAGGCCCTATACTGGGCATTAGTTACAGATAGATACAAATAAATGGTGGGTGGATGGATGGATATATAGATCAATGGACACATACATGCATACATACATACATACACACATACACACACATACTCTTGGTTAAGAAAAAGCTTTTGACCTAATTTAGTGAAAATAATTTTCAAAACAGAAATAATGATAAGAAGGAGACAAAATTTGATAAATGCAAAAAAGAGGTTTCAAACAAACTACTATGAGTCACCCAAGGAAGAAGAGATCAGTTCTGACAAGGATCAGGTGAGTAGCACCTAAGGAACTTGAAAAAGAGGGAGGGTTTTAACAGATAGGAATGAACAAGACTGTCAGTAGAGGCACTGGGCTGTGAAAGGGATCCAGGGAAGAACTGGGAAGAAAAATGATATAATTTGAGTAAAGTATATAGTAGACCGAGAGAAACTGGTAGAAGATAAGGCTGGAGAAGTTAGGCTGAAGCCAGAGTGAGGACATTCTAGTGAGTGAGTGAGAAAAGAAAGTGATATTGATGAGGAATGGGATCCCAATAGGTTCAGCAGGAATTATGATCTTATCTAAGACCAGAAAACCTGCAATATCGCCTGGAAAGAATTCAAGGTCTCAGGCTTAATTGGAGTGAGAGTTGTAGAAGTTTATTGTTACACTTCCATGAGAAGCAGGTAAGAGTCCTTTAGGGGACCTGCAAGTGAGAGGGGTACATGCTTTTACCTTTAAAGAGTAGGGCTGCCATTGTCATGGCTGACCAGACAGGAGGGTCCTCAGTGCATAGACAAAGGTCAGAGCTGACCAAGAGGAGAATGTGAATAGATAGTTTAGATAAGATTTGGGCCAGGCCTAAGGAGACAAAAGGCAAGGACAAAGGAGGGTGTGGGCCAGGACCCAAAGAAATGAAGAGATTAAGTAAGAACAAAGGGGTCACAGGGTGTTGCCTAGGTGGAGTGTGGGATAGGGAGAAGGGGCAGAGCTCAAGGGTGGGAAAGGACAAATTGCAGTTACAACTTCACAGACTGGTTTTACAAGTTGGTTTCACAAATTGACATAGACTCCTGGTACCCCATCAGATTAATTTGACTGCTGCATAGAGGATCGATCGGAGTGCCAGATACTTAGATACTTACAGTGATTTCAATGTGTACAAATACCTCAAAGTCCTCCTCACATGTTTCATTGAGGGATGGAAGGAATTTTTTTTTTTGCACTCAAAGTCACTCTTTCAGTAGAACACAAATGTGGCAGATTCTAATTAGCTGGAAAGACTTTATATATTAACTGGCAAACTGCATCTGATGGACAAAGATCTGCCTAGGTAATACAGTAAAATTCATCAGCAGCAGGTTAATGAATTACTTCGCCATGGCAAGCAAAGGAACAGGCATAAAAACAAAAAAATGGTGTTAAATTCTATATGGTTTTCATCTATTAATGTAACTATTCTAGAAGAATTATAGAAAGAATGGTAGAAAGTATGGGGGAAAGTATGCCTGGCACATAATAGATGTAGAATAAATGCTTATTCCTTCTCTTCCCCAGGTACCTTTAATGTGAGTTCTATATTTAACAATCAACTAGTTGAAACACTTCTAAAAGAACAAAATTTATCTGTATAGCCAGTCTCTTTACAAATAAAACCAAATAATGCACAAAAATCATCTAGAATGGAAGAATTTGCTCAAAGGTTTCCTTGGTGAGGTAACTAAAGCAGTTGGCTCCTTCATAACATGAATCATAATTTTATGAGACACTTTTTCAATGCCTTGAATGACTCATAGTAACTGGAAGCAAACTGATGACCATGAAGGCATAGTAAGTAATCTTTCAGTTTTTTAAACCAACTTCCGTTGGAAAAACTGAAAAACTTTAGAAATTTAAATAAGAACTTGACATCACCAAAAGAAATTATAAAAATGACATTTTAATACACAGGAAATATCTGGCTGCTGATTTTGGAATCATTTCAGAATCATCAGTATGTTTGAATTCAGACAACTGACTAAGAAGAATAAAGTTCAAAACCAATGTTAAATAAAGAGTAAGTATGAAAATACTGTATATATACAATTACCAGAGCTCCAATGTGACCTCTTTAAGTAAATTGTTGATTCTAAAAAAAATGGGAACTTGATAAAAGTAAAAGATTTTGAGTCATATTATTGCCATCCCTCAGATAGATTTGATCAATATTAACTATTCAGTACAAAGAGGAAGGAAAAAGAATTCAAAAGTGCCTCAGCCCACTTAACATTTCATCTAATAATCTTTAAAATCTTTTCCAACTCTAAATCCTATAACCATATGATCCTGCAGTTATTCAATGAGTGATTTGGCAGGTCAATTCCAACTTAGAGCAGAAATTCATTTTCAAAATACTAAGTAAAAAGATGAAAGAATAATAATGGTAATATATATCAATTTATGATTTTGAAAGTGCTTTAGATATATTTTCTTATATGATCCTTACAATAACTTTGGAAGCAAGTATCCCAATTTTATTATCCCAATTTTACCAGTAAGCATACTGAGGCTGAAAAGTTAAATGAATTAGCCCATTGCACATCCTGAATCAAAAAAAGCTGCCCTCTTATCAGTTCATTGGATCTTGTAGATTTCAACTCCCTTGTGTTGAGGTGAATGGGGTTGGGGAAAAGGTATGACATCTCCAAAGGACAGCTGCTGCCATCCAAAGTCAGCAGCAAATGGAAGCAAAAGCAGACATTGCAACACAAATAAGAATTTCTGAAACTGTTTGATTCAGATCAAGGCTGTTTCAAAGAGGTACTCCCTTTGTTTTCATAGCAGGCTTTATCTAAGTCTCTCTCATTACCTTTGTCTTCAGGGAAAATTACCTTCTGTGGATAAGGAGGCATTACTTTGGTAGGGGGAGGAGGAAGACTCACCCATTTGGGAAGAAATTGACTCCTGTTTCGGAGATCCAAGACCCTTCTTTGTTGCAATACTCATTTGCTAGTGACCTAGTTATGGGTGAGAATAGGGACAAAGGCATGTCAACCCCAGTGACTTCCCTGCATTTGATAAATTAATGGTAAAAACAAAATAACTATAGTGACAATATGGATGAATCAGTGAGACAAGTTTTCCCAGTTAGCCCCTCATACTAAGGAGCCTCACATAAGAAAACATGTATCAAAGTTGTGAGAAGTAGAACATAAATATAGAAAATGGATAGTGCAATGCAAGTTTAGCCTAGTTATAACTTATGCAAGAAACATAGCTCTGACAATAAGAGAAGGGACATGAATAAGATATGTAAGACTATGACAGAAAAGCGCGAACAAGTGTCAACAAACCAAAGTAGAAACACATAAAACTGAAAAAGAAGTTAAGTAAGGAAGTTTTTACTGTTGCTGAGTCATTTCAGTTGTGTCTGACTCTCTGTGACCCCATTTGGGGTTTTCTTAGCAGAGATACTGGAGTGGTTTGCCATTTCCTTCTGCAGCTCATTTTATAGATGAGGAAACTGAGGCAAACAGGATTAAGTGACTTGCCCAGGGTCACACAGCTAGTAAGTGTCTGAGGTCAGATTCAGATTCAGGAAGATGAGTCGTCCTGATTCTAAGCCCAATACTTTATCCACTGTACCACCTATCTGCCCTAAGTTAGGAAGCAATATTAGTAATTGTATTGAAGAGACAAAAATGGAAAACCAACCAATTGAAATTCTTGACTAATACTTTAGAAAAGACAATGCAAAAAAAAAAAAAGGAAATATAAGATGAGACTAATCAATTTCTGGTGGCAATTTTCATGATATTCCTTTTATGTACTTCCCAACAATAGAATATATCATTCTAGTCATATAGCCTTTTTTGTTTTAGAAAAAATCTTTTCTGGAAATGAGAGCACAGCAATGAGGATAGAGATAGCCTTGGAGTCAAGAAGACCTGGGATTAATTTCCCCTTTGAGAATGACTGGTTGTGTGACCCTGGGAAAGGTGTTTAGCCTCTCATTGTTCTAAACAATTCTTTAAGACAATTTCCAGTCCTGCAATGGCAGCCAGGGAGAATTTCCTTATTAGGGAGTTCCTTATACAAAAGACATAAAAAGTACAGTCCTTTTCCTTTAAAGAAACAGGGCAAAATTAGTTAAAGAAAACACATGGATATGCCAATCCCAATCACTTGACATGTCCCCATTTCATGGAATCTCCAAGCTAAAAATATCTTGGGCAGCAGATAGCGTGCTGTACTTGGAATCAGGAAGTCCCAGATTCACATTGTACTTCAGCTCCTTGGTGGTCAGATGACCCAGGGGAAGTCACATAAATTCTGTTTTCTTATCTGTAAAATGGGAAGAATGACAATAGCACCTTCCTCACTGAATTGATGGGGAAGATCAAATAACCTAATATATGTAAAATGCTTTGCAAACCTTAAATAACCATGTAAATGTTAACTATTATTTGATAACCAAGCCTTACCTGACAGATTTCAAATTATGTCTTCATCCTGTTCACTTATCCACTGAATATATTTCAATTTTCAAAGTCTCTATTAAAGTGAGCTAGCCAGAGTTGAGCATTATATTCTAGATGTGGTCAAACCAACAAAAAATATTGGTTGACAATTTTCTCTTTTGTTCTGAGAGAAATACTTTGATACAACTTACAATCACATTAGCATTTTGACTTCACATCACCCTGTTAACTTGAGCTTTCAGTTCAATAATATCCTGAAGTCTTTGAATAAAACCTTCTGGTAAGCTTGTCTATCTTATCCAGGACTTGTGCATTTGATTATTTGAATCAAAATATAAGACTTTCCCTGTCATTCATTCAATTCATTTGACAACCATTTATTTGTCCAGCTTGTACTCTGTGCCAAGCATTGGCATACATATATACATACACACATGCACATATATACATGAGACATATATACTATGTGTGTGTGTATCCTCTGTGTTTATGTTTCTGTACCATGTGTGTATTTTCTAGAGGCTCTGCAAGAAGGTGATGAACTGAGTCCAGAGCTAAATAGAAGAATGAGAGCAAGCTATAAAATTGTACATTCCTTGAAATGATATCAGGTTCTTCCCTGATACAAAAATTCATCCTTTTAATCTCTTGATGATAGTATAGGGTGGCAAAGCAGAAAATACCCCAATCTCCAAAGAACAAAACAATTTTAAGTGATCCAAAGGTCAATGTAGAGTATAAGCCTGATTATTGAGCTTTTACAAAGGATAAGACTAAGTTTCAGTGATATAAAATGAGTTAACTCAAAATTAAAAATATGTAACAAATCCAGGGATTCTTACTCTGGCTAGTATTTCTTTTCCTAAATTATACTTCTAGCTTCGTAATGACTAAAAATTTGACATGCATGATATATGTGCCTTTATTCAATAAAAAAATTCCACAAATATTTATTCAGTAACTATTGTATCCTTTCAGGGTTCAGGCACTGGGAGAAGGAAGAAAAATGACAATAGTAGTAGTGAAGGCATTGTAATTCTTGTGAACAAGGGGTGAATTCTTGTTGTTGATGTCTTTTTAAAAAAAATTCAGTGGTGGGAAGGGCAAAACATGTCAGAAAATGGGATCAAACCCTAGATAAAGTTGCTAGATTGTATTATTTCCTCTGCTATAATCAGTGTAGTCCATCCATATGATTACCCTCATTTTGCTCCTAATGAGCATGTGACAGGAAGAAAACCCTTGAGAAGCTGTTTTCTATAAGAGGGGCCTTGAACAAAGCCAAGGCTACTTATCCTTGGTTATTCTGGATACTTAAGGGATGTGAGGGTACAAGGAAAATGGGAAGAAGGAGTCTTTGTATCATATGCATGTCAAAAACTAAACTGGCTGGGAATGGGAGGGTGTATAAATCATGACTAAAAAGGTTTGGGGATTAGGACTAAGCAGCCATTGGGAGCTTCCTTACCTACCCTGATTGTTCACCCTGTGCTGGTTTTTTAAAGTATAGAACAAGGCCTTGATGAAGGAAAACTGAAGAATGATTTTTCCAGTGCTCTCTCCAAGGGGACTGATGATCCCTTAATGGCTAAATCTAATGACCTTTTCTCAATCCTCATCAGTTTTGATCTTTTTTCAGCCTTTGGTACTGTTGAACACCTTGCCATTCTCTTCTTTCTAAGTTGTCATGTCATTGCTCCCTCCTGCAACTCCTCCTACATGTCTGACAGTTCCTTTTCTGAGGCCTTTGTAATCTTTACCCACATCACACCTACTAACCACATGAGTGTCCCCCAAGATTCTGTCTTGGTCTTATCTTCTCCATCCTCATTATTTCACTTGGTGATCTTGTCATGGATTCAGTTATCTCTATGCTGATGATTCTCAATCTACTAATTCAGCCCTTACCTCTTTCCTAACATGTAGGCTTATATTTCTAAATGCATATTTGACATTTCAAACCAGAAGTGCCATAAACATCTAAAATTCAACATATGCAAAAATCAAACTCATTATCTTTCTACCTAAATACTCCCTTTTTCCTAATTTCCATTTTACTATCTGGGGTATCACCACCCTCCCAATCACCCATGCTCACAACTCATGTGTCACCTTCAACTCTTCAATATTTGTCTCCACCTGTATCCAATCTGCTGCCAAAGCCTGTTGATTTAACTTTCAGAACATCCTTTGCACATGCCCCTTTCTCTCCTCAGACACTGCCAACACCCTCATGGAGGTCCTCATTTTCTCACTCTCAGATTATTACAGTAGGATGATAATCAGGTTCAACTCCTTACCTCCATTCTTTTCCCTTTGTAATTCATCCTCTATTAAGCTGTAAAATTGATCTTCCTAAAGAACAGGTCTGATCATGTCACCCCTTGAATTGTAAGTGTCAGTGACTGGAAAAATGATAGTACCCTCAACAAGGGGAAGAGAGGAGGGTTTTGGGTGGAAATAAAATGAATTGTATTTTGGGGTATATTGAACTTGAGATGTAAATAGAATGTTCAGTTTGAGACATCTAAAAGGCAATTGGTTATGTGAGATTGTCATTCAGGAGAGAAGTTAGAGCTGGATATATAGATATGGAAACTATTTACACAGGATGATAAATAAACCCATAGGAGTTTATGAGATCAGTAATTGAGACAGTATAGGAGAAAAAGAAGAAGGTTTGGGAAAGATCCTTGAGTGGCATCCAAGTTTAGTGGGCATGCCCTGAATGAAATATGAAAAATGTATTATAAGAGAAAGAAAATGGGGATGGGAAGAGCCAACAGGAAGTTGCTATGATATTTTAGTTGGCTTTTAATGACTAGCTATGCTATGTTAGTGGCAGAGGGAAGAGAGTGCATGTGGAAAATTGTAGGGAGCTAGAAATCACAGCCCTTTATAACTGATACAGAAGGGAAACAGGCAGGAAAAGAAACAAGTTATAATGCCAACATCAAGATTTCAAATAAACAGTATCACAGTATGATGGGAATCTATAGACCTGTGTAGAAATCCACAAATCTGAAGACAATTTGACAGCATTAACTCTTCCAACCCTGAAGTTTTGAGATTAGGAGGCATGGTGTAGTAGATGACAAGTAGATATAAATCTGTTTGGTAATACATGAACCTGAGGACTACTGAAGAATTTTTCTTTTCTGTTCTTATTAACTTTTTATCTCACTTTTCAGGGTGACAATCACAGACCTTTGTTCCAAACAAATTTAAGCTTTCCAATCCTCAAAAATGAAAAGAAAAACTCTCTCTCCAAATATTTATTTTGGGGTGGAAAGATCTTTACTTATATTCAATGCTTACACTTTGTTTTCCTTTAACCCTTTGTAATCTAGCTTCTGCCTCCACTAGTTTTCTGAAACTCCTTCCAACATTCAAATGATCTACTAAAATCAAAATGGGGAATGGGTACTAATGTCACTGATAGAAATATTGCAATCATAAGGGGAAGGCAAGCTTTAGGGGAAAATAAGCTCATTGATTTGGGATATGTCATGCTAGAGGTACCATTGGGATATTCACATATCTTCAATCCATTTGAGATGTTAGTCTTGAGCTCAGAAGTGACATAAGAGCTGTAGAAATATATTTCAGAGTTGTCTACATAATAGTAATGGCTGTAGGCAGGAGAGTGAATGAAATTATCATTGGGAAGTAGAGAAAAGTGAGAAAGAGAAGAAAAGAGGGCCAAGGACAGAATGTGGGGGAACACCTACTTTAAATGAGTCAAGGATGTGGAAGGCAGAGCATGTATTGGTTAGAGAGATCAGAGAAGATTGTGGTCTTTCTGAAGTTCTCCAAGGAGAGAGTATAAAGTAGGAGGGTGCAGTCAGAAGTATCACATGCTATCACACTAGACTGTTCTGGCCAAGAAGGAGAAGGATGAAGATTTTGCATTTTAGGAGGCTATTGAAAGCTATTGAGAAAGTAATTTCAATAATCAGTTTGGATAGAAGTCAGATTGTAAAGAATGAAGAGAAAAGTGGGTATAAGGAAGTATGGGAATTGAATGTAGACAACCTTGTCCAGAATTTTAGTAAAAAGGAGAGTAAATTAATATGTATTTATTATGCTTTCTATGTGCCAGGCCCCAAGTTAAGTGATACAAAGAAAGACTGCTATACGGAGTGGAAGGGCAGGTCTTTTCACTTTTTTAGGGACCCAGGAGACCTAAAAATATTTGTAAGTCCATGGAAAGGAGTCAGTGGGAGAGAGAGACAGAGAGACAGAGAGAGACAGAGACAGAGAGAGACAGACAGACAGAGAGAGACAAACAGACAGAGACAGACAAAGAGAGAGAGAGTATCTGTTGTATCTGTTGGAGTAAAATCTTGGAGGTGGTGAGAAGGAATGGAATTAATGATTGTTTTTTGCTTTTCGGAGGGGGGGAAGACATGGCAATTGAGGTTGTGACTTGCCTATGGTCACACAGCTAGTTTTTGTGTTCAATGTCTGAGGTCAGATTTGAACTCAGGTCCTCCTGACTCCAGGGCCGGTGCTCTATTCACTGTGCCACCTACCTGCCCCCATACTCATAATTTTCTAGAGTATGTTTTCTGGCTCTCTCACTTGCCCCTACAACAAAATACCTTGTGTAATAGTCTGAGTACAATAACACTCCCTACCCCATCAAGAATAAACTAAATTCCTCAAGAGCAAAGGTTATTTAGCATTTATTATTATTACTATTGTTGTTGTTGTTATTGTTAATGTTGTTGTTCCCTTAGGACATAGCATAATATCATCTTATGTAATAATTTTTAAAATTTCACTCTTTAATATTTTATTTTTCTTAATTACATGTAAAAGTAATTTTAACATTCTTTTAAAAATTTTTTGAGTTTCAAATTCCCTCCTTCCTTCCCCTCCCTTCTCATTGAGAAGGCAAGCAACTTGATATGGGTTATACATGTGCATTTGTGCAAAACACATTTCCGCACTATTCATGTTGTGAAAGAGAATACAGCCCTCCTCAAAAAAAGAAAAAAAATAAAGAAAGTAAAGGAAAAGTATGCTTTGATTTGCATTCAGACTCCATCAGTTCTTTCTCTGGAGATGGATAGCCTTTTTATCGTAAATTTTTTGTAATTGTCTTGGATCACTGCATTTTGAGAATAGCTAAATCACTCACAGTTGTTCATCATACATATTGCCCTTACTATGTAGAATGTTCTTCTGGTTCTACTCATTTCACTTTGCTTAGGTGCATGTAAGTCTTTCCAGGTTTTTTCTGAGAGCAGCCTACTTGTCATTTCTTATGGCACACTAGTATTCCATCACAATCATATATTACAACTTGTTCAGTCATTTCCAATTGATGGGCATCCTCTCAATTTCCAATTTTTTGTAACTATTGAAAGAGCTGCTACAAGTAATTTTTTCTTTTTTTGTTTTTTTTTTAATCTCTTTGGGATACAGACCTAGTAGTGGTATTTTTGGGTTAATAAAAATTGCTGGGTCAAAAAAAAAATAAAACCATGTATGCATGGCTTTATAGTACTTTTGGCACAGTTCCATATTACTCTGCAGAATGTTTGAATTAGTTTATAATTCCACCAACAGTGCATTAGTGTCCCAATTTTACCACATTGACTCTAACATTTGTCATTTTTCTTTTTTTGTCATATTAGCCAATCTAATGAGTGTGGGGTGGTATGTCAATTGTTTTTATTTGTGTTTCTCTAATTGATAGTGATTTTAGGGTATTTTTTTCATACAACAATTGATTACTTTGTCTGAAAACAGCCTGTTCATATCCTTTGGTCATTCATCACTTGGGGAATGACTTGCATGCTTATAAATTTCACTCAGTTCTCTAAATATTTGAGAAATGAGGCCTTTACCAGAGAAACTTGCTGTAATTTTTTTCGCAGTTATTATTCAACTATTTCTCTCCATTCTATATTTGTCCATTTACCCTTCTATCACCTTCCTTTTACTCTGTCCATTTTCAAAAGTGTTATACTTCTAACTGCTCCCTTAACTAATCTGCCCTCCCTTCTACCACCTCTTCCCCCTTCTGTTATCCCCTACCCTTCTTACTCTCCTGCTGTCCTAGATAGATTTCTGTACCAATTGTGTGTATATGCTATTCCCATTTTGAGACAATTCTAGTAAGAGTAACGTTCAACCACTTCCCCATAACTACTCCATCTTCTCCTGCATTGTAAAAGTTCTTTCACAACTCTCTTGTGTGAGATACTTTACTTCATTCTACCTCTGCCTTTCCCCCTCTCCCAGTACAGTCTTCTTTCTCAACCCTTCATTTTTTTAGATATCATCCTATCATAGTCAACTCACATTCATGTCCTCTGTCTTTGTATTCTCCTAACTAAAATATTAATTATAAAGTTCTTAGAAGTTACTGGTAATATCTTCCTAAGTAGGAATGCAAACACTTTAATCTCAATGAATCCCTTATGATTTCTCTTCCATATTTATCTTTTTTATGTTTCTCTTGAGGCTTGTATTTGAAAGTCAAAACTTCTATTCAGCTCCATTCTTTTCATCAAGAATGATAGAAAGTGGGGTGGCTAGGTGGTGTAGTGAGTAGAGCGCCAGCCCTAGAGTCAGGAGGACCTGAGTTTTGATCTGGCCTCAGACACTTAACACACACACACAAATACTAGCCATGTGACCTTGGGCAAGTTACTTAACCCCAATTGCCCTCCAAAAAAAGCAAGAAAAAAAAAAGAATGATAAAAAGAGGGATGACTAGGTGGCATAGTGAATAGAGCAGCAGCCCTGGAGTCAGGAGGACCGAAGTTCAAATCTGGCCTCAGATGCTTAACACTTACTAGCTGTGTGACCTTGGGCAAGTCACTTAACCCCAATTGCTCTGCCTTCCCTCCTCCAAAAATCAAAAGAAAAGAAAAGAATGATCAAAAGTCTTCTATTTCATTAAATATCCATTTTCTCCCCTGAAGGATTATACTTAGTTTTGCTGGGTAGGTGATTCTTGTTTGTAATCCTAGCTCCTTCACATGTTGGAATACCGTATTTCAAGCCCTCTGATCTTTTAATGCAGAAGTTGCTATATCTTGTATTATCATGACTGTGGCTGCATGATATTTGAATTATTTCTTTCTGACTGCTTGTGATATTTTTTCCTTGGCCTGGGAACTCTGGAATTTAGCTATAATATTCCTGGGAATTTTTATTTTGGTATCTCTTTCAGAAGGTGATCATCAAACTCTTTCAATTTCTATTTTATGCTCTGGCTCTAGAACATCAGTGTAGTTTTCCTCTGTACTTTCTTGAAAGATGATGTCTAGGCTCTTTTTTAATTGTGGCTCTTAAGTTGTCTAATAATTTTTATATTATCTCTCCTCAGTATATTTTCCAGGTCAGCAGTGGATTTTTTTCTCAATGAGATACTTCACATTTTCTTCCATTTTTTTATCTTTTGATTTTGTTTTGTTTATTGATGACTCATGGAGTCATTGACTTCCACTTGCCCCACTCTAATATTTGAGGAATTGTATTCTTCAGTGAGCTTTTGTGCCTACTTTGCCATTTGGCCAATTCTGATTTTTATGGAGTTCTTGGATTTTTTGTGCCTCTTTTACTATTTGACCCATTCTGTTTTTTAAGGCCTTATTTTCTTCAGTATTTTTTAATGCCTCCTTAACCAAGCTGTTATAAAATGAAAACCTGAATGTCATTCATCCAGAATTAAGATGCTTTCTTGAAATCAGTCTCTGTGAGGTAAACTCTTAGAAATGAATCAAAGGATGTACAGTCATATCAAGATGGAAGTGAGTCTTTGTTGCTATAAGGATGGAAACCTTTCAGCCCAAACATGCCTTTTATCTCTCTATGGAAAGCAAAATTTTTATAACATTTTAAGAACCTTGACTGCCTTCAAAACTGTCAAGCCTAATAATTTTCTGAAGATTAAAAAAATTCTATCATCTATATAAATGCATATGCATATGTATATGTATATGCCTGTGTGTATATATGTACATACCTTCCTTGCCATGTTCAATTGCTCTGGTCTCCTAGTTTGATCTCTTCTTAACTAAAGAAGTCAGAGAGAAATGCCATTCCATTTAGCCTGAACTACCTGGAGGGAAAGGACAGAAAGTCATTCCATTGCTTCTCTTGTTAAAATGTATCACTATAATTTCTTTTCCCAATTTCCCCTCTATTTCTTCTATTTCATTTAATAAAAAAAAAAAATTGAACACTTCCAGGAATTCTTTTCAAGGCTGAGATCAATTCACATTTTTCTTTGAGGCTTTGGATATAATAGTTTTGATTTTGTTGTTTCCTTCTGAGTTTGTGTTTTGATCTTCCCTGTTAACATAGTCACTTTCTATGATCAGTTTTTATTCTTGTTGTTTGCTCATCTTCCCAGATTATTTTTTGACTTTGAACTTTATGCTTAAGTTGGGTTCTGTTTTTAGGATGGAGAGGGAACTGTTCTGAATTTTATATTTCTTGTGAAGTTGTTTTCACAGCTAGTTCTGGTGGTTAGTTCTTCCAAGATGGCATGATTTAAGGAGAAGTGTGTTTACTACTCTCCTGGCCTGTGCTCTGGTTTGTGAGCAATCACAAGCACTCTTTTCCAGTCTGGAATTGTGCCTAGGGTCCCCTTCTCCCCTGTGATCACAAGTTCTGTATCTTCCTCACCCTAGGACTGTGATCCAGGACTTCAATCCCAATCTCCATTTGGGTAATTCGATGGAGTCCTGTACCCAGTGTCTGCAAAGGAACTCCTAATCTTCTTCTGATCAGTTGTCTGATGCCCTTACCATCTCTGTGCTGAGAACTCCAGAAGTCACTGCTGCTGATTTAGTTGGTTCTGCATCTCCAGAATTAGTTTTGATGTGTTATTTTAAAGGTTTTTGGAGGGTAATTTGGGAGAGCTCAGGTAAAACTCACCATATTGGTTCCCTAATATTTTCTTTTAAAATGCATATAATACATATTGACTTAAAGTGAATTGAATTGAATGAGGACCTATCCTTCTAACTCTTGTTGTTGTTTTTGATGTTCATCATTCAGGCATGTTCAATTCTTTGTGACTCTATGGACCATAGGTTTCTGTAGGGTTTTCTTGGCAAAGATGCTGGAGTTATTTCCTATTTCCTTCTCCAGTAGATCCAGTGGATCCTTGTGTCAGGAAATTCAAAATCAACTGACTTCCCTAGTGTCACACAAATGAGAAATATCTGAGACTGAATTTGAACTCAGGTCTTTCTTCCTGACTGCTGGCTCAGTACTCTATCCACTGAGTCACAGCTGTCTCTTTCCTAATTTGCAGGATACCTATAAAGGCACTATAAATAATTCATGAAAAAAATCACGTTGGTTTTTTACCTTCTTGCAATAGTATATACAAAACTAAGGTTATGTGTGGTATTTAGTCTTGGACCCTTTTCTACTTATTTCCTCTTGTAAATTAATGGCGCCTCTTCCTCTGTTCTCTTTTTATGTCATTTTTATTCTCTACAATATTTTGTTTTACTGTCTTATCTGGACATTTTTCCCCTTCTTCAAATTTTACTTTAAACCCTCTTATGATTACTTAGTCTCTGAATAATCCATTACAAAAGACTTTTGAAGTCACTCAGCCAAGATTATTGGGGGTGGATGTTGGTGGAGGTGGTTAAGTGGCAAAGCTACAGCTACAAAGAAAGTGTTTATGAAGTCATTAAAAAGAAAAGGGAAGACAGAGCAAACAATGGCAATCTTGGTGATAAAAACTTCTTGAAATAGCAAAAAATGTGGAAGCTTATAAAATATACAAAAGAACGAGGAGAAAAACTAGTCAGAAAAAGAGTGAACAGGAAAAAGGAAAACAATTAGAATTTTAAATTGTGATGTTGTGAGAGATGGGTATGTACTAACTTCCATGTGAAAAGTATACTCACTGAGATTTCAAAAGTTCAAAGCTCAGTTTTCTTACTAACTTGTGACCTTGGACAATTCACTACACTTCCTTGAGTCTCCGTTGGCTCATCTGTAGGATGAAGGGCTCAATTCAATTGATTTTAACAAGCATTTATTATCTACCAAACACTGTGCTAAGTGTTTGGAATACAAATGCAATAATTAAACTGCCTATTCTCAAGGAGATCAAATTCTACTAGGAATAAACAACAAGCACACAATAATAGACACAAAATATATCAAAAGTAATGTCAGGAGATGGGCAAAGATCATTAGCAACTATAGTACCATGAATGGCCTCACATAAGAGGTAGCATTTGACTTGATCCTTTAAGGGATAAAACAATTCCAAAAAGAAGTGAAGAATGAGAATATTCTAAAAATTGTGAACAAGTCTGTGCAAAGACACAGAGAAAGGGGATGTAATAATACCATAAATGAGAAAAACCAAGTAGACCAATTTGATTAGAATACAGAAAGTATAATGGTGAATAATGTAAAATCAGTCTAGAAAGAGATATCACAACTATCCATTGTGAGAGGTCTTATTTGCCAAAATGAAAAGGTGTATTCTGTCTTCAAAGCAATAGGAAATCATACCAAGGAAGTTGCTTGAGCAGGTAAGTGGCACGGACAGACTTGTCATTGAGGAATAGATATTTGGCAGTTGCATGGAGGATGAATTGGAGAAGGGAAGTACTTGAAAGAGGGAGAACCATTAGAAGACCATTGCAATAGTTTCAAGGAGAGGTGACAACAGTCAAAACTACAGTAACAATCATATGAATGGGGAAGGTGAAATCCATCTACAAGAGACATGTTTTGCAAATCAAATCAACCCAGCTTGGCAAATGATGGTATATGGAGAAGGAAAGAGAGGGGAAATATTTGAGGGTGACTCTGAGCTTGTCCATGTGGGTAACTGGAAAGATGATGGAACCCATGACTGATATAAGAAAGTTAGGAAAAAGGATGGACTGGGGGTGAGGGAGCTGGAGAGGGAAATATAATGAATTCCATTTTGATATATTGATTGGGAAATCCCTTACATAAATTCAAGCAGAGATTCACTTCCAATAAGAAATTGATGATGGGGCAGCTAGGTGGTGCAGTGAGTAAAGCACTGGCCTCAGAGTCAGGAGGACCTGAGTTGGGTTCTGGCTGCAGACACTTAACACCCATACAAAAAAAACTATCCCGGTAACCTTGGGCAAGTTACTTAACCCCAATTGCCCTCCAAAAGGCCAAAAAAAGAAAAGAAAAGAAAAGAAATTGATGATATAAGTCTGGAAATAAGGAAAGGAATAAGGGATAGGTAAGTAGATTAGATAGTCTTTTACATAGAGATGATAATTGAACCCTTAGAAGCTAATTAAATCAATGAGAGATAAAGTACAGAAAGAGAAAAGAGGGCTTAGGACAGAGATCTGGGTTATACAAAACTAACAGGCCAGGACAAGGGACTCTTCCTTACCATTGGAAATTCACTTCACCCCTTGACTTCCCACACTGGAAGTGTACTCTACCCCTGTGGCCCCTTCATCTGATCAATCAGTTCTTCTCAGAAATTCCATTTTAAAGAAAATTCTGTAGTAATCCAGGTCTTAGCTAAAAGAAAAAAACATATGATAATAATAGACCATCAGAAGGGAAAGGATATTATGCTAAAAAGGGAAAGGATTAGTATGAAGAGCCACAGTTTTATCAAGAACACTACAGGAAAGCCAACAGAGTGGTGTATAAGGACCAGAAAAAATTAATGGGAATTCAAAGAAAAGAGCTGATGTAAAAAAAAAAAAAGTACCTGGTAAATTGGAATCCCCTAACCAGATGATCAAGGAGATAAAGTAGGTAAGGCACTGGGCCTGTAGTCAGAAAGACTTGAGATCAAACCTGTCTTCAGACACTACTACCTGTGTGATGATCCTGGGCAAGTCAGTGTTTGACTCAGTTTTCTTGTCTGTAAAATGTGGGTAACATAACCACAGCTACCTTGTAGGGTTTTTGTGAGAATCAAATGATACAATGTTTGTAAAGTACCTAGCACAGTATCAGGAACATTGTAAGCCTATATAAATGTTATCCAGTAGTAGTAGTAGTAGTAGTAACAGTTGTCATCGTCATAACACAAAAAAATTCTCCAGTAACAGTGGAGTCACTACTGTACAATAATGGTTCAGAATAGCAAATTAAGTATTTTTACTTTAAATATTGTAAAAATAAAGACAGAGTACTTATGGAATCCATTAGCAAATTTAACTATAACTGTAAATTTTAGAGCAAAAGATAGACTAGACTATTTTAAACAAGAAACAATGGAATCAGAATGGAAAAATGTAGATCCAAAAGAGAAATATAATCAAAGACAAACAAACCAGGATCAGAAGATTAGGAGAGCTTTACAAAGCAGACTACTGCTTTATCTATTTGGAATATAGGGTAGAAAGAGAAACTTTAGGAATGATAGATTTTTGAGAAAAATAAAATGAAAACCTGAATGTCATTCATCCAGAATTAAGATGCTTTCTTGAGATCAGTCTCTGTGAGGTAAACTCTTAGAAATGAATCAAAGGATGTACAGTCATATCAAGATGGAAGTGAGTCATTGTTGCCATAAGGATGGAAATCTTTCAGCCCAAACATGCCTTTTACCTCTCTATGGAAAGCAAATTTTTCGTGACATTTTAAGAACCTTGACTGCCTTCAAAACTGTCAAGCCTACAAATTTTCTGAAGATTGAAAAAAATTCTATCATCTATATACATGCATATGCATATGTATGTGTGTATTCATGTGTGTGTGTATGTATATACCTTCCTTGCCACATTCAATTGCACTGGTCTCCTAGTTTGATCTCTTCTTAACTAAGAAGTCAGAGAGAAATGCCATTCCATTTAGCCTGACCTACCTGGAGGGAAAGGACAGAAAGTCATTCCATTGCTTCTCTACACTGATCTCCTCAATTGAGCTGCCTAAAGCCAACAGAGGACTCTACCCTAAGGCCAAACCCTTAGCGATGTTAATTACCTTTCTGAATTCAAACTCTCTCCTCTTCCACCTCCAAAGCTTAATCACACTCTTCCCATCTCAATGATTCTGAATTCCTGTCTGCCATCATTCAAACCTTATTCTCTACCCTACCCCACCACTGGCCCCCAACTCCCACTATATCCCATTCTAATGCTATCACTTCTGCTTTGCTCTCTGGAATGCTTACTCCTTAGTTAACAAACTTGCTTTCATCTGAAATCTTTTCCTTTCCTGCTCCTTGCATCTTTTGACTCTTACTGAGACTTGGTTGCCTCCTGATGACAGTCTACTTTTTAACAATAGCTATATTTTAATTCTCCTCAGCTCACTGGGGATTTCACTCAAGTGAGGGAGATGGAAAGTTCCTTCCTCCCTATGGGCACTTCCAACTTCACCCACTAAAATCATCACATAATACCTCTCTTCTTTTGAGGATCATTCAATCAAAATTCTGGTTGCTCTTTGCCTACTGACCTTCAGGATAGTTTCCATCTTTGCTCAATGAGTTGAGTGTTTGGCTCATAGTCTTTCTCTTCTCTCCTGCCTTCATATCACAGTATATGCATACATATTGACACTTCCTAACCTCACAGCTCCTCAACTTACTCATTTCCCGTAACCTATTACTCCACGCCACTACAGCTACCTAACATCGTACTTTTGATTTTATCATCACCCACAAATCAATTGTTTCCATGTTCATCAACTCTGAAAAAGATCATGAGTCTATGCTGCCTTGTGTCCCTACAAAATCGTGCTATGTAATCGCAACTGGGCCTTCACTGGATCAAAGAGGTCCTTTTACTCCTCCCCAAATGACTCACTGTTCCATTCACCAAAGCAGTATTTCCAGATCTTTTCTTCCCTCCTCAAACATTTGTATCTCAGAAAGTGATGAGAAAATATTAGTAATGAAGATTAAATCTAAAAGTACACTTTTATATGTGTATATGGTTTTTTCAGAGAGACTATTGTAAAATATTTACCATGATTCCACTGAATAGATGGGTCAAGGGAGGGTTTTGTGTTTTGTTTTGGGTTGGTATTTTTTGTTTGTTTGTTTTTTTAAGAAGGGGAGACACAGTGTTTTCTAAATTGATTTCTCCATTTCCTACCCTCTCATTCACTACAGGCTGGCTATCAACATTTAACAAAAAATGCACTTTCCAGCGTTGACAATTTTCTCATAATTGCCAACTCAAATGAACTTTTTACATTTCTCATCCTTCTTGTCCTCTCTTCTGACTTTGCCACTATCCATCACCTTATTGTCCTTGATATTCTTTTCTCTGTAGATTTTCATGATATTTCTCTATTATGGTTTTCCCCCTGTCTTTGGGACAGTTCTTTTTCAGTTTCCTTTGCTGGATATTCAAACAGGTCACTCCCACTAACAATGGATATCTCCCACAAGACTATTTCTCTTGGTGATCTCATCAGCTTCAATGATTTTAATTAACATCACTAAGTTCATGATTCACAAATCCACTTATTCTTCCCTACTCCCCCTGATGACCTCCAGGTTTGTACCTCCTACTGTCCATTGGAGTTGGAGATCTCAAGCTAGATGTTCCATAAGCTTATACTTAGCTTGTCCAAAATATTTTCCTCAACCACCAACTCTCCTCTCTTCCTAATTTTGCTGTTAATATGCCACCATTTTCCTAGTTATTCAGCTTTGCAACTTAGATGCCATCCTTGACTCCTGAGTCTGTATCATCTCCCCCACCTCCCATAGCCCATCTGTTTTCAAGTCCTGTTGATTTTACCTTTATAACATTTCTTATATATAATCCCAATTCTTCTACAACACCACCATTGCTGATGAAGTCCTTCATCTCCTCACGCTTGGGCTATTACAATAGCCTGTTAGTTGGTCTCCCTTCCTTCAGTTTCTCATCACTCCAGTCAATCTTAAACTCAGCTATTGAATTGATATTACTGAAGTACAGGTCTGATCATTTCTCCCCAACTCCCAGCCACATAAAATAAAACTCCAATAGCTCCCTATAATGATGAAGTTAGAGTTTAAAATCCTTTGTTCAGTACTTAACTCTCTTCATGACTTGTCCAGTACTACCTTTCCTGTCTTCATATACTTTGCTCACCTCCATATACTATGTAATCCAGTGATAAAGGTCTTCTTGATATTCCTTGCAGCAGTAGCATCATCATCATCATCATTACTAATTTTTATATAGCACTTACTATGTACCAGGTACTGTGCTAAGTGCTTTACAATTATTACCCCCATTTGATTCATACATCAATCCTGGAAGATAGGTGCTATTATTATCCCCATTTTACACTTGTGGAAACTGAGGCAAATCAAAGTTAAGTCACATTTAGGGAGTCACACAGGTAACCCTGAGAGTGGATTCAAACTCAGATCTTCAGAATCCAGGCTAGAAGCATATTTACTGTATCACCTAGCTACCCCTAACTGCATCTCTGGGCATCTTCACTACAATCCCCATACCTGGAATGCTCTCTGCTTATTTCTGCCTCCTGGTCTCCCTGGCTTCCTTTAAGTCCCATTCAGATCACACCTACATGAAGCCTTTCATGAGCCCCCCCTTAACGCTAGTGCCTTCACTCTCTTAATTATCTTCAATTTATCCTGTATGCATCATTTCTACATAATTGTTTGTTATATCTCCCATCATTCTATAAGTTTCTTGAGAACAAGAACAGTCTTTTGCCTTTTTGTTTCCCAAGTAGTTAGCACAGTGCTTGCCACATAGTAGGTACTTAATAAATTATTATTTGGTGAGAAATAACACAGAAGATGCTAATGAGAAATGTTGGCAACAGATATCAAAGTATACATTTTTGTCATCTCTTGAACAACACTGCCATCTCCCTAAATGTTTAACTCACTATGAAATATAAATTTTAGAAATCCACATCAAAGAACAAATTCTTTAGGCAGCAAGGACAATGTCTATTCAAATTCTGAGGAGAATCTATCAGAATAACAGAAGATTACCATTTATAAGAAATCAAAGTAAAAATTGGACCATGATATTCTGCAGAGCAAAGAACATTGACTAGCATAAAAAAATAACATCTATCAAAGCTGAGCCGAAGCATCAAAGAAAGTAAAAAAGAAAAATACTGGAATCATTTCTTCAGAAGTGTCCAGAGATGATCAGGGCATTCAATATGCAAACTGACCAAATACAACAGAAAGTTCAAATTTTAAGACAGCAACAAAAACTAAGAAATGAAATATTTCTTTTTGTATGGGCTAAGGCTAAACAAATACATAAATTTAGGTGGGAGAGTCTTTTCATTTATTTGTTGAAAATCTTAAAATATATTCTTATATATATGTGTATATGTGTGTGTACATGTGTGTATGTGTGTAGCAACCTCACACATTACATTTTCAGTACCTCTCAAAGAACATCAATAGGCTAAATCAAAATGAAGAACAAAAATTAAAAGAAAAAATTATAAGGAAAGTTTGTTGGATAAAGAAAACTATTTTCAGGGAGAAAACTATAATTCTTTCCTTCTTAAATCTGTTTTATTTGTATATTGGGATAAGGGGAACCCAATCTTCCCCATCTTCTCCTCATATCTGAAAAGGGAAAGATAGGGGACTTTGGGTTGGGTTTATGACTCAGAATTTGAGAGCGGGTATGGACATGAAGCCCTGAGTTACTCTCTCTGCCCTTTGGATGATGGAAAAGTAGTCTAATCATTGAAGCACAGATCACAAAGAGACAAGTGAGGATTTGGCATAGCCATCAGAAAGGACATATCTGAAAACACTGTGAAACCATCAACAGAGGGAGGAGGGGTTCAAAATTGATTTTTCAATGAACTGTGCTGGGAGATTTGGATACTACAGGCCATAAGTTTCTTTCTTTTTTTTTTTTTGGAGGGGTAAAGGCAGGGCATTTGGGGTTGTGACTTGCCCAAGGTCACATAGCTAGTAAGTGTGTCAAGTGTGTCAAGCCAGATTTGAATTCTGGTCCTCCTGGCTCTAGGGCTGGTGCTCTATTCACTGTGCCACCTAGCGTGCCCTGGTGATCAGTTTCTACAACATGGGTTTTAGCATCTGAATGAAACTCCAATGGCAAGAGGAAGGGATTGAAAATTGTTGGAGCACTTAGAGACCCTAATTAAAAGGGTTGAAAGGGTTCAAATCTGGGAAGGAATGGCATTTAAAGTGATGAGTGATGAGGTAAGAGACAATGTGAAATAACGACTAAAGAGGTAGCCTCATATCAGAAGTATCTAAGTTCATGTTCTGACTTTGACACAAACTGTTTGTGAGGCTCTGAAAAAGTTACTAAACATCTCAATGCCCTGGAAACTCTCTAAGACTCTAAGTTGCTGAAGTTTCCCTTCCGCTTTGGTAGAGGGAGTTTCCTCACCAGCAACCTTCTTACAACAACAGAATCATAGATCTGGGGAGAAAATGAGTGCAATGGTAAAGAACGTGATTGCATTTCAAAACACTTCCCACAGTACCCTGATGCCTACATCAAAAATTAATATTCCTAGGAATAGATTGCCTTGTGTCCTAGAAGGCAAGGGAATGATCACAATATTTCTTATGAACATTACAAATTAATGTGATTGATATTAAGATATGAATGACTTGTGAGGGAGGTGGGAGAGAGGGATAAATTATGTACCATAATCCTATATGAGCTGGGGGAGGGGAAAACAGAAGAGAGAAAAAAGCGAACAGAGACCTAGTTTTCTGTTCTCCTTCTGACACATACTGTTTGCCTGACCCTAAGCTAGTTATTTAAATACTCAGTGCTCCATGTCACCATGGTTGAACTCAGATGAAAATGTATCCTGGAAAGCTATATTTTGACTTTGAAAACACAAATTAAGGTTATCTATGTTGTATTTTATTTTTTTTTTGTTGTTAAACATTTCTCAATTGTAATTTAATCTGATTTGGTTTGCACTCATGAGTTTTGCTGGCAGCTTGCCCCACCATGGCCCTAGAGTTTAACAGCTCTGCATTTAGGTTACTCTCTAAGATTAAGTTTCAGAAAAGGTGCCAAATTCCCTTGGTAGAAGAAAAATTGAAAAATTCAACCAAGAATGCAGAAATTGAATACTTATAGTGCCCAATCCCTTCCCTTCACTCACCACAATCAGTTTAGTTCAATAAACGGCTGGATTTTTTTCCCACTCCATAATGCCTCTGTTGTATTTTCATGATGCCATATCTTCTGGCTGTAACTATTACTCCTCGTTCAAGCACCTGCTCCCCTGCACCCCCTCCCCAATTCTCCCATAAGCACAAGGGCAGGGAACAGAAGAATTCAGAGTTTCTTGTCTGCCTTTCTTTTATTCTGACCAATCATTATCTGTATGCCTAGCATTATTTGACATAGTTCTAGAAATGTAACCTATATCAATAAGACAGAAACAAAATTAAAAGTGGAAACATTGATGAAGAGGAAATGAAATTATTCCTATATACAAATACATGATGGTAAATTTAAATAACCCCAGAGAATCAGTGAAGATATTAAGATAATCAATGGCTTCAGTAATATAGGAGGTTCCAAAATGTAAAAAAAAAAAATATTTTCTTACAGTATTAGAAAAAAAAAACAAGGAAAAACAATTATAAAATCAACTCTATACAAAATAAGTCTAAAGTACATAAAATACCTGAGAGTTAACCTAGCAAGACACAGATAAAATTTATATTAATGTAACTTCAAAACACTCTTTGAAGAAACATAGGGAGGCAAATATTTGGAGACATATTCACTGATTGTGATTGGCCAATAAAATATTAGTATTACCTGAATTAATTTGTAAATTTATTGCTATACCACTCAAATGGCCTACTAAAAAACTTGGAAAACAACAATAAACCATAATTCATTTAGAATAAAACTCATTTAGAAAAACAAAATTTCTAGACTCTTAAGAGAAGTGAGAAGTAAGTACAAAAAAGGGCATGGGGCAATATTGCATTACAAATGATATTAGAACATAGTCGTCATCAAAACAATTTCATATAAGTTTTTAAAAAACAGCATAAAGATCACTTGGTAGAATAAAGTACATGAAAAAGAAACAAAAGCTATTTTAAAACTGCTAGCCAATGTATGGTAAACACAATAATAAAAATTCAAAGAACTGCTAGAAGAAACACAAAACAACTTGACAGCAAATTGATGAAACCAGCAACTTACAACATATAACAAAAGAAGATCTAAATGTCTATTTGACTTAAACACGAAGGATCAAAGCATGGAAAATTTCAAAGAGAATAAGAGCAGGTGCCTTACACAACAGTGGTTCAAAACTAATTCAGCAGAGAATATTTTTTTAACTAATTAAAGATAAAGGGCATCATAAAATATAAAATAGCTATCTTGATGACATAAAATTTCAAACAGCTACACCAATAAAATCAGTAAAATTTTAATTAAAAGAGAAACTGAAAAGTCAGAAAGTATATGTGTCTAATGTCACTGATTAACTCTGGTATACAAAATAATTCATTGTAAAAATATATACACCAACAGATAAATGGCCAAAGGATATATTTAAATAATCTTCAAAAGAATTCCAAACAATATTGTCCATATTAAAACATGTTTCTTTTCTTTCTTTTTTTTTAATTGTCTTTTTGGAGGGCAATTGGGGTTAAGCAACTTGCCCAAGGTTATGCGGCTAGTTTTTGTGTTAAGTGTATGAGGTCAAATTTGAACTCAGGTCCTTCTGACTTTGGGGCTGGTGCTTTACTCACTGAGCCACCTAGCCGCCCAAATAAATCCTTTTTTGTTTTCTTTTTTTTTTTCCCTTTTGAAAGGCAACTGGGGATAAGTAACTTGCCCTAGGTTATAAGGCTAGTCAGGTCCTCCTGACTCCAGGGCTGGCGCTTTACTCACCGCGCCACCTAGCTGCCTCTTAAAACATGTTTCTAATCATTAATCATAAGAGGAATGTAAAATTAAACAATTTATATTTCACCTCCCTCCATACTAATTAGCAAAAATTATAAAACACAGGAAATGATTGAGATTGTAGGGGTTACGAAAAGATAAGCACACCAATATATTGCTGGTCAAGTTGTGAATTGATGCTAATCCTCTAGATATCAATTTGGAATTATTGCTGCATAATTCCAGAAAGAGAAAGAAAGAAGAGTTAGTCAAGTAAGGTGGTTGGATGTCATATTGCAGTGGATTGAGTAGTCAGAACTTGGACTAGATAATTTTTAAGACACCTACACCACTATCCCCAAATCTATGATCCTAAGAAATGCTGACTTTGGTAGGAAAAGAATCAAACATAAAATTTTATGATAATGAGGTAAAGATCAAGCTATATTAAGTAGTTTTTTTAAATTTACATCTTTATGCAAATATAAGGTATTTTGATGACCCTTACACAAAAGTCTTATTGTGTTGCCTCCTTTTGATATGGTCCTGGGTTCTCAACCACTATGCAATTGAAGCATAAACTTTAGTCAGTTAATCAAGTTGGAAGTGTGGAATGGGAAATGCATTGCCTACCTCTGCCCAGGTCTTTCACTTTAGGAATAAACTAGCAAAATTTGAAGAGGCCCATTGTTTTCACCCCGTTTTTTCATAGTATCTCGTGGAACCATCTCTAAAGACAGAGGGTTTGTGGCATGCACCATTGGAGCATGCCACACTCATGAAATCATAGACAAGTTTAAGAACTGAAACAGGTTCTGGAGCTTAAAGGGATCTTAGAGTTCATCAGGTCCAAGTTTCTGATTTCACAGATTAGAAAATTCACTTGTGATTGTGAAGTGACCTACCCAAGTTCATACAGTTTATAATTTAGCAAAGCTAAAGTGCAAATCCAGGGGATTACAAGGCTTTATTCTTGATCTCTCATTAGTCAACAGGAACTTATTAAGCACCCACTATGTGCCAGGCACGGTGTTAACTATTAAGGATGAAAAAAAGAAGAAAAAGAGAATCCCTGCCCTCATGGAACTCACAATCTAATGGAAGAGACCACAAGCAAAGCAAATATGTAAAAACAAGTTGTGTGTAGGTTAATTTGGAAAAAGTCGACAGCTCCTGTAGAAAGGTGAAATCTTAGTTGGGACTGAAAAGAAGCCAGGAGGTAGAAATGAGGAAATATAGCATCCTAGGCATGGGGGACAGACAGAAAAAAAGATCTAAAGCCAAGAGATAAAGCATCTTGTTCATGAAACAAGGAGACCAGTGTTACTAGATTAAAGAGTACAAAATAAAACTGTAAAAGTGGGGAGTGGGGGCAGAGAAGGTGGTTTTGCTTAGAAAGGTCTTAAATGACAACCAGATTATTTTATATTTGATCCTGGAAATGATGGGGAGGTAATAGATTTTATTGAATGGGGTGGGGTGACATGGTCACTTTAGAAAAATTATTTTCATAGCTAGTTGGAGCATTTATTAGAGTAGGGAGAGACTTAAGGAAGGCAGAATCACTTGTAGGCTATTGCAATAGTTTAAGTGTGAAGTAATTTGACCCTGCATGGGGGTGGCAGCAGTATCTGAGGAGAAAGGGGGTATATTTAATAAATGTTGCAAAGGTGAAATCAATAGTCCTTGAGAACAGATTGGATATGAGTGGTGAGCAATAGTGAGCAGTCAAAGGTAACACCCAGGTTGCAAGCCTAGGAGTCTGGGAGGATGACAGTGCCCTTCATGTTAATGAAAGAATTTGAAAGCTGGGAGAGTTTAGGAGAAAATATGAGTTTAATTTTATTTATGTTTACTTTTAAAAGTCTACTGGATATTGAGTTTGAGATGTTTGAAAGGCAATTTAATATGCAAGACTAGACGTCAGCAGAGAGGTTAAGATAGGTAGATTTAAGAATCATAATCCTAGATAAGTCAATTAAATGCATCAAAGCTGATCACTAAGTTATGTAGTATACAGAGAGAAGAGGGCTGGGACAGAGCCCTATGGAACAAGTTGTCATGATCTAGATAAAGATCCGGATAGGTAGAGAACCAGGAGAGAGAGGTATCCCAAAAACATAGAGAGAAGAGTCAAAGGATAAAGAAGGTCAAGAAGAGTGAATACTTTAAAAAAATATAATTGGATTTGGCCATTTAAGAGATCATTGGTAACTTTAGAAAGAACAGTTTTGGTGGAACTGGTGAAAAGTTGAGTTATAAGAGGTTAAGAAGAAAGTAAGAGCAGAAGAAATGGAGGCATCCAGTATAGATAGCCTTCTCAAGAACTTTAACCGCAAAAGTAGGAGAGATATAGGACAATAGTTAGAGGGGATGGAAAGGTCAATGGGGCGGTTTGTTTTGTTTTGTTTTAGGATGAATGGGACATGGGCAAATTTGTAGAAAGTAGGGAAAGGGTCTACAGATAGGAAGAGTTTGAAAATAAGTGATAAGAGTAAACTTGACAGAAGGGAGCAATCTGTAGAAGGAGATGAGATAGAGTGGGGTTGTTTGTGCAGGTGTAAGGTTTAGCCTTGGTAATGAGTAAGGTTACTTCTTCATGTAAGATAGGGCTAGAGGAAGAGATTGTATCAGAAAGCATCTGAATGATATCAGGTGAGGAAAAGCAGAGAAGAGAGCACCCACAGCAAATGGCATCATATTTTTCTGTAATATATGAGTGAACAGGATAGCGAGTTGATGAGGAAAGTGTAGAAGGATTGACTAAAAGGAGTGAGGGCCCAGTTGAGGTTTTAAAGCATAAATTGGTATTGGGTCCAGTAAGAAGAGTTGCATGATTTTAATTACTTTTATTCATCTGCATGTGTGTATGAGTGGAAGCAGCAAATGGTGGGGGTGATCCAAGGCTGAGGCTCAGCTAGGTGTTATCAGTGATATGGTAAGGGAGCTAGTAACTAAAGAGAAAGTAATAGTTGAACTGGTTCAGCAAGGAGTTAAGATGTAGAAAAGAGGAGAAAAATGACTAGTGCAAATGTAATGGCCTAAAATAAAACAGATATTAAAGGGTAGTATAAATGAAGAGTAGACTGTACGGAAATGCACAGGGAAAGGTAAAATGCCATTTGATTACAGATATGGGGATTTCAGAATTCTTTTTTTTTTGTTTGTTTTTTGGAAGGGCAATTGGGGTCAAATGACTTGCCCAAGGTCACATGGCTAGTGTTAAGTGTCTGAGTTCAGATTTGAACTCAGGTCCTCCTGACTCCAGGGCTCGTGCTCTATTCACTGCCCCACCTAGCCACCCCGTATTTCAGAATTCTTGAACACGGAAGTGATTCATTTGTGAGTGATGACAAGATGAAAGTCTTGGACATTTTTTTTGGTATTGCTGAGATAGCCTAGAACAGCAGATCGTGGTAAATGAATGGGTTGAGGAAATAAATGGTTAAAGTGTTTGAAAAAGAGCCAATATGTGTGTTGAAGCTCCCTAGTGTGAAGGCAGGGGTTGGAGAAGGGAGAAAAATTGTAAACCAGGTACTGAATTTTTTAAGGAAGGAGGTCTATACAATAGCTACTAAGATTGTGATTGGGTGGGAGATATGGGTTGCACTTATTTTTTCCTGGTATACAGTTGAACTTTGAACAAGGAGACACTACTGTATAAGGATAGGAGAAATAAGAGCTCTTGAAGATTCAGATTAGAAATACTCCCATTATTTTGTTCTTGTCTCTTAGAACTCCTCTGATAAATTTCAATAAGTCATTTAAAATCATACAGCAAGAATTCCTTCTTTAAGATGTTAGTGAATTGGAAATGTTCAGATAATGCCTTCTTTAGTAAATAGTTCACTTTAGGTTCAATTTAAGTCATTCATTTTGTAGTTTTGATTTTCCAGCTGATGATGTAAATATTTATAATCTACTAGAGAACTGCCTGATCTTCTCTATTTTTAATGCAGAATTTCTGGAAGAAATTTCAAAATGTGTTTAGAATATTATTGTAAGAACCACTTTGGCATATCTTTTGATCTGGAGATTTTTGTATATTTATAAATAGAAATAATTGCTTTATTAATGATAAAGGGTATAGCTATGACGCTGAAGTGATAGAATTATTCACCAAGAATTAAGACATACATGAGCTAGAGTATCCAATCTCTTAGGAGTTCTAATAGAAATAATTATCTCTGCTATACACTCCATTGTGCCTTGCATATATTATGCCACTAATGTCAAGAAAAGCTTTGTCATCAAGAGATGGTTGGTGCTATTATCTTCAAAAATATCTCTATACCTGAAAATCTAGTTGCCTTATTTACATGTGTCACAGAAAATATTCAATCTGCTTTTCAAATTAAAAGTGTGCTCATTTGGGGAGAAAAATAAATGTTAACTTAAAATACATTAACTTTACAAGTAAATGTTAGAATATGTTTACCAATCCATCACTTCCAAATGATCATATTTTGAAGCCATGTTCAATTATTGAAGATTTCTATTCATATCTTTTCCTTTTATATCATCTTCTCTCCCCTATTTTTCCTTTCCTATTTCCCTGAGACATGTCTCATGCAATAAAGTATAATAAAGAGGTAAAGGAAATTCATTAAAATTAACCAACTTATAAAAAAATCTAACATCACAAATGGTATTATTCCATATCTACAGTCTGCTTGTGAGAAATGTCATAAGGTCTTAGAATGTTAGAGGAACTTTTGTTCAATCCCCTATATTTTGTAACTGATAAAGCTAAGCACCCACGAGGGTTAAGTGACTTCTCAAAAGGCATTCTGCTAATTTGTGGCAACATTCTGTCTATCCTCTAATGTGTAAGCCAACTTTCCTTTCAGTTTACCATAGTGTCTATTTGGTTGCTGTCTTCTTTAAAGCTAAATTATAATGCCACACTCTCCATGCTGACTGCCCCAGTCACCTCTTCCTTGTTTACAGTAATGACAACCTCTTTCATGGCCCATTAGTAACATTTTTTTAACCTTGGTAATGAATTAAATATTGGTGTCCATTATAGCTATTGGTGTATAGGGCAGAGTGAAGAAGGCAGATTAGGGGCAGTAGCCTAGCTCAACTCTCCTAAACATCCCCCTAAAAACAACTTTAAAATAATGGCTCAAATTAAATTTTGGAGCAGCAGAGTCAACAAAAGGTCAGGGTGAGACATTTTTCCAGCATGAGAAAACTTATGAGTTTACCAGGAGAAGTCTCTGGCACCAGGGTGAAGGTCTGTGCAGAGCCCACAACTGCAGTGGTTGCTGGTGGTAGCAGCAGCAAAGGCAAGAGTGCAATTAGCAGTGATGGCAGCAGCAGCAACAAATTTGGAAGCTCTTAGCCCACAGAAGGTAGAAGTCACACAATTGGTCAGAAAAAGGCAACAGGGGACAATTTTATGGCACTGGGTACATCTTACAATGACTGGCAACTCTTTTGCCCATAAACAGTTCTAAGTCACAGTTCCTTGGCAGAGAGTAACATGGTAGTCTATCACAAAAGATCAGGGGTCCTGTTCATAATACCAAAGCAAGGAATGCTAGAGCATATGGCTGCAAATAATCAGGAGGCCTTCCTGGGTAAATACAAGAGTGCAGATCAGGAGAGCAGTCACCATCACTCTCCCAGGATCATGCCACCTTGGAAACACCAAAACTTGTAGATGCCCAGAACTAGGGCAGAAAACAGAAACATGATGCTTAGGACAGTGGCTGTCCCCCCTCTCCCCCACCCAAGTGTGTGCAAAGCACAATTTTAACATAAAATTAAATAAAAAAAACAGACTAAAGAAAGGAATAAACAAACAAGAAAATAATTTGACCACAAACATCTACTATGGTGGCAGGGAAGACCAAAACATAAACTCAGAAGAAGATAACAATGTGAAAAAAGCTACCAAAAAAGCCTTAAAGATACATGCTAATTGGACTCAAATCCAACAAGAATTCCTGGAAGAGTTAAAGAAAGAGATAATATTTGTAAAGGAAAACTTGGGGAAAGAAATGAGAATGATGCATGAAAATTATGAAAAGAGTATTAACAGTTTGGTAATCCACTAAAGAGAAGAACTGCTTAAAAAGCAAAGTTGGCCAAAAGGAAAAGGAAGTACAAAAATTCACTGAAGAAAATAATTCCTTAAAAATTAGAATAGGGCAAGTGGAAGCTAATGACTCCATGAGGCATCAAGAAATAATAAAAACAAAGACAAAAGAATGAAAAATAGAAGAAAAGGTGAAATATCTGATCAGAAAAACAAGAATCTAAAGCAAATGACCTGAAAAATGAATTGATGAGAAATAATTTTTAAAATATTGAACTACACATAATTCGTGATCAAAGAAAGAATCTAGACATCATATTTCAAGAAATTATCAAGAAAAATAGTTATTGGGACAGATAGATAGATAGAGAGAGAGAGAGAGAGAGAGAGAGAGAGATATCATATCCCCCATTAGACTATAAGCTCTATGAGATCAGGGGCTATAATTTATCTAAACCATGTGTCATACAGTACTTCAAAATAAGCATTTCATAAACACCTGTTGAAGTAGTTTCTAAATTATGAGTAAGGTACCAGATAGTGTACGTAACTTAAAAAACAAAGAGAGATTGTGCAACATGCCAAAAGGGAACTATAAGAAGGATATTTCAAACTCCAAAGATTTAGAGTTAAAAGTGACCTTAGAAACAACTGAATTCAATTCCCTCACTATGCAGATAAGGAAACAGAGTTCTAGAGAAGTTGGGATTTGCCTAAGATTAGAGCTATGAAGTGCCTAAGTTGGAATTTGAACCCACATCTGGTTTAAAATTGAAACATTATTTTACTGGACAAGTCATGGCTTTATGAGCATGCAAAGATAAAGAATACTAGATACATTTCTAAAATGCATAAGAAGATCACCAAAAAGCATAGTATAAAATTCCTAGCTCATTGGGTAGATTACAAAAGCATGTAAAATGGAGAAAAATATAAGGTTGTTGCCCATATAGGCCATATAGGT
>NW_027186304.1:42581875-42603639 GCF_028583685.1 Petaurus breviceps papuanus | reverse complement strand
ATAGGTTAGCTCCATAAGAAGTATGCTTATGATATAAAAGATTTGCAAGGGCAAGACAAAAAAGAGGGGTGGCTAGTTGGCGCAGTGAGTAAAGCGCCTGCCCCGGAGTCAGGAGGACCCGAGTTTGGTTCCAGCCTCAGACACTTAACACCTACACAAAAAAACTAGCCGTGTAACCTTGGGCAAGTTACTTAACCCCAACTGCCCTCCAAAAGGCAAAAAAAAAAAAAATGAAAAAAGAAAAGTTAGGCAGATTTAACCTAGGGACAGCATGTATGGATAACCTCATAGTGGCAATGGAAGAAGAAGGAGTAAAGTAAATAAAAATGTATTACCAAAAAAGAAAGAGTTCTCTAAGGAATTTGAGCAAGGGTTAGCAAAACACAGTTATATAAAGAAAAGATATGGAAATAAGTATCTCATCAAAGAAGCCCAATATTTTTCAGAGACTTGAGGCAATCAGTACAATATAATCCACAAACAAAATTACAGAAAGTCATACATGTATATTCTCTTTTCTGTTTGAATTTTTTATAAGATATGTTCTCAGAATATGGTAGATAGGGGCTACTAGGTGGTGCAGTGAATAGAACATCTATCCTGGAGTCAATTGCCCTGCCTTCCCCCTCCAAAAAAGAGCAAAAAAAAAAAAAACCCAAAATAAAATGGTAGATATATCCTTTGGTGACCATATATCTCTTTGTATGACATATACATGTATGTATGTATATATGTATGCATATGTATATATACATATATACACATTGAATATATGTGTACACACACATTATGTAATATATATGTGTGTGTACATATATATCTGATTGATATTAGTAGTTAGAAAAGTATTAAAGAAGTTATCACTGTGGTTGCATTTACCAAGAAATCTTATATTATCATAAAAAATTCATGGAGGGACATGCCTAAGGCAGTGTTTTGGTTCACTAGATCATGGGGGGGGGGGCGTAATCAGCAAGTAATAAGAATCATATATCTTTTTTCTATACTTCTTAGTCACTGGTGTTATTATGTATATGTGTCCTGTTGTGAAAGGAATTGTATGGACTACAGCAAAGCAAAAAAATAATCAGAAACAACATACACAAGGAAACATTACAAAAAATAAACCCAGCAAGCAAAATGTTTATAGAGTAAAAGAGTAAATCACTGAAATGAAGCAAGACTCTGAGTAATGGAAAAACAGATGAAGATACTAAAAGAAAGTAAAATATACTTTCTTTCTCTTTGCAGCAATGCAAAGAGAGATATGCATTGCCAGACACAATCTATGTTCTTAGATATTGTTGTATTATTTTTTCTCTGTAACAGAGTTCAACGTGGAGGGAAGATAATTAAAATATAAATTCAAAAGTCATCAGTCAAATGTATTTTTAAATAAAAAAAAATTTAAAATGCAAAAGAAAATAATATGTGTATGTGCAAAAGTGGGCTATTGTAGAAAATTATAATATTTTTACATATTTAATGAATAGATCAATTATTTCCATAAATATTTTAGAGAGATCAGAAATTAAGCATATGGACGTGAGGTTATTGATTTTTCGTTATAAAATGATGCAATGTGTGCAAAGTACTTTTTTAAATTGTCTAATTCATTAAACATTTTCCAGTTACATGTAAAAACAATTTTAAGATTCTTTTAAAAAAATTTTGGATTCCAAATTAACCCCCTCCCACCTCCCACTCCACCAACCTTTGAGAAGGCAAGCAACATGGTATCAATTAAATTAACATGTGAAGTCATACAAAATATTTCTTCATATTGGCCATGTTACAAAACAAAATGCATACAAATATACGTAAGAAAAACAAATAAAGTTTTTAAAAGTATGTATCAATCTGAACTCAGAGTTCAACAGTTCTCTCTCTGGAGGTAGATAGCATTTTTTATGATGGATCCTTTGAAATTTCTTGGGATCACTGGCTTGATCAGAGTAGCTTAGTATTTCAGTTGAGCATTCTAGAAATATTGCTATTCCTGTGTACAATATTCCTCTGGTTCTGCTCACTTCACTTTGCATGACTCATATAAGTCTTCTCAGGTTGCTCTGAAACCATCCTGTTCATCATTCCTTATACCGCAATGGTGTTAACATCATACTAATGTACCATAACTTGTTCAGTCATTCCCCAATCAATGGGCATTCCCTCAATTTCCAACTGTAAGCCATGACAAAAAGAGTTTCTATAAATACTTTTGTATAGATAGGTTGCTTTACCTTTTCTTTGATCTCTTTGGGATGCAAACCTAGAAGTGGTATTGCTGGGTCAAAGGGCACATACAAGTTTTGTAGTTCTTTAGGCATGGTTGCAAATTGTTCTCCAGAATGGTTGGACTAATTCACAACTCCATCAACAGTGAATTAGTGTCCCAATTTTTCAATTTCCTTTTCTGTCATGATAGACAATATAATAGATATGAGGAAGTACCTGAGTTATTTTAATTTGCATTTGTCTAATCAATACTAATTTTAGAGCATTTTTATGTGACTATTGATAGCTAGGATTTCTTTTTCTGAAAAATCCCAGTTTATATCCTTTGACAAGTAGTCAACTGAGGAATGGCTCTAATTTTGTTTATAACTTTGGTTCAATTCCCTATATATTTGAGAAATGAGGACTTTATTAGAGAAATTTGCTGCATATTTTTTTTCTGAGTTTCCCCATTTCCTTCTAATTTTGACTTCATTACTTTCGTTTCTGCAAATGCTTTTGAATTTCATGTAATGGAAAGGATCTATTTTTCTTACCATGATCCTCTCTATCTCTTCTTTGGTCATAAACTTTCCTTTTATCCATATATCCGACAGGTCTATTTTCCGTGGTCCTCTAATTTATTTTTTTTTTGGGGGGGGGAGTTCCCAAGTTCATTGGAAAGAAGGCAAAAGTAAATATTAAACAGCTCCTCTTGGTGTTTTGAAGCTCATCCCAACTGTGGGCTGGGTAACTTGCATGTTGGACAAACTACCAAAGTCCGGGAGTTTCAACATTTCTTTGGTATCAGGGTCCACTTCAGTGCTTTCCTGATCCAAAGCAGAGACCTCAGGGACGTAGTTATCCCTCATTTCTCTTTCTTCTTCCTGCAGTTTGATGGAGATACCTCTCACAGGCTTCATCAGATGAGTAACATATCCCGCGATCTTGTTGGGGAGCTTCTTGCTGGGGATGATGGCGATCTCCTCGCACACGCGTTTGTTGGTGTGGAAGTCATTGCCTAGGCGGGTGTAGTACTTCTCGATGATGACTCGCGCCGCCTTCTTCACGGTCTTGGTCCTAACGCGACCCTAGGAGCGGGGGAGTGAGAGGCTGGCACGGGAGCAGGAAGACGGACCCCTTCCCACACCGCTCACGCCTGCCAGGCTCCGGCTTGGGCCAGGCCCCGGCTGGGCTCAGGCCCACCACGTCCGCGCCCCAGCCCCTCCCTCCAGAGCCCCAGAGGCAAGCTCCGCACAGGAGACCCTGCCAGCCATGCATCCCCAAGGGAGCGGAGGCTCCCAGGCTCCCGGGTGGCCGCGCGGGGCCCAGGGGAGCCGCGGATGGCAACGGATGGCAATGGATGGCAACGGATGGCAGGCGGCTCTGGCGCCGAGCAGCCTCTAATTTACTTTTGATATCATTTTTTTCTAAATCATTTATACATTTCAACCATATGTTGATATTAAATGCAAGAGGCTAGTCTCTGCCCAGTTTGTTCCAAGTTAGTTTCGGGTTTTCCTAGCAATGGGTTAACCAAACTTGATTACAATCAATATGTACCACTATGTATTGTATACTTAATTTATTCCACTGATCCACCACTCTATTTCTGCACATTTTTTTCATTGATTCAGTTGATATACTTGACTTCTTGTTCTTCCAGATGAATTTTGTTATTATTTTTGAAGCCTACAAAATAATATTTGATAGTTTGGCATATCACTGAATAAGTAAATTAGCCTAGGTGGAAATGTTATTTTTATTACATTTGCTCAGTCCATGAGCAATTAACATTTCTATTTTTGTTTAGTTCTGTATTTGTGTGAAAAGTATTTTGTAATTGTATTCATACAATTCATTTATGTATTCATTTTGTGAAGTGTTGTGAAATTTGGTTGATATGGGTTTGTCTTGAGAAGTAGGATCCCAATTATTTTCTATCATCTGAAATTATTTTAAATGGAATTTCTCTTCTCTCCTCTTGCTGAATTTTGTAGGTAGTATGAAGAAATCTTGATGACTTATATGGGTTTATTTTATATCCTATATCTCTGTTAAAGCTGTTTATTGTTTCAACTACTTTTTTGTTGATTCTTTAGGGTTCTCTAAGTATGCTATTATGTCATCTGCAAATATCTTTGTTTCCTCATTGCCTAGTTTTATTCCTTCAATTTTTTTTCTTGTCTTATTGCTATAGATAGCATTTCTAGTACAATACTGAAAAATATCAGTGATAATAGACACCCTTGCTTCTCCTCTAATATTATTGGGAAGGCTTCTAGTTTATTCCTAATTACAATAAATGCTTGCTCTTGATTTTAGGGAGATACTATTTATCATTTTCAGAAGACTTCATTGATTCTTGTTTTCTGTTGTTTTTAATAGCAATAGGTGTTGTATTTTGTCAGAGGCTTTTTCTGAATCTATTACTATAATCAAATTATTTTGTTATTTTTGTTATTGATATGGTCCATTATGTTAATAGTTTTCCTAATATTGAACAAGCCCTGCATTCTTGCCATGAATCCCACATGCACATAGTGTATGATCTTTGTGATATAGTGCTGTAATCTCCTTGCTACTATTTTATTTAAATTTTTTGCACCAATATTCAAGAGAAGTGATCTGTAGTTTTAATTCTCTGTTTTTACTCTCTGAGTTCAGGCATCTAAATCATATTTGTGTGATTAAAAAGAATTTGGTAGGAATCCTTCTTTACCTATTTTCCAAATATTTTATATAGTATTGGGATTAATTGTCCCTTAAATGTTTGGAAAAATGCACTGGTAAATCCATCTGGTCCTGAAGATTTTTCCTTAGGGAACTCACTTATGGCTTGTTCTAGTTCTCTTTTAAAGATAGGATTATTTAAGTATTCTATTTCCTTTTCTGTTAACCTGCACAATTTTTCTTTTTGTAAGTATTTACCCATTTCACTTAGACTGTCAGTTTTACTGGCATATAATTAGGCAAAATAACTCCTAATAATTGTTTTAATTTCATCTTCATTAGTAGTAAATTTACCGTTTTCTTCTTTTTTAAAATAAAATTTATCAATGATTTTTTCTATATTACTAGCTCCAACTTTTATTTATTATTTCAATGGGTTTTTTATTTTCAATTTTTTAAAACTCTTTTTTGATTTTCTTACATTTAGGTGTTGAATGCTTATTTTTTATTTATCTTTACTCTTTTTTAAAAAGTTGCATGCCCAATTCATTTATCTGTTCTTTCCCACTTTTATTGAGGCACATGTTTGGAGATAGAATTTTTCCCTTAAATGCTGTTTTGATGACATCCCACAAATTTTGATATGCTGTCTCATTGTTGTCATTTAATGAATTATTGATTCTATGATTTGTCCCTTGATCCACTCATTCCTCAGGATTGTATTATTTAGTTTCTAATTAATTTTTATATTAATATTTGTTTTTCCCAATTATACATAAACCAATTTTGACCATTTTTAAAGTAGTTTTGAGTTCCAAATTTCCTCCCACACTTCCTGAGTAGGCAAGTAATTTGATAGAGGTTATGCTTGTATAATCATGTAAAACATATTTCCATATTAGTCATGTTGTAAAAGAAAACACAAAAAAAACCCACAAGGAAATAAAGTTAAAAAAAATTGTATGCTTTGATCTCTATTCGGAATTCACCAGTTCTTTCTCTGAAAGTAGACAGCATTTTTTCATCATGAATCAATTGGAACTGTTTGGATAAATGTATTGATCAGAGTAACCAAGTCTTTCACAGTTGATCATCATTACAATATTGCTATTACTGTGCACGATGATCTCCTGGTTCTTCTCACTTTACTTGGTATTAATTCATGTAAGTATTCTAGGTTTTGCCGAAAGCATCTGTAGCAGCAAACACCCTAGCATACCCAGGGTGGCTGCCAACACAGGTTCTTACTTCTGCTTTTCTAAAGGAAAGCAACTCAAAATGGGTTAACAATCTTGCTTTAATCAAACACATGTCATTTACCTAGTTCAGGGGGAAAAGGTAAGCACCCCGAACTTCAGAGAATATAAACAAGTTACAAGCAGACAGAGAAACAGATCAGCAGACAGGCTTCTAGCTGTCTGACCATTACATACATACATACCTAGTCAGTTACCAGAGAGGGAAGCACCAACATCTGGGTTTTCAAAGCCAGCAGGCTCAACGGCTACCCCAAGTCTCATCTGGTCAAATCACACAACTGTTCTCAAAGTGAACCCCAAAACAAAACCTCACATCAGGGTACATATAGCCTCAGAGAATGTCACAGCCCTCTTGACCCACTGCCCAATCAGAAAGCAACAAGGTGTAAGCATTCCTGAAAAACAAGCCTCCCAAACTGGCATCAAGTGACCACATTCAGCCTATTAGGGGGCAGAGTATATTTTCAAATCCAGGAAGGTTCTCAGAGTCACTTAAGCCTATCAAAGGGCCTAGGGGCAGGGAAGATCTTAAATTCCCAGTCCCATAACAGCATCCTGTGCATCATTTATTAAAGCACAGTGGTATATAACACACATATATCAACTTGTTTAGCCATTCCCCAACTGATTGGCTTTTGTTCAGTTTCCAATTCTTTGCCACCACAAAAAGAGCTGCTAAAAATTTTTTTTTTCTACATATAGGTCATTTTGCTTTATTTTTTTTAAAAAAGACATAATAGTGGTATTTCTGGTTCAAAGAGTATGTACAGTTTTATAGCCCTTTGGACATTGTACCAAATTGCTGTCCAGAATGTTTGGATCAGTTCACAATTCCATCAACAATGTATTGGTGTACCAATTTTCCCACAACCCCTCCAATATTTTTCATTTTCCTTTTCTGTCATATTAACTAATCTAATAAGTGTGAGGTGGCACCACAGAGTTGTTTTAATTTGCATTCTAAGCAATGATAATTTGGAGCATTTTTTTACATGACTACAGATAGCTTTGATTTCTTTATATGAAAAATGCTTGTTTATATTCTTTGCTATTTATCAATTGGGGAATGACTTGTCTTCTTATAAACTTGACTCTGTTCCTTATATATTTGAGAAATGAGGCCTTTATCAGAGAAACAATGCTCACCCCTCCTTTCTTTCTCTCTACAATAAGAGGTCTTTCATGCCTCCTCATGGGATATAATTTACTCTATTCTGCCTTTCCCTGTCCTTTTTTTCACCCCTTAATTTTTATCATTAAATCAAAGTTCAATTTATATATACCCTCTATCTAAGTATACTTCTTCTAACTGCCCTAATAGAGATGTGGTTCTTAAGAGTTACAAGCATTCTCTTCTCATGTAGGGATATAGACAGTTTAACCTTATTGAATACTATGATTTTTTTCCCTGTTTTACCTTTTTATGCTTCTTTTGAGTCTTGTATTTGATGATCAGATTTTCTGTTCAGCTCTGGTATTTTCATTAGGAAATTTTGAAAGTTACCTTTTCATTGAATGCCCATCTTTTCCCCGGAAAGATTATGCTTAATTTTGCTGGTTGATTCTCCAAGCTCCTCTGTCTTCTGGAATATCATATTGCAGGTCTTTTGAACCTTTAATGCAGAAGCGACTAAGTCCTGTGTAATTTAATTGTGGCTCCTTGATATATTATTGAATTGTTTCTTTCTGACAGCCTGCAGTATTTTCTCCTTGACCTGATAGTTCTCAATTTTGACTACATTATTACTTGGAGTTTTCATTTTGGGATCTCGTTCAGGAAGTGATTGGTAGATTCTCTCAATGACTATTTTAACCCCTGGTTCTATGATATCAGGGCGGTTTTCTTTGACAATTTCTTCAAAGATGCTGGCCATGCTCTTTTTTTTGTCATGGCTTTCAGATACTATGATAACTCTTAAATTATGCTTTACTATTTCTTCTTTTTTCTGTAGAAAAATGTTGTCTTGTGAGATGGCCTTCTGATAGAAAAAGGGAGAGAAATACTGGGGCAGAATAGAAAGATGTAAAAAAACAAAGGTATCAATACAACATATTTAATTTTTAAAAAGGGTAACAGGGAAACAGTGGAAATAGCATGAAATAGTTATTCCAAGTATTCAGTTAGGTGAGGAATTTGTGCCTTTCACCCACTATGTCAGGTTCTTGCCCCACTCTTTTTTTCAGCATTGCACCCAGTCCTTTTTATCTATTTGTGACTGGTTTGGGACATTTCAGGGGAGGAGACAAAAGTCTATTTATTTAGAATTATCTTCTGAGTAAAAGTGGAATCTCCATTGGGATTCTGGAAGTTCCATTTGTTAGGGAAGCATTCTCTCCCTAATGCCTGTTTGTGAAAGTCACACCAAATACACTAGTGGGACACTCATTAATAATGATATATTAGAGATGATTAGAATGCAAAGAACAGTCTCATCAGATTACAGCAATCTGAAGATAGGTCAGACATCAGCTTTAAACTACATGAAAGGGACTCCTTAATTACGGCCTCATTATTAACTAGAACAACACATATCTTGACAAGGCTTCTTTATTTTTTTCATGTCAGAGTTAGCTTGAAGTTCCCTACCAAATAATACTCCTAAATAAAAGTAGCTTCTCTGACCTATCATCTAAAACTTTTCAGGCCATTACCCCTGAAAAATCAGAAAACTCCTATAGGAAGTGAATTTAATGCCTTATTTCTTCATCTTTCAGTCCTTTGTAAAATTTATGTGGAAGGGGTTTAAAATGTCCTCCACTTTACTGAGAGTGATCAGAGAGGTCAGCAGTAGTAAGATGATCTTGTCAGAGGCAGAAGCACAGATGATATCTACAGCATGCAAAGTAGTCCCTTTGCTGTGAAAGTTGATAGTGTGTAACCAAGTCACACTTTAGCTTAGCCTTTAAAAAAATCACACAGAGTCGGCCACATGGATTTAATAATCTGTTGGAGCTATGTGAGCTTAAATATCACCATTCAAAAGAAGACAGATTTTTTTTCCCACTATCTCTCCTACAAGCTAGCTCAAGGGGAGTTGGGTTTCATGAAGGGTTGTATTAGTATGCAGGAAAAATGTACACTTACTCTTTGAATTCACATTGGTGTTATCCCTTTTTAATGAAAATGATCTCATAAGTACATCTAAGACTAAGTTAAATAAGAATATATTTTCTTTCTATCCCCTCATTCTTTTTTCTACCTCCTATCCTTCAATTAAAATGGAATGCCCAGGGTCCAAAAGTAGAGCTCCACTTACTGACACAATAGATAAAAAAGTGAACATGAGTTAAATCTCATTCTGAGACAACCTTGATTTTTATTTTGCCAAAAATGGCTCAGACTGGTTCACAGAGATAGAGGGGGCCAGCACTGAAGATTGTGGCAAATCATGCCTGCTATCAAGATGCTTACCTTGTGCCTTTATGTTATACCTTCCTAGGCATAAGTTATATATGGAAGATATGAACTCAAACATTTCTTTATGTTCCAAATTCAATTCAATAAACATGTTTGACACATTTAACATGAGTAAAGTCTTTGGGTAGCTGCTGGACTTATCATGATAAACCCAAAACAATGATCTTTGACTTCTGGATTCTTCCACTCTGTTTGAGGGAGATGCCACACAAATAAGTATCTTAGATCATCCTCCATGATCCAAGGAAAACTGATGAAGGAAATAACTGAGAAGAAGGCTTCACAGAGGAAGTATTCCTACAATAAGCCTTGTAGAAAGACACATATTCTGAAAAATGGAGACTGGGTCACCTTTTTTTCATTCTAGACCTGAGGAATGGCTTATGCTTGCCATTTACATGTGAAAACAATTTTAATATTTTTTTAAATTTTGAGTTCCAAATTAGTTCCCCATTCCTTTCCTCCCCACTTATTGAGAAGGCAAGGAATGTGACATAGGTTATATTAAAGGAATCATGCAAAACATATTTCTATGTCAATCATGTTGTGAAAAGAAAAAGACCCAAAAAAGCCCAAGAAAAATGACATTTGTTTCAATCTGCATTAAAATTACACCAGTTCTTTCTCTGGAAGTGAATAGCATTTTTTTCATCAAAAGTCCTTTCAAATTGTCTTGTATCATTCTATTGGTGAGAATAGCTAAGTCGTTCACATCTGTTCATCATTGCAATATTGTTGTTACTATGTATGATATTCTCCTGGTTCTGTTCACTTCACTTTGTATCAGTTCATACAGCACTTCCCAGGTTTTGCTGAAACCATCGTATTTGTCATTTGTTATTTCACAATAGTATTGTTGGATGAATAAGGTGTTCGTGGAAGCCTGGCACCTGCAGAGTGAGGGCTCACAGAGCCCTTTTCAGAGCTGCTCATCCACCCAATGCCCCAGTAAAATTGTCTTGGCAGACATGTTAAACTAGGTTGAGGGTAATTGACAGGCCTCAAACCTGTCAATGGATCAGGTAATTGTCTATCCCAAGCATGTGAGGACCTCCTCCAGTGGAATGGGTGGAGAACAATTCATTCCAATGGCCAATAATGCAGCTGAAGTAGATGCTGTGGAGTGCTTAGGGTTTAGTGCTTAGACAGACATTGATGGTTACAAGGTCATCCATTGCATCCTGGGCCATCACCAGTCATCTTGACTTTTGTATTGCCACTGGTCTTAAATGACTCTGGAAGAGAAAGGCTAATGACTTCATGCAACTTTCCCTCACTTAAATCCAATTCACGTCCAAATCAAGACATCAACCTATGGTGTCACTGATCTTCCAAAACAAAGGACAAACAACCACAAAGAGGACCTGTGAAGCACTTTTCCATTCATCAGAAGCTTCTCCAATTACTTTTAATTCCTGCTATGTGTAAGACACCATAATAGGCACTGGGGATACAAAAACTAAATTGTAAAACTTTATATTCCTTGAAGAAGCTTACCTCTAAGTAATGAAACATGTAAATGATCAAGCAAATACACAGTAATTTGAGGAGAGAGTGCACACTAACATTTGACAGCCCAGTCAATCAGGAAAGGCTTCCTGGATGAGTTAGCTCCTAAGATGAACCCCGAAAAAAACTAAGATATTTAAAAGAAGGGAATACAGTGTAGCTTGAGGGACAGACTCTGCAAAAGAAATCCAAACAAGAAAATTCTCAATGAACTTGAAATAGCACAAGGGCCCTGGAACACACAAGAAAACTGCAACATCCTTAAGTCACACAAAAAGAAACTAAGGCATATTAAGTCTGAGAATGATTCATTGTTCTTACCCTAGACCAGTAGTCTCCAATATTTTTTTTGATTAAACACCTTTATCAGTAATCCCATTTTTGTTGGTCAGCCATTGACCCCATTTGGGATTTTCTTGTCAAAGTTACTGGAGTGGTTTGCCATTTCTTTCTCCAGATCATCTTACAGATGGGGAAACTGAGGCAATCAAGGTTAAATGACTTTCCCAGGGTCACATAGTAAGTGTCTGAAGACAGATTTAATTCAGGAAGATTAGTCTTTCTCACTCCAGACCGAGCACTCTATTCACTGCAGCACCTAGCTCCCCTTCAGTAATCCCTGGGGAAGGGTATTTTTCCCTCCTGCTTAGATAAAAAATGCCCTGAAGGTCCAAAACCTGCCTTAAAAATGGAGGTTTGAGAAATTTCACAAAATAAGGGAGAATTGGAATGTAGTCGATGAGGAGCAGATGTGATTATATTGGAGACAAGTTGCACAAGATATGTGAGACAAACCATCCTCTTACTCTTTGATTGGATGATCACACAATGAAGCCCAGATACCCCTCTACAAGCAAAATGTATTCTTCCTCACACCTATTCCCATGATGCCTTAATCCTCACTTTGGAGATCACAAGTTTAGAGAACCTTAGATCATAAAGGAAGTAGTAAACAGTGCTAAGGATCTTAAACTAAATATCTAACTAAATAGTTGGCTATTATAGTTCCAGTATGGTCATAATAACAATTCTTTGCTTCTAGGAAACAGGCACTGCAAGAATGAGCCATTTCATGTGACTTTTAACAGCATAAAATTGCAAACAAGCCAATGCTTGAAATTGAAAGATGAGCAATAGTAATTTTCTCCATACCTGTCAGGAGCCTACAGAAGGGACTGGTCATTTGGGCTTTTTTTTCCTGGCAATATATAGTAGAAAGACAACTGGCTATAAAAGTCTTTTAAAGCAGACACTCTAAAGGTCATTTCAAATCGTGTTTCTTTTTGCCCGGGCAAGATACAGTACTCATATTTTTATGGATCCAACATAAAGTCTACAATTTAGGGAGTGAATTTCTTCATATCTAGTGACTTCTTCAAGTACCAGGCAGTGCTTTCATTTGTTTGTTTTTTAACTGCAGCTCTTTTTATTAGAATAACTGGGATATGATTTCCTTCTATGTGTTGGCATAGACTGTCTGTCATGAGATACTGTGCTGGCAAGAAGTCATTGCTGCATAACAGAAATGTGTAGCTTTTATCAAGGATGTCTAACGTGCAAGACTGTGCATCCACGCTTTGTGCCACATATGTTAATGCAAATAAAGTCATCAATCATTCGTTATAGTCCATAATTTTATGTTACATACTTTGACTTCTTTTTGCCTATTGTATGATTTCTCCCATATAGGTATTCCTATAAGTAAACAACCTAATTTGGTGTTTGGCACACACTACTATGATTGCAGCTGAGTTTTGTTTTTGTTTTAATAAGTTACTTTATTTCTCATTCAGTAATTACCACTTTTTTTCTTTTATAGCTATTGAGAGAGCCATGATTTTTACCTATTTAATTCTTTGTCTTTATACCACACAAGTTTTGTCCATCATTTGTTTCAAACTGTGATTGGAAATCTACTTTTATAGCAAAGCCCTTATAAAGTCAAGATAAAATGAGATAATTCAGAGTGGATTTGTCAAGTGCTTATGTAAGAAAAGAAATTCTGATTTTTATAGGGTATCTTGACATAGGAGTGAGATTTCTAATGTTCCCTTTGTAAGGGAAGGGGGTGTTCGTTGATTGCCTCCCCCCACCACTTAAAGGTAATTACTTTTATTTGGTAAGAATACTTCTTGATTGGATCAATCAGAACCTAAGTGGGAACAAGGCCTGAACACCTCCTTTAATGAAAAACATTTGAATTAAGTGCTATAAGAAATCTTTTCCATTAGGTGAGAGACTTGATGGAGCCCTGAGGAGCTGGTATAAACTAGGAGCTAGATCAGAACCAGAGAGAGGCAGCAGAAAGGAAGGAATGAAAAAAAAATCAAGGAATGAGTCAGAAAGAATAGATAGCCAGGTGTATCCTGCTAAAGGAAGAAGAGAAAAGGAGGAAGTGGCTGTGGCAGAGGAGGGAGAGATTAAGAGGATGCCCTACAAGTATCTCAGAACAACAACAACAACAGAAAAAATACTAGCGGATGCTACCAGTTGCAAACATCTACTCAAATCAGGAAAATTCCAAGAAATGGTCTGTTCATCTACTTGGCTTCCCTTCCCGGGGCCCATCACCAATAATATGATCTGTTTTTTCACTCAAACACTTACAGTAACTTGAATATTGCCTCAACCACACAGAGGCCAGGGGTTAACTATCAACAGAGAGAGATGTAAAGTAAGACAGAGCATCCAATTTCTGCCTAAATGTTACAATTTTCCAAAATAGGGACTTGGAGAAATAATTCTTATACTGCTAATATGAACTCTATAAAGCAATAGAGAAGGAAATCAGGTAGCCCTACAGGGCCAATGACCCCAGACCTAAAATGAGCTAATAAGAGTTAACAGAGATGGGATCTTGGGAGATGTGCTATATTGAACTATTGAACTGCAGGGTTGATAACCTATGCAAAGGATATATTTCATGGTAAATGAAGTAACATTGCATGGAGTGCTGTACTTTCCTGACTCAGTTAACCAGGTTCAAGTCAGTCCCATTTATTATCACTTTGAGAACTCATGCAGGACTCATGCCTTCAGTTCTGTGATTATAGGTTCAATTTTCTTATCTGAAAAATGGGGCTTACAATGCTTGAGATAATTTTTGTGAAGCACTTCACATACCTTAAAGTGTTATATAAATATTAGCTATTATTGTCACCTGCTACACAGAGTTGTTGTGAGGAGAGTTCTAATAAATTTAAAACTAGCCTGAAAATAAAACAGAAACACCATAAAGCAAAGCCCCAGATAAGCAAAAACTCAGTTCTTAGTGGGCTGGATTGATTACAGGATCAATTTTTAAAAAATAATAATCATTAGACCTGGCAAGTTCACAGAGTTAACACAAATTGAAGGTTTGTAAATTTATAAATTCAAAATTATTAAACAAATTGAGGAGGGGAGATAGGTGGCACAGTGAATAGAGTACCAGCCCTGGAGTCAGGAGGACCTGAGTTCAAATATGGCCTCAGATATGTAACACCTACTAGCTGTGTGACCTTGGGAAAGTCTCTTAACCCCAATTGCCCTGCCTTCCCCCCCCCCCGAAAAGCAAAAAAAAACAAAAAACAAAAAAAAACTGAGCATTACAAAATATAAGAGCATGTATATTAAATTCCTGAGAGTTGATTCAACATATAATACTCATTAATTCAATAAACATTTAGCAAGTACCTGTTATAAGTTGATCACTGGCGATACACCATGTGTTATCATTAAAAGTAAAAACAACAATATATTTTTTTCAATACATTATCATTTCATTAAATATTTCCCAGTTATATGAAAAATAGTCAATAGTGATTTAGAGCTTTTTTAGTGTGATTATTGATAGTTTTATTGCTTCTTCAGAAAAATGCCTGTTCATATCCTTGGACCATTTATTATCTGAAGAATGGCTCTTATTTTTTTTTATAAATTTGGCTCAGTTCCTTGTATATTTGAGAAATGAGGCTTTATCAGAGAAATTTGAAACAATTTTTTCCCCAGTGTCCTGTTTTCCTTCTAATTTTGGCTGCATTAGCTTTGTTTGTACAAAAATGTTTTCACTACAAATAATCAAAACTATCCATTTTACATCATATAATGCTCTCTGTTTCTTGTTTGTCATAAATTTTTCCCTTATCCATAGATCTCACAGGTATATTTTCCCATGTTCCCCCTATTTACTTACTCTATTGCCATTTAGATTCAAATCATTTATCTCTTTTGACCTTATCTGGTATAGAATATAAGATATTAGTCTATATCTAGTTTGCATCAAAGTACTTTCTGATTTTCATGGCAATTTTTATCAAATGGTGAATTCTTACCCCCAAAGCTTGACTCTTTGAATTTATCAAACACTATGTTGCTATGGGCATTTACTACTCTGTATTGTATACATATTGTATGCTTAATTTATTCCACTGATTGACCACTTTCTTTCTTAGCTAGTACCAGCCTGTTTTGATGATTACCATTTTGTAATATAGTTTAAAATCTGTAATTGCTAAACTGCCTTCCTTCATTTTTTTCATTGATTCCCTTGATATTATTGACTTTCAGTTCTTTCAGATGAATTTTGTTATTATTTTTCTACATTTGTAAAATAATGCTTTGGCAATTTGATTGGTATTTCACTTAATGCTTACTTAAAGTAAATCAATTTAGGTAGAATTATCATTTTTATTATGTTAGTTCAACAGATGAGTAATTTATATTTCTGTAAGTGTTTAAATCTATCTTATTTTATAATTGTATTACTATAATCCTTGGCTTTGTATTGGCTAGTAGAATCCCAAATATTTTATATTGTCTCAAGTTATTTTAAGTAGAATTTCTTCTTCTATCTATTGCTGCTGAATTTTGTTATATATATATAGATATAGATATATATATAGAGAGAGAAATACTGGCAATTTATGTGGATTTATTTTATATGCTGCAACTTTGCTGAAGTTGTTGACTGCATCAATTAGTTTTTTAGTTGATTCTCTTGAGTTCTCTATCTATATCATCATATCATCTTCAAAGAGTGATAGTTTTGTTTTCTAATTGCCTATTTTTACAACTTCTTTTCTTATTTCCATTTGGCCAATTCTGCTTTTTAAGAAATTCTTCTCTTCTGTGGATTGTTGTGCTTCTTTTACCATTTGGCCTAATTTGTTTTTAAGGTGTTATTTTCTTTACTATGTTTATGTCTCCTTTACAAAGCTGTTGATTCTTTGTTATATCACTTCCATTTCTTTCCATATTTTTCCTCTGCCTCTCTTATTTGATTTTTAAAATCCTTTTTGAGCACTTCCAGGGCTTGAGACCAATTCATATTTTTCTTTGAGGCTTTGCATGTAGATGCTTTGTTTTTATATTCTTCTGAGTTTGTGTTTTGATCTTCCCTGTTAGCATAGTAACTTTTTTATGATCAGGTACTTTTTGATGTTTATTCATTTTTCCAGTCTTTAACTTTATGTTAAAACTGGGCTCTTTTCCCAGGGTGGAGGGGACACTGTTCCAAGCTTCAAGTTTTTCATGTTGCTACATTCAGTGATAGTTCTGGGGGATCTGTAAGTTTTACTTCGTTCAAGGTGGTATAATCTAAGGAGAGGTGTGGTCAGTATTCTACTGTCCTGTGCTCTGGCCTGTAAGTGATCAAAAGCAATCTTTTCCACCTTTAAACTGTGACCAGTGTCCCTCCTCCTGTTGATCTTCCTCCTTGGCCTGGGACTGTGACCCGGAGCCACGCATAGACAATGCAACAGAGTCCTATGCCTAGTGCCATCAAGTGATCTCCTGGAATTTCCTTCTGACCAGTTTCATCCCTTTATGTGGTCTAGGAGCTCTAGAAACCACTGCTGCTGATTCAGTTACCCCAAGGTCTGCTGCTCACTGTTGTCAGTTGTGGCCCACTGCTGGGTGCTTGGTGCAGGGTCCCAGAGCCTTTTTGCTTGTTTCTTAAGGGTGGCCTGACCTGGACTGGACTGCACTGTCACCCCAGTAAGACAGACCTTTCTTGCTAACCTTCTAAGTCATCATGGGCTGGAAAGTTGTTTCACACTTTTCTTTTGTTTATTCAGGTACTCCAGAATTCCTTTTAAGGTGTTATTTTAATGTTTTGTGGAAGGAAAATTGGGAGAGCTCAGGTGATTCCCTGCTTTATTCTGGTGTCTTGGCACCACCTCCTTAGTATTGATTTAATTTTTCCTTTAAGAATTTGGATGCCATGCCATTTGGTTTATATATGTTTAGTATTATTATTATTTTGTTTTTGGTGCTTTTTTAAGCAAGATGCATTTTCCCTGCTTATTCCTTAATTTTCCCTCTTTGAACCAATTTTGATGTAAGTGAGGTTCAAGCACTGCCTCCTAACCCCTTCCCCCCCATTGTAAAAGATTTTTTTAGTCCTCTTTTATGTGAGATAATTTTTCTTATTTTTCCTCTCCCTTCTCCCCTTTCCCAAGGCATTCCTCTTTCTCACCTATTTTATTATGTCATCCCAACATAAGTAACTCATTCCTGCATACTTTTTCCATGTAGAATTCTTCTAACTTCCCTAATAATGGTTATGTTCTTCAAAGATCCAAGTCCTAACTTCCCATATAGAAAGGCAAACAGTTTAAGCTTATGGAGTACCTTCTGATTTCTCTTTTATGTTTAGCTTTTTATGCTTTTCTGGAGTCTTATATTTGAAAGTCAGATTTTTTTTTTTTAAGCAATCGGGGTTAAGTAACTTGCTCGAGGTTACACGGCCAGGTGTTTCTGGGTGGGTGCTAAGTGTCTGAGCCCGGGATTCGATCTCCAGGTCTTCTCAACACTGGAGCCGGTGCTCTTACTTGCTGTGCTACCTGGCCACCCCGAAAGTCAGATTTTCTATTTAGCTCTGGTATTTTCATCAAGAATGCTTAAATGTCTTATATCTCATTAAATATCTATGTTTTCCCTTGAACAATTATACTCCATTTTGCTGGGTAGGTTGTAATTTTGCTTGTAATCATAGCTCTTTTGTCTTTTGTAATATGATATTCCAAGCCTCCCACTACTTTAATGCGGTAGTTGCTAAATCTTGTGTGAGCCTTACTGTGGCTGTATAAAGGCAGACACCTTGCTATTTCCAAACTATATGTCTTTCCCAATGATCAGCATTGTACTTTGTGTCTCAGGCATTTAGCTCCTACATGGCATTAATATGCTGTTGAATTGTTGGGTTTTTCTACTTGAGAGGTCTGGGAGACAAATATCTCCACCTGTAGCCTAAATGGAATACTCACTTCTCTCTTTATCTACTAGTGGATAGTTTATCAATTAATTCTTTGCTCAAATTCTGAGAAAATCAAAGAGAAAGTTCTAGTATTTTTTTCATAAATTAGTAAAAATACATAGTCTTTCACATCAATTAGTTTTAAACCCCCAAACAAGTTTTTAAACAAATCTTTTTTGTAGTAAGCTTTCTTTTATTCTTCTATCCTTTTTCCTCCCACTTCCCCCTACCATCTCCCTTTTTCTCTCACTCTTCTTACCTTCATCTCTTCTTCTTCATCTCTTCCTTTTATCCTTATCATCAATCAAAGCCCAGGGTCCCAGGATTGGGAGTCTGAGTTTTAGGACAAAGATCACCTTGAAAGCATGTGGCATAATATGGAAATGGACAGGAAGTGACCTATGATGGGAGCTCAATATATATTGAAAATTGAATTCAGAAACCTGAACCACTTTATTCTATGCTTTTCTTCAACCACAATGGCATCCTTACTACCCTCTGAAAACCTGAAGCTTTTTCCTCATTTACCCTTTGGGTAAGATTCAAAACACATTCATGCTGTGGCATAAATGACTGATACCATCTAAGAGTGTTATCCTCTCTAGGGATATTAATATTTTAATACTAATCAAAGTCGAAATTTAAGGGGGTGAAACTTTAGCAGTAATAATTTCATTCTCATTCAAAAGTTTTTTTAGAAAACTATATTGTCCTGGAACACCAAAAAACCGATATCATGTCCAGGCACTCACCTACATATGAGCCATTCTTAGGTGTATAGTTCTTTTCTATTTTAATTTTTCTAATGGTTTTAATCAAGGCCTATACCTTTGGCAGTCCTTTATTTCAAAAAAGGATGAGGCAGAGATATCAAAGCAATTGTGTAACACATTGCAAACTTTGAGGAAGAATTTATCATAAAGATTTTGATGCAGTTTAATAATATATTTTTTTTCTTACTGGTTACTAGAAGACTAGTAGGTAATACCAAGAGGACAGTCAGTATGGTGAAAGGATTTAGAAGTTATGTACCATGAGAAGCACTTTATTTTCTCTCTGGGTTTTTCACTGGGAGAATAGGACTCATCCCTATGTGTAAAGATGATAGAGGTAACTAAAATTACAATGTATTCATATGTATGTGCTCATAGATCATATATGTTATATACATATACATACATGTATATATGAATTGTCCTCATACACATAGTACAAGCATAAAAGCTTCACAAACAGAAGAATTATTTGTGATTTTCTTAAACTCAGTAAATACAATTTTGATGTATTATTCTTTTGAAAGGATGTGTGACACATTCACTCTGATGGGTAAATGACTGATAACATTTCCTATGAGGAAGACAGTAACTATTCGTTAAAATAAATTGGTTGTGAACAGATGGATAAACACAGGTAAGATTTACAAATCTGTTGATTATTGATGGGTATTAGTGGTGATATAATCATAATAGTGCATTAATCAATGGAGCTGTCTGTAATGGCAATTTCATTGAAAATGTCAGTTTACCCCACTATTATAAATCTGCTCCATTATCGTATTTGAATGAATATAAACAAAATATAATTTTTTCCCAAATTACTATTCCAGAATTACTCAAAATTTTTCCTAGGGACTGGTGCCAAAAGGAATTTATTTCTCTGTTGATTTTCTGGGTGGAGCACTTGAGCTAGCTCCCTCTTGCCATGGGACTAGCTCAACTTCCCTTCCTACCTTGCATTTTATATCGATGTCTATATTTACACCTACCATGTACTTCTCCAATTTGCCTTTGTATTATAATCATTTTCATTTCTTTGGACACTGCTATGTTCTCTGCTGCATATTCATATAGCAAAGCTTGTAGAATATTGGTGTTAAAGCAATAGATAGGCCTTTGTTTCTGGGAGGAACTTGGAGTCGTTGAAGGAATTTTGAAATTTCTTGAAGTCAAATCAGTAAACCCTTCTCTTTTAGTTAAATTCTAGGTCTAACTCATTGTCCTTTTGTACACATGCATGCGTGCATACATACACACATACATCAACAATGTAGTTGCATACACGCATGCATATGCAGACATATATCTTTTGTATACATATATGAATATTCATACATATACATGTATGCATGCATACACTATACATGTCTACACTGATTTATTACCTACACTGATGGGCAGACTCTATAGTCTGTCCATAGAACTATATGTTCTAACCTTGGCAATAGACACTCTTCATCCACTTGGTTTTCTTTGTGTGTATTGTGAAGTCAAATTTTTTTGACTGGTTATAGGTATGCAATGTTCCAGGACTTGATAAAAACAGTGCAATGTCATCTACAAAAGGGAATATCTGGATTATTTTACTATCCACTGGGAATCCATCTTCAACTTGGAATCTATGCTGGCTTCCACTCCCGTCAATGGCAAACGTCTTTAGCAAGCATACATCTCCCTGTTTTATGTTGTTTTACATTGAGGAAAGTAAAAAAAAAAAATGCTTTAAAAAAATCCAACATGCTCAAAACCATTTAAAACCCATTTGTTCAGGAGCCAGCCTCTTAGTAATACATGGCATTAAAATCAGGAATTAAGCAAAAAGGCTCTCTGAATCACATCAAAATAAATGTCAGCAAGTCCATTCAAAAATTATGCTGGGATTAGCTGGTTTACCATGAGAATGTTACAGCCTCTCTGGGCTTCAATGTCCTCATCTGTCTCTCCATTCTACTTACAGGGTTGTTGTGAGGATGGAATAAAATAATGGATATGTGAGCTATAAAGGAGAAAACCATATACAAATTTGAGCTATTATTACTATTGACTCTGTTGGAAATGTCCTCAGGCTATAATTTGGAGCTCATTAACTCTTCATTTACATACAGTTCTAACAAGTTTCAACTATGTTTTTACTGAGAATAGACTCAAAGATGATTAAAAGCACCAAATTAGAAAAGAGAACGCTGTTAAAATAGCGTATAGTAACATCTAATGGCCTGGTGCTGAGGAAACAGATAAAAAAATGACTGGTTCACAACACAGTATAATTGATGATAGTCACCAAATGCAGGAGCTAGGTGGTGCAGTGGATAGAAAACCAGGCCTGGACTAAGGAAGACTCATCTTCCTGAGTTCAAATATGGCCTTAAACATTTTCTAGTGTGTTACCCTGGGCAAGTCACTTAACCTTATTTGTCTCAGTTTCCTCACCTGTAAAATTAGCTGGAGAAGGAAATGACAAATCACTCCAGTATCACTGCCAAGAAAACCCCAAATGGGGTTACAAAGAGTTGGACATTACTGAAAAAATGACCCAATAACAACAACTTTCAATTTTAGTTGTCTGGGAAATATATATACATACATATATACAGACAGACACACACAATATGTGTGTGTATGTGGAGATAGATAGATAGATAGATAGATAGATAGATAGATAGATAGATAGATAGATA